>NC_040913.2:88357790-88671718 GCF_004126475.2 Phyllostomus discolor | reverse complement strand
TTTATTCTTGTTTATTCTATTACAGTTGTCCCAATTTCCCCCCTTGGGTGGGGTGGGATGGAGGAGGGAAATTTGCTTCTTTTGAACCTTTCTCTTAAGTATCGCCCTTGAGGGTTTATCCCTTGAAATGTTGTTACGTACAAACCCAGAGTCAGTGTGCATAATTTGGTCTTGTGTCTTGTGGACTTTAATAGATCTAATAGTTGGTTCGTAAAAAGATAATTAAAAGATAAATTATAGAAAAATTCGTAGAATATAGCAGAAGTGGGCAAACACATAATAGTTCTTAGTCTTTTTTCATCTGTGACAAATGATTCATTAGCTGGACATGTTCTCATTGGTGTCTTCAAGGCTATTTAAAATTCCCAACATGCGGTCTGTGTGATTTTACTTTTCTTCTCATCCCAGAGAGTGGATTAGAGTGGGTAAAAAACAGAGATGCTATTGCCTGCATGCTTTTAAACTATTCTAAACATTAGGTCAAGATTCTAATGAGGCTATACATCATGTAGTAATCCTCATGCATATTTTGCCTAAATATTCTTGTCTAATTATACAGTGTGTTATTTGTCCTTGGGACCTAAATGGCATGAAAAAATTAATAGTGAATTGTGGACATGTTTTCAATATAACTAGATAAGGTACAATTGTGCTTCAGAAAATGGAATGTTTTCAATATTTTAAATAATATTGTAATGTGCAGTCAATTTGATGTAACACTATATAGTATGGCATTGCCTAAGTCAGATAAGAAAAGCTGGTATCTTTGGAAGTGCACATAAATGTTCAAGTTTTCTATCAGAAAAAGATAAGAAAGAACTTGGTGGAATGAATTTTATTTTTCAAATGAACATAAATTAAACCTTCAGGTGGAGAAAAGGTGTGCTTTATTTTCTTTAAAAGTTTTTTTTTTCTGTTTTCCCCCCCATCTCTAAAGTAACCAAAGGAGAGCTTGGTGTGCCCCATCCTTAACCCAATATGCTCATGAAAACTTAGCATGCCCTGTCAGTCTCCCATTGGGACCTCCAGAATCGCCCTCAATCTCAGCTGCCACTTTTGAAAGCACTGGACCTGGATCCCACCTCCAAGACTCAGATGAGCTTGGTCTGCAGAGCAGCCTGAACTGTGGTCCCTAAAAGCTCCCAGGCGATGCCCACGTGCAGCCACGCCTGGGAAACGCAGCCGTAAGGGAACTGAGGTTTTCGGAGGATAGCAGACGCCGTGTTTGCAGGCAGCAACATCAAGTGGAGCTAGAACGTCACTGATAGGTAGAGATTCCTTATGCCAAGAAATAGTGTAGTTGCTAGAAACACAAGAAATATTAAAAACTTTGAAAGAGAGAGCACTCGAGTATCTTATGTTTTCAAAAAAGCTAACATACTTTGAAAACTATCTGGGATAGAGCTGAAATATAGAAAGAATTGAACTTAGAGGAACTTCCAAAGGTGCTTCAGTGTGAGTATGAGACAGAAAACAAAGTAGTCCGTTGGCGTAAGCGGAATCTGTACAGAAACTAAATCCATGACAATGCAATGGGCATGCGAGCAGAGGGGCGGGCTGCGGGTATGAAAACTGTGCGGAAGGGAAAATGGGTTTCCAATAGCACTTACAAAAAGTACTGTACATTGATTAGCCCGGATGATACATGCAGGTCTCCCTTATTTTCTTTATCCAGCAAGGACTCTTGTGTCCACTCTTGCCAGATGCTATTCTAGGCACTGGGGATACATCGTTAATGTCAATGAAATCCTTGATTTCCAAAGGTGCACAATCTAGCTCAAAGAAATCAGGGTGACAGGCATAATCAGTGTGGGGCAAAAGTAGGTTTACATTCGTATCCCCTTTCACGTACTGATACAATAATTGGTAAACAGTAATACAAGCATTGGTTGTTCTGCCACTGAGGTGTATGGATAAGGGACTCAAGGATGGCGCTGGGCTTACCTAGTGCATTGTCTACCCTACGCCTGCATCCTGGTGTTTCTCAGGGATCCCAGCTTACTCTTAATGGGAAACGGAATTCTGAGACAACAAATGTAATCCAGCAATACATATTCTTAAGGGGCTGGCCATTTGCTTCTCAACCTGTTAGTGGAGAACACCAAGAAATTTTTTCAAGAGGACATATATCACCAGAAAAAAAAAAACTGTGTGGTGATGGATATTCAGCAGACATCTTGGGACGAAATTTTACAATATATACAAATAGCAAATCATGATGTTGCACATCTGAAACCAATATGATGTTATATGTCAATTATGCATCCATAAAAACAGGACATATATCACAGTTTACAGTGAAATTGCTAGTTTAAATTTAGAATGACACTGTTTAACATAATTTGATTTTATATTTGTATTTTTCTCTTGTAAGGAAATTCTACATTCCTAATAAAATTAACATCATTACTTATTTCCTTGAACCTATAGTAATCTTAATATGCCCAGAGTTTGAGGATAGTAATAGCATAATTATTGCTAACAAAATGATTACTGAAAAGAATTTAAGATATAATTGTAGTTCTTTTTGTTCTATTTAGTTATATCCTAACAGAGTACAATCAAATTACTGTATTTTTAAAAAATCACTAGAAATAATGCTATTTTACTAAGCTACCCATTTAATACATAGGTTCATTTGTTTTATTTTGTTTTTTTTAAAAAAACTTTATATGTATGTGTCATGATTCCGAATTTAAGTCTACCACACAAAGCATATTCAGAAAGTCTGATTCCCATGCATGCTCCCTCAGCCTGATTTTCCTCATTCCCAAGTAACTATTTTATATAGTTTCGTGATCTCTCATTTAGTTGATGGTTTAATCCTCTACCTTTTACTGTAACTATTTATTAGTATAATGATATATGTCTGTGTCTGTATTGCACAGTTGATCACATGGAAAATAATGAAGCAATTGATACATGACAATACGAGAATAAACTCAGCATTACACGCACTCACTGCTGTTGCCCACCCTGTCGTCTCTCCCTTTCTACGGGAAACAGCAGCACGCTGTGTAGTGACAGCTTTCAGATCCAGCTGCAAAGGGACCCCCCGGGGGGCTTGTTACAACCCGGGTGGCCGGCTCCCAGTAGGGTTCGTCCAGTGCCCAATTATTTTCACTTCTGACAAGTTCCCAGGTGATGGGGTGTTGCGGCTGCTCACCTGGAGACCACGCTCTGAGAACCGGGGCCCTAAGGAGTAGTCCTTGCTTCATTGCTCCACGCCAGATCGTGTTCTGTGGGTCACTCCAGCAAGGTGGAGAGAGGATTTCTATTTGTCTTTGTGCCGCGTCGTGCTCCGCGCTCCGCTGTGAGCAGGCGCCTCAGTGCACCCGCCTGGACCCCTAACGTGCGTGTTCGAGTTGTTGCCCTCCGGCGCCGCGGTGGGTGCTGGATGACTGCAGCCTTGTGCACCCTTCTTTTCGGAGATTTTCAGCTCGATGCCGCTGGACTAGGTTCCCAGAAATGGGGATACTGACAAAGGGTAAATGCACAGATGAGTCTTTTCAATTCCTGTTAGTTGGGAAGTCAAGGTATTCCATCTATGTTCTACATCTTGGAAAAATCCTTTGTTTTTCCACCTATTCTTTTTAATGATTGCACTTAAATTTTTAAGAGGAGATTCTATGTCAAATGAGAAAGTGAATTGCTTTATTATGCTTTAGTGGACCATACTAAAGACATTAATTTGAAATAAAAAAATCCTTTAAAAACAACAACAAATAGGTAACATTTTAAAGTATCTTCAAATTGAACATTTTCAAAGTAGAGAATTAATGTATATTAAAAATAAGAAGACAGTGTACTAGTTCACACATAGGATTAAGACACAGGCTTTCTATTTTTGAATCCTGGATGTTGACCTTGAGCAATTAAAATACTATTTTTAAGGCTCAGTTTCTTTATGAGATAGAGGTGAAAAAGTACTGCCTACTTCCTGGGGTTTGTCACTTTTGAAGTTCAAATTAATTAATCCATATAAAAAATTAAACCTATCAGCTCTCAATTTTTAAGAACAATATCTCCTTTCTTAAATTAATATTTCATAATGTCCCATTTACTCTCTGAGTAATAATTTATATATAATATAACCTAACTATATACATAATTTTAAATGAAATAATTCCTTAACTGTGATTTAAAGGGAAAAGTAAAAGGAAAGCAATTTATGACAAAGTAACATGTACTCAATATATAAATGGTCATGCGTGTCAAATCTAGATGGTATTTAAAGTAATCATATTATTTCATCTTGTATGTGGCAACTCTAACATGATAAATACAGGTGCATTTGATCTGCAACTCAAACACCCAGAGCAGCTTTAATATTGGGGATACTACTTTCTAAAAGGGTGAAAAACATGTGTAATGCTCTGACCTCACAGAAGTCTTTCCTTGTCTTACACAATAACTGGATTCCTGCAAAATGTGCTGCGTACTGAAAGAGTGCCAACAGATACGTTGTTTTCTTACAGATACTATGTAAGGTTTCAGGCTGAGAAACTATGAAATGATGTTCCATCTATGAGAATATCCAATTGCATTTCTAATAGCTCAGGTTGGAATCTCTGGCACCCTCTGTCTAAATACAAAGAGCACCTGGCATAACCAAAAAGGATCCACAAATTACAAAATGCCCCTGAGTGGGCAGTGCCAACCCCATCAATGGCACTGGCTTAGCCCAACGTCTGGCTTGTTTTAGGTGCTTAATAGATGATAGCCAATAGATGATGATGGTTTTTACTAATACCCTTGAGATCGTAAGAGTTGGGTCAGATTTATTCCTCAATTGGATGGCCTGGCTTCAGTTCCACTGCTCATCAGTCATATGGTCATAGCGACCTATGAAAATAAGTAATGTCTCTGTAGTTCTTTGTTCTGCAGGGTGGAAGCTCTTTGGGGGGCTTTATGTAAAGGTTCAGTTTATGTTTTAAGCTGCAAGAGATTCTATCACTATTCATGTGTGATACATTAATAACATATAACATGAAATGAAGGAAGCATTTCATGGTTGGATCGAGCTTCACTCTATCTTAAAAGCAGTACTGCAGAGTGGTCCAGCGCCTAGACCAGAGTCAGCATGAGAAATAAGGCTAGGGAAGCCCTGGTGGGGTGGCTCAGTGGGTTGGAGTGTCACCCTGAAATGCCAAGGTTGCGGGTTTGATCTCAAGTCAGGAGACATACAAGATCTACCAAGGAATGTATAAATAAGTGGAATGACAAATCAATGTTTCTCTCTCTCTCTCTCTAAAAAATGAATAATAAGAAAAGAAATAACGTTAGCCGCATATACGATTTAAAAATTACCTAGTAGCCACATTGAAGAAGTAAAATGAAACAAAATTGATTTTAATAATATATTTGATTTAATCTACTACATCCAAAAATTATCATGTCAGCATGTAATAAATATAAACAATTTTAATGAGATGGTAAATGCTCACAATGAGCTATCATCCCATTCCTTTTCTCACTCTGTGAAGTTACACGTATGTTTCTCACTTGCAGCACTTCTCGTTTCCAATCAGCCACATTCTGATTCATCGGTAGCCCCGCGTGGCTGTAGCCACACTATTGGCCAGTGCAAGTGTAGTCACACTTGACCCCGGATCCACCACCTACTAGCTAGGTGACCTTGGACTGTTTACTTAGCCTCAGTGGGCCTCAGCTTCATCATCTATAATATATTACTCATAAAACTAGAATCTATGTCAACAGGGTTTGTGGGAATGAAATGAGTTAACATATGTAAAGTACTTCGAACTAACACAAAGTTCTCAGCATGGGTTCATTAATAGTCTACTGGTTTAATTTATTCCGAGTAGCAGAAATTTATCAAAAACTATCAGAAAAGTATCAAAACTGGGTAAAAACTAAAGAAAGAATTCATCAGTAGATGTATGTAGACGACACGCACACAGTCTCCTCCGTCCAGCACCTCTCTCCTCCCGCACACAGGCAGGCGCACCTCACGAACAGACACTGGTTCCCCGGGTATGGCTTTCAGTCCAGATTATGAGCATGCATCCTTGCCAACTTGGGTGGGTAAAGAGAAACAGAGGACACGCTGGTCTTGTAGCCACTCCTGATTCTGAGTCTCAGAGCTTTGGTTTTTATTTTCATCCTTCGCCGCACACCAAGTACTAAGGGAGGCGTAGACCTGAATCTCGAGGTTCCTGCTGACTTCTAAGTAAACGGGATGCATGCAGGTAAGATCGTTCACCTAATTATTTCATCTCTGGGCTCCTGGCCGAACCCCACATCACACGCATGGAAATGATGTCGTCGTTGAATGTGGACAGGCAACTATTGACAGTTCACAATGTGATACTTCCGTCCTATTTCCTGGCTCATGACAAACTCGTTCACGTCAAGAGAAAATTGCAGGAGATGCTCACAGGGTGTGAAATGTTCCAGTAGAGACTTTTTTTTTACGTCCTTTATTCTCTACACAACAGACATTCTTCTATTTTCAACCTGCTGGTGCCATTTTCTATTTCCTAACAGTGGCGACAGGCACTGTAAGTAAACCAGATAATAGACTCTTAAAGTTTCTCTGTGCAAATTGAAAGCGCACATTATAGGGCCTGCCTTTTCTGAGGTCTGGCCGCCGAACCAGGACGGTGTATAAATACGACACCGGCAGAAGTTATAACAATAGTTTCTGTCAGCCTGTCGGAGACGGTTAGAGAATGGCGGCAGGGAATAGCACAGTAACCCAGAAATGTCCAGATTCTTCGGGCCCCTTTTATTGTGATAAATCTATTGTGAACTTTGCAGAGAGGTACTGTTTGCATCTGGTGTGTCTGTCTGGAATGTGGCTCTGTGTATCCATTCCTTGTTACTGAACTCTGGGGGCACAAAAGCCAGTTCGATTGTATGCAAAAAAAAAAAAAAGAAAAGAAAAGAAAAAATAGAAGTAAACACTGCAGGACAGGAGCAGAGATGATATATTTGAAAAAGATCAATTAATGACTTGCTACACCTTTACCAGATGAGATGTGAGTAGTGGGAGATTTGAAAAGTAGTGTTTCCTTGTTCTACTAGCACAACTATTTCAGAGACTGGTTTATTGCAAGATATATCAGATAACTTACTGCTGACTAAGAAAACTGGGGCTGTGCATTCGACATGAAATGAGGCTATTCCTTGATAAAAGAACTAAAAAGGAAGAATTACCATAAACGCTGGCAAAGTATCACATTCAACTAAGCATTTCTAAGTGTACATTTGAAAGAAATTGCTCAAGAGTGTAAGAGCGTGGTAAGATTGGAACTTGGAAAGACACTGTATTAGTCTTTTATGAGAAACAGTCAAAGATTTTCTGTCATCTTGGAATTTGATATCTTTTTCTCTCCAGCATGAAAACTGTGTGCCTGTTTGCCTTTCGTCCACGCGCCATGCACTATCGCCTTCTCTGAAGCCCTTTCTTCATTTCTCATATTCAAAGTGGTCAAGTTCAATCTCAGATTCGGTCTATGTAATTCTTACATGTTCCCAAGGTTCAGTTTGAGTCTAATCTCACCCATCATGTCTTTCTAAACTCCCAGAGTTCTTGATTATACCTCCTTTATCTTCCTGGTGTTTCATAGAGTAACTCAATAAGCATCCATAGTATACCCAAGGTCACATACATAGTAAGGGGGGGTAAAGACAATACTTGAATTCAGAGGGAATGAAGTTTACCTGGGCTTTGTCCTCAATGGAAATTAAATCCATAAATGTGAGGTGATGGTCAGTTATTCTAAAATTTCCAGGCTAAATCGAGCCAGCTTCTCATCAGCAATCACACATTTTTTTTGCCTTGTTTTGTTGCATTAAGTGATAATGAAGTGCTCCTAGCTGCCTACCGGACATGCCTGGAGGCGTGGATAGGGTCTTGCTTTTTATCTTTGTACAATATACTCAACAGCAGGAAATGATAGCCTCTAGCTAGTATTGAATCCAGGTTCGGTGGAATACATTCTTCCCGGGAAATGACCACAGTTTCTCCTTTATTTCATGGACCTGAAAATACAGAGAAAATCAGGCGTCAGAATCCTCTCTGGGAAAAGAACAGGCTGAAACCAAAACCAAATAAAAAGTCCAACATCACGCTGAAAAGACTTGGATCCTAACTATTTCCAAGTGTTAGAGGATAACCCACTATTTTAAGTAATAGGTTATACAATAACTTCAACTTAGAGCTTAAACGATGTCTTAGCTCATTAACATGAAGTCTGTAACATGGGAAACAGCATCTCTGTAAGGAACTTTGGTTTCCTTTGCGGGTTCACAGCCCCCTCCCTTGACCCATCCTTGGCATTCAGTTTCACAAGTATTTATGTAGTGCCTACTGAATGCATTCTACCATCTGTTTTATATGCGTGTAATGCTTTTACTGTATAACGTTCTCAAAAGACTTTGATACTTTAATGTGCTGGATGAATACCTTCCCAGAACAGTCCTTTATAAAGCTAGGTAGTATACGTATCTTAATTTTTTTCTCATATAACTGTAGATTAGAATGTTCGAACATGGAGCAACGAATACAGCTAAATCTGCAGTTCATTGTTTCTTATCACCTCTTCTCAAACAGAAGGTTACTCATCAGAGAAAAGACAAGGACAAAGAACAGCTTTCATGGTATAATCATTCTGACGTTACAAAAAAAGTGAACATACAAAACTATGGGTTAGAATCCTGTCTTAGTATTGCTGTATTCTTCCCATTAATAATCTAAGCCTATATTATAGCATTCTCCTAAGATGTTTGGTGTCTTTTTATTGCACGCACTCCTTAATATGGTTATTTTGATATGCACCAGTACAATATTCTAACTGTATGTGAAGTAACATACTGAATTTTTATATAATTTTTCCTTATTCACTGATTAAAAGTACTTGTATGAGGCATCCGTGTCCAAAATTAGGAATTAATTTTTTATTCAAAAACTGGATTCATTTGATAATTTCTAACTAAAATATGTTTTAGGTGGCATACATAATTTTAAACTGTAATTCTAAAGTACTTTAACTGATTTTTGTTACAAGCATTGAAGAATTCTTACATCTGGCAACTGTCTTTTGGATATTCTCAGTGGGAAGAAATCTGTCCTTTGAAGGCATATTTAAATCTTTTTGAAATAACTAAAAATTATTCAATGTCAAATCTGTTCAGTAATTTTGGTGATCACCCTGGGCAATGCCATTTTTGGAAAAAAATAAAGTTGGATGACAGAGAGAAATTCTCCTATGTGACTCAGGGATCTGAGGGCCCCTCTCCAGGGGAGTTCTGATGAGGGTCATGTCACCAACACGGGGTTTGCCGCGGGATCGCCTCCAAGCGGAGCCACCGGATCTCTGAGAGCGGGCCTGTTGGCAGCATGTGGGACGGCACCTCACCCAGGCTAGCGTTAGGGGCAGTCAGGGGGCGCTTCTCCGATGCAGGAACTCCTGAGCTCACACAGACGAAGGGCAGTTAGGTAAACACATGAGGGTTAAAGAGAAAGGTCATTCCAGGGGAGTGGGGCACTGTGTACAAAAGCAAAGAGGCAAGACACTACGTGAAAGTATTTAAGACTGGAGTATAAGGTTAACAGGAGATGCTACTTTTTAAAAGATTTTATTTATTTATTTTTAGAGAGGGAAGGGAGGGAGAAAGAGAGAGTGAGAGAAACATCAATGTGCAGTTGCTGGGGGTCATGGCCCGCAACCCAGGCATGTACCTTGACTGGGAATCAAACCTGTGACACTTTGGTTCACAGCCCGGGCTCAATCCACTGAACTACGCCAGCCAGGGCAAGAGATGCTATTAAGAAAAGAGGAAGCGTCAAGGTAGAAAAAGAACTGTGAATGCCATGGCATGAAATTTAGATCTTATGCAGGAGGCTAAGAAATGTCCTGATTCATTTTTAATAGGTACCTGATGTGGTTAAATTTGTATTACAGAAAGATCACCCTGGCCAGCCTGTAGAAGTAGAACAGGTGGAGGAAGACATGGGGACAGGGAGTGTTGGGACAGGGATGCAGTCAGGGAAGACGGAGGGCCAACCAAAGGAGGGGTGGAGAAAAAGAAGCAATTGACAAGGTTCAAGAGGGCAGAGTCATCAGAGCTGGTGGCTAAATGTGAGTGATAAGGAAAAGTCATGTAAGAAGGGCAAGGCTCCAGCCTGTTGGTTTGGACTATGAGGTAGTCAGTGTGGCTGTCACTGAGTTAGAAAATACAAAGGCACAAAAAATAAGATTTTTGGAGGGTTTCATAATGAATTAAGTGTGGGATGTATTGAATTATTGGCACCTGTGGGCTATGCATGTGAAATTGTTACTAGTATTTGATCTGCAGACCTAGGGAGCAATCTGACAGAATATGTACATTTGGAGGCAGTAAGAATCACTGAATGAAGCTGCTGAGTGAAGGCAATCCCTGAATTCAAGAGCGTGCAAAACGAGATGGAAAAGAAGACCCTAGAAATAGCTCAGATGCTCAGACCACTGTGGAGATATTCAGAAGACATACAAAAAAGACAGAGAACTAGAGATCAGGGTGTCAGAGAATCCAGGGGAAATGAGGAGGAAATGCTCCATGGTGTCAAAAGTCTAGATCACTGGCTGGCACACAGAAAGTATTTAATAAATATTGGCTGGATGAAACTCCTAGAAACACAATTGTGATGGTGGTGCACACACAATCTTTCATTTTCTGTCTTTATGCTTTATATTTAATTTTGATCATTTTTTTCTTAGAGATTCCTAAAAATATGATTTTCAATAGTCAGAACACACTCTGGGCAAAGCCTTAGGTCCGAGTCTGGTTAAACATGGGACTGCCCATGTGTAAGGCATATGGAAGGGCTGTAAGGGGCCAGGCTGGATGGGCAGTGGGAATGCTGTCAGGTGAGGGAGTTTCTGTGTAGTTTTTCTGCTGAGCTCACTGGGACCAACCTTCTCAGTTTTATTGCAGTTGATTACCACCTTGATAAAATATATGTATTCAACTAACCCAAAAGAGGAGACATGGAGGGGAGAACAGAAATCTCGACAAATGGTCCAGGCAAAGTACAGATAGTAATCCAGAACAGACTCATTCAGGTATCCTGTTCTCAATGTAAACATTTGTAGAAGGATATTGGGTGCATTGGTGAAGTCAGCCCTCAACACGGGCTCTGAAATCTCTCAAATCACTTTAATTCAGACCCGTTGTCTACCATGTCTAGCATACAGCTGTCTTTCCAGAATTTCCATTCATTAACCTCCTCTGAACTCTTGATGCCTTTCTTCTGTGTGGGGTTTTCTGTCTCCTTGAACCTGCTTCTGCATTTTCTTGAATTTT
Organism: Phyllostomus discolor; assembly: GCF_004126475.2. Classification (NCBI taxonomy): domain Eukaryota; kingdom Metazoa; phylum Chordata; class Mammalia; order Chiroptera; family Phyllostomidae; genus Phyllostomus; species Phyllostomus discolor. Next base: position 88,660,405 of record NC_040913.2, on the reverse strand, counting down.
TATTCTCTTCTTTTGGTCGAATCCATTTTTAAGTAACTAAGTCAGAAAAGAACATAAGTAAATTTTTATTTGCTTTGGATACCTGAAAATATTTTGATTCCACCCTAAGTTGACTGTTTACTTAGCTGGGTATAAAAGTCTTACTTGGAAATAGTTTTTCTTTAGAATTTTGAAAGCTTGTGTAATTAGAAAAAGAAAGTCATTCTGAGTTTGTATTTGATGTATTTTTATCTCTCTGAAATGATAGCTTGTTGAACTATTTATTGGTTTTCCCCTAAGTGCTGAAATTTTACAGTGATATGCCCTATTGAGGGTCTATATCTACCCTGTGGGCTACATATAAACCAAGTGGGCTCTGGAAATTTTATTGAATTATTTTATTCATGATGGTTGAGAGACAATTGATGATTTCTCAGAGCCTGGACCATGCCAGTCTGCACATTCTAAACAAAGGCCATTTTTGACTAACACACAGTCTTTGCAACTAGAGATGGTGCATCCCTGTAGAGAGATTTAGAGACTTGCCTCCCCAGAAATACTCCAGAGAAATGAAGATAAAGCCTTTGCCTTCTTCCCAGAGGCATTTGCTTACAGTCCAGGACAATGCCCAGTTTCTCTCCAAAACGAAGAATGAGCAGGTGTGTCAGCAGCCTAGAGAGGCCCAGAGATCTGAAACTCAGGATGCCCTCCCGTGGTGCACCGCACTGCACGCACAGGTGAGACCCAGCTCTCCTCTTGTCACCCTGTGGAAACCAGGGCATGGGGAACCAGCAGAAGACGCTGTTCCAGCTACTGTTTGGCTATGATTAATAAATGACTTGCATGCATCGCTGATGCGGGACTACTGCGTCTTCCGTCAACCTATGTTTATAAACTCCTGGCAGGCTAACTTGTTAGCTTTCAAGTAGACTGAGATCTCAAACCTTCACCACTTCTGACTGAATTACAGTTACTTATTGTCCGTTTTCTTTATGCTGTCTTTCAGGGATTGTACCTCCTTGACTGGTTCTCTTGTATTTCATAACGAACTTTTCATCTCAGATCATCTCATATTTATCTTCCAATATTCTATTGACTTTTTCACTTCTACTGTCAGTCATGTTTTTAATTTTCAAAAGCTCTATTTCCTAAATATACCTTATTTTAATAACATCCTTATTTTGTTTCATAGCTGAAATATCTCTAGGAGAAATTATTTTATTGCAAAGCTTTCTTCTCTCTGCATAATGACTATTTACCTTGGGGTTATTGGTTATGAGCTCCATCATTTATTCAAAAACTTTTAGATTTCTATTAATTGTTCATATTTAAAAGTTAGGAAGTAAAATGCTAACCAAAAATTCTACTGATACAGGCCACATATGTTGACTTTGAACTTGACTCTAGGAAGACATGGCTGGGGTTTTTTACTATTTGATGTTAGGTAACTTTAGTGTTTTAAAACACTTATTCATTCTGACATGAAATTACTTATTCATATCATCTATTGTATAAACATATATCTTACAGAATTACCAAATTTTATTTTAAAACTTACAGAATATATTTATTCATTGAAAAACAAAAAGCACATGACTTTTAACCACTCATTATATGCCAAATAAGGTCTCTTGGGAGGTGAAGTAAGTGAATAACCTTGTTTACTTTTTCCTGGGCCCTGGTTAGAAGCATCAGAGTGTCTACTGTTTTGGGTCCTATGATGCATGTGTCACCTGGGATTTTACAATAATTCTTTATGTCAACACTATGTGTGTGCATCGTCAGCCCAGACCTCAGGACATAGAAACTTAGGCTTCGAGAACTTGAGTGACTTCTGTATATTCACATGGCCATGAAATACTGCCCCTGAATGTCAAATTCATGTTCTCCCAGTTTCCCAAACATAAGAAACAGTTTTGAGAAAAATCAACTTGATTATTTTATAATACAATACTATCTAATTCACATAATGCATTTGAGAGCATGAATTTCTTTATCCTTGGAGGAAGGTGGTATTTCTTTATCCTTAGTGGTGGAAAGAATATTTGTGAGATAAAATATTTACCATAATTTATGTAGTCAGATTTCACAGATAATGTTCAAATAAGGGCAATTGAAAACATAATATCTATTAGTGCATTACAAAGTTTATTTGAGACTTGTCTTTCTTGTTCACAAACTTTTTTAAAGGTTTTATTTATTTATTTTTAGAGAGGGAGGGCGGGGAGAGAGAGAGAAACATCAATGTGCGGTTGCTGGGGGTCATGGCCTGCAACCCAGGCATGTGCCCTGACTGGGAATCGAACCTGGGACACTTTGGTTCACAGCCTGCGCTCAATTCACTGAGCTATGACAGCCAGGGCGTTCACAAACTTTTAAGTGTTAAGGTTAAGTTAAAATATTCATATATATATATATATATATATAGACTCGGCTAATGAGGATCAACTGAAAACTCAGAGATCCTAAAGCTGATCCTAATGTTGACTTTAGAGTCAGTCAAGAATCTGCTATGCCTTAATTTGGCAGGGGACACCTGATTTGATCTTATAGATCCTAGTAAATAAGTTAGCCCCTGAGTAAATATTAGACACGATATTTAGACTTGCTTGGAGATTTTTCCCACCAAAATTAGTTCAGTCTGATCTTTAAGTGATTAACTATGTAGTGCAACTAGAGTTTGTAGTAGTCATACTCTTGCCTTTTAAAATTTTATTTTAAATCAGTTGAAAAGAAATGGTGTTGTTCAATTTAAAAAATTCTATTCCTATAAGATACCTATGTTATTTAGTTGTATCTAAATTAAATGGCAAAAGAAGAGATTGTTGTCATTATTATTATTATTATTTTATATGGGTCCTGGATTAATGTAAATTTTTTGCACCTAAGGTACATTATTATATTATTTCCTTAGGCATTAAGGCTATCTTATCATTTAATACAATGAATTTGTTTACTGTTAAAATGCACATGTATTTGCTACTCTAACTACATGCACAGTGAATTCTACAAAATAGATCAGCTGTAAATCTTTCATTGAGGAACCTTACATTTTAATAGAAGACAAAGTGTCCATGTAAGTACAATAAATTCTGGAAAGTCCCCACATACAGATACGATTGTTTTTGGTTGGGAAGTCAAAATATCTCTGAAGGAAGTTGCGTTTGATCTAGGCCTCAAAAGATAGGTAGGAGCCCTAGACATTATCCGAACCAGAAAAGGAGAGAGACATAATCTAACTGTGCCTCCCAGGATTATTCGGAAGCAAAGGCCACAACAGCGGCTCTGCCCTCCCCCTGCCCCCTGTCCTAGCTGCGAGGAGAGAGAGGAAAGAAGGAAGCGGCAGGGAAGGCCCTGCTCACAGGAAGGGGCTCACACCCGGGAAAGCTCACGGTGCATCCTCCAGAGAAGTCTGAAAACGCCACCAGGTTGCGTGGGTTCCTTTAGATTGTGTAAGAAACTTGCACTTAGATTGTGTGACCGTGTCTTTAACAGGCTTATTCGGGTAAGGGTGAAATGAAATTACGAAGGACCTCCACACACCGTCACTTCAGTAGTGCACAGCTGACCCCTCTGTCACAGGACAGAGCCGCTGGCCTGGGCAGGCAGGTGCTGCTTCTCCTCCGGCCGTGCAGGGAGCAGAGGGTGTCCGCCTTGTTGCCGTGCAAGCCGGGAGGGTGTTCCTCTCATCAGAGAGTCGGAGCAGGGCCACTGCCGAGTTCATCGTCCAGCCAATAGCAAGAGCAGGAAAGGAGGTGAAGTCCAGGGAAGACCGCTTACATTCCGTTAGCCTGAACTGAAACACATGGCCACACTGTCTCCAAGAGAGGCAGATGCATTATCTTCTTGCTAGACACAGCCCTGTCCCCGGGATAAAGGGGGAGGTAGATTTAGAGGAAGTGGGGTGAGAATGATCAGTCTGCCACAGTCGATTTTTGGTGCTTTGTTTCATTTTTATAATCTCTCAGGATTCCTAGAAAATGTACTGTTTAGACGGTTTGGATACCTTTATAGTTTAATAAGATCTAAATCTTGTAAGCTGTAAAGAAGGCCATGTACTATAATATTGAGGAGCCATGTTTCAGAGGCTCCTAGTAGAATTTGTACACATGGCTGTTGCAACTCCCCGAGTTAGGTTGTCGGATTGAAGCTACTTGGGCGTCGAAGTGAAAAAGGGACTCAGGTCTGTCTGTGAGTTGAACAAGATGAGGTCTGTGACACAAGTGACTTTTCAACCTCTCCTCAAGGACAGTTTCGGTGTGCCGAAAGGGCATTTCTAAGGAGAGAATGAAGATTGTAAAAATCTGGTTCTAGATTGTGAATTGCAGATGACCCAGATAAAAGCAAGAATTTGGTGTACGTTATGATTATTTACATCACTTTTGTACAGATGAGCTATGCCAGAATCACAGTTCTTTACTCAATTGTATCCATTTTGCTCTGAGAGGAAAAAAGGACACCACGTGACATGTGCTCAAAAACTCAGGACAGATACATACTCTGAAAGTTGTATATTCTTTTATGAAATAGACAAATAAATACACTTATTTATAGGAGTCCCTGCTAAATATTAAAATTAAAATTTAATATGTGAGTACACATTTTTAATAACTATACTGGGTATAGTAGTTCAATTCAGTAAGTATTTACTGAATGCCTACTCTATGCAAGATACTGTGGGGTTTTAATTTCATGTGTTTAATGCTTTTTTTATATGACTTGATTTTTTGAGGATCATTAAAAAAAACAAACAAACATGTATGCCCAGTTCTCTTAGCTGGACAGACATGTATAAAATAAAGTAAAGTAAAACTACTATAGTCCACTGTACTATATATCAATAAAGCTGCTATGAGACAAAGGAGCATTATTGGGACTTAACTTTGCCTGGAAAGTGATTGTTCCAATGGTCTTACACCCTGTCCACTGGAGAAAGTTTTCTAATTTAAGGGTAATACCAGATTAATGAGAGAGGAATAGACTATTTTATTTATATAGCAATCTTCAACTTACATCTGGACTTCAAATGCAGAAAAAGTCTAAAATTAAATGGGGAAAGAAAAAATATGAGTCTAAAAAAGAATACGAGTTTAAGAAAAACGTCTCTGCATGTGTTTTACTTGTTGGACACAAATCCACGGTCAGGCTGCCGTCAGTCTGTCTCCCGGTTTCCTCCGAGTGCACCCCGAGGAAGGGAAGCAGACGGCCACCGAGATGCGCGAGAACCGGCTGAGTGGTGGCGTGGGAAGGGGATGCCCACCTCTGCCCAAGACGACTGCCTGACTTGGAAATGACGGCAGGGGGGACAGCACCCCAAAACAAGACTCTGAGGCTCTTTAGTGAATGGACAGCCTCCCTCTCCTGAACACATCTGGAGCAGCGGTCCCCAGCCTTTTTGGCACCTGGGGCTGGTTTTGTGGACAACAGTTGTTCCACGGCCCTGGGACTGGGGCGAGGGGTGGTTTTGGGGTGATTCAAGCTCCCCTCCTGCTGTGCACCGGTTCCGGACAGGCCCCCACGGTACAGGTCCCCCACCCACAGGTCGGGGACCCTGATCTGGAGTCATCCCTGCCCTCCCTCCTCGCTGCAGGCGATGTGGTTTTATTTCCCGCGATAGTTTTCGATGTGCCGAAGTGCGTGATAACCTCACTTCTCTGCGATTCCAAACCATGAAAGGTAAAATGTAAGCATAGTAACTATTAAAGGGCTAAACAACTGTTATTCTTAAAATCCACTTGCCCAGAATACCTTTATCATATCAGATAGCCTGTGATTGGTACAGTTATCATATTTACATAGTTATTAACTGTCTTTCTAACCAAAAAAAAAGGGATCCCAATGAAATTTGCAGAAACATTTGCATCTGTACTATTGATACATTGGTTAGTTCCAATTAATAAAAGTTGGATGGCAAACTCCCAGAACAGGGACAAAAACAATGGAATGTAGCTTCGCCCCAGTGCGACAGTAGCTTCTGCTCTGAGCTGGGGCTGAGGTGGCGGGAGCAGGGGACACAGTGAGGAGACAAGTGGGGTGATTGATTGGCTCTGAAATAAAGTACAACCCACAGAGCAGCTTCAGAACCACCCAGCTTACTTCCGAACCATTTGCAGACTATTGTACAGGCATTCATTTATTTCCAGGAGATAATTTGTATGTATTAGAAGAATGAAAAAGTCAGCAAAGGCCCATTGTGCCTGGATCCATTATTTATGGAGAAGGAAACGAGGGAAGAGAATGGACACAAATTAGACTCTGCTAATTGTTCTGAGAGTACTCTGAAGTGTGCTGGTGTCACAGGGCCGGCCAATGCCAGCAGAGACTGGACATAGTATTTTTGTTTTAGACGTCTGGAGTTGAAATCACTACGTGAAGTAATTTCTTCCGGTTACAGTTACTACCATGGAGAGGAGGTAGAACTTTGGTTTTCTGTGACTTATGAAGTTAGGTAAATAGACAATAAAGCCCAATCTTCTAAAACCTATTTAAGTTAAAAAAAATGACCTTAAAATGGAGTTAGTGTTCAACAATAGTCCCTATAATCAATGTAGGCTGTGCCTTTGCAACATTTGGGAAGTTTCTGTGTCGTTTTAATCCCCGGGGTTGCGTGTCTCCATACACCGGTGTCCCTTGTTCATTCAGTCGCAGGAGGAGTTGCTGGTTTGTGCATTGTCTTCTGCTCTCTTGCTCTCAGCTTTCCATAAAACTCGAGCGCTGTGAGGTCTTCTGGCCAGCGTTCGCACTGTGCCCACATGGTCTTTTTCACTGGAGGGTGTCGCTTAGAATTACTGGCTGTTGCTCTCAGCTCTGGACTTGTCTGGAGAAGGCAGAAAAAGACTGAGTCCCTAAGTATTTGGGGGGACATGGGGTGCAGCGTCGGGAGGCTCCAGAGTTGAGATGAAAGCAATCGAATCTCACTGTTTCAGGCACTTAACAGTCCCTGGATTAGTCAAGCAGTTGAGTAGTTGCTTCTCGCTCTTTGTTATTGAGAACCTTTTGGATTGTACTTGAAAAATTACTCAAGACTCCTTAGCATGAAATTCTGGCATTATGCATCTTAAAATGCAAAATCGACTCAACACTACCATGCTGTGACACCGGTTTTTTAAAGAGGAAGTTTTTTGTCTGTGGCTTGGAACCCGCCGCACTTCTATTTTATTATTGCACCGGTTCCCAATGGGCACATTCGCCCAGCTGTAATTATTAAGTCATACACATACCTTCACAGTGCATGCCTAGGAGTAATTGAGGATCGCTTTTTCCATCATCTTCTGTGGCGAGTTAGACGTCAACGCAAAGGATGTTTGCAAATGTTTTGGGGAAGGGAAAGGGACTAAACGGATACTTTTGTCAGGATTCCGTGCACATAGCGTCGGTGAATGTGGAGACTGTGCAAATGCACGGAGGTCATAGGTGACCTCTGTGTCTGTAAATCTACCAACATGGAAACTTGACGAGGGCGGGCTCCTCATCCGTCCAGCTCATTATTTTATCCCAGCACACGGCAGCGCACTTGGTGCTTGTCCGGGGCTCCATAAAAACTCACTGCAGAAATGCAGGTGTGAATAAACCTTAGCCCTGGCTGGCATAGCTCAGTGGATTGAGCACGGGCTGTGAACCAAAGTGTCGCAGGTTCGATTCCCAGTCAGGGCACATGCCTGGATTTCAGGCTGTGATCCCCAGCAACCACACATTGATGTTTCTCTCTCTTTTTCTTTCTCCCTTCCTTCCCTCTCTAAAAACTAAATAAATAAAATCTTTAAAAAAACAAGTCTCATTTAAAACCCCAACCTCACCATAGATGCACATTTTTTTAATATTTTATTTATTTATTTTTAGAGAAGGAAGGGAGGGAGAAAGAGAGAGAGAGAGAAACATCAATGTGTGGTTGCTGGGGGTCATGGCCTGCAACCCAGGCATGTACCCTGACTGGGAATCGAACCTGCGACACTTTGGTTCACAGCCCGCACTCAATCCACTGAGCGATGCACATTTTATTAACATGAAAAGTGAGAGAAGTTGAAGATTTTTTAACTTGGCAGTATACATATGCATGGGCGTATACATGTATGTAGGAGCCTATATATGTAATGATGGATTTCTTGTTTCGATGATGTGGATGGCAGGGGACCTATTTTCAAAATGATGCATATCTTACACAGAAGTGTAACTGGTTGAATATCACCCCAGTCTCGGCATTTTCCAGATCACTGCGGGGAAAGGCTCCATTGTTTCTCCTTCGCTCGGAGTTCTTGGGAGGAAGAGAAGGTGAGAGTGGAAACAGATTTTAGAATAACCAAAAGCCCTTTTGAAAAGGGGTCCTGCAGAGCTTCCAGGAGATCTTTAAGAAAACAGCCTGATAAAAGGAAGCCTTTCCAAATGCCGTGACATTTAGAAGATTGTTTGGAAATATTGAATATGTGTTGAATATTAAAAATTTCTACTCTCCATCTTCTTTAAAAGAAAGTCATTTCAATTAATAAAGGTTCAATTACAGATATGGGTCATAATATGTCTGTGTATAAAATCTCCATGAAAATGCAAAAATTGGAGTATGTTAGAAAAATGTATTATTTAAATAGATAAATATGGGTTTTTCCTGCTGAGTTTTACCACTGTGGCTTCACCTATAAAGTGTTTGAATAGTTTCATAAACTGCCAAACTTTTATTATAAGGGATTGCTCTCTAATTCAAAAATTACATTGGAACATGTTTTTAATAGAGTACATTAATTCTTGGCCCCTCCATTATTATTAAACTCGCAGTATACTTGTAGGAGAGTCACAAGAAAACAATTTGGCACTTGAAATACTCACTATAAGTAGCTATTAGCTGACATCACTGGCATAACCCAATGCCCATAAAGCTTGAGGACTTTTCTCCCCATAATAACATCTATCAAGAAGGTGACCAGAAACTAATGATTTTCCTCAGTCAGAATTGGCAAAGGTTTTAACAATATGAAACTTAAAACAAACTTACTGAACTAAATCATCATTTATTTATTATTCTGTTTTATAAACATATCATAGCAGAAAACCTCTAGGCTCCTGTACAGTAAAATATTTCAGCATTCCACATAAATAATGAAGTGTCAGAGATAAAAGATGGATAACCCACCCAAACATCTCTCCTGTGTGGCTTAGGAAAAAAAATCTACCTAAACAAGTAGATTGTTCAGCACTAATTCAGCCCTGTTCCCCAAACCTACGCATTACAACACATAAACTTGGTTTGCTTTCCTTGGCTTTACTGGATTGAACGCATTCCCGTGAAGTTTCATATGGGGTCTCATTAATAGAAATGCAAAGTCTTTGACAATGCATTTCCAGTTGCCAGGCTGAATTGGGAAACAGCTCAAAGCTGAGGTTTTTGTCGTTTAAAGATGGCTCGGAGCCTCAGTTGATGCTACTGGTGCAGCCTGTGTATTTGAACCCATTGCTCTAATCTGAAGTCTGTATTTTTGCTCATGATATATTCTGAAAAAAAAATCCTGTTCCTTCTCATGTAATTTCCCGAGAAGAGTCGAGAAGGTCACACAATAAATCTACTCTCTCGCACTTAATCTCCAATGATAAGACAAAATCAGAACTGGGTCATCGTGTCTACAGCTTCATTAGAGTTTGCCTTTAGATATAAGTCCCATGGGGGGAGAAGTGTGGTAACTGAAGATGTACTAGCTTGACAGCTTTCACTGCATGAATTTGCTGCATGTTCGAAAGCGTTCACTGGCCTGCCGGGTGAAAAACTTAGATGCGCTCTAGGTCTTGGTCTTCCAGAACCACACAGCCTCCTTCTTGTGAGCATTTACACTCAACTACCACTAAAAAGAATAATTCCAACTCCAACAAGACTCTTTGTAAATGGTGAACAAATTAACATTTTTAAAAGATTTTATTCATTTATTTTTAGAGAGGGAAGGGAGAGAGAAAGAGAGAGAGAGAGAGAGAAACATCAATGTGTGGTTGCTGGGGGCCATGGCCTGCAACCTAGGCATGTGCCCTGACTGGGAATCGAACCTCCGATGCCTGGTTCGCAGCCTGCACTCAATCCATTGAGCTACACCAGCTAGGGCCAAATTAACATTTTAATTGAAACAGATCACACTTCTGTAATGTCACTGTGAGTCTCCCTATTTTTACCAGCCGTTAGTTCACCAAACACACACCAAGGGGTCTTCTGCAAACACCCACCAAGGTGTCTTCCTTGGAATGCCACGGGACCACTGCAGCCAATTTCAGAGCAAATTGCAAAGTCTGGTAGGGACACTTCTTCCCAGATATCATTTTGAGCTGGCCCTCTGCTTACCTGATCTCAAACATTCCTGTAAGATGAGAAACTCTCGGATTTAAAAATGAAACAAAAATATATTTAGAAAAAGGCTTACTTTTACGCCCAAATCCTAAAGTTGGCTTCTTTGGAAGCTGCAAATGAGGCAGAAACAATATCTTTGGCTGTAAGCACAGAAATTTACTTCTGCTCTGAAGCTTATTCCTTCTGCCATGCTCTTGACCAAGATACACGGCCTATTGGCACTGGGGTGTGTAACAGAAAGGCCATGGTCAAGGTCAGGGGAAGGAGCTTTCAGACCACAAGACTAAGGGTAAGTTCTTCAGAAAAAAATAATGCTGACAATCCATAAAAAGACACATCACAATGGTTCTCTTCTCTGAAAGCAACTACACTAAATACCCATTAGTTTTAACATGCCCTGTCCTCAGTCTATCCTTAAGGTAACTTTGGATAGGTAACAGAAAAGTAACTTTCCATTTCCATCGCCTGGAAAACAAAGAGGCCACCGAGTTAAGCACATTGCCCATAATCATGAAACAGAAAACCACGTGTATTCCTATCACCAGTCAGGCATCCTCAAGTACAATGTTCCCAAAAGGCAGTTTGACTTTGTACTGTACCCTGGCTTAAATATAAATAAAAAAAGATGCATTGAAAGGCACAGAAATGCTACTCAGAGGCAAGATGTTGTATCATACAAATTTGTCAGGCACACGAGGTGGGTGTGAGCCGCACAGTCTGCCCGCGTGCATCTGGAGGGCACCTCTGTACGTGACTGTGGTGCCGTAAACATTATACAGCGCGATCGGTGAAGCAAATGCTTGGGGAAGTATGCGAGAGGAGAAAGGATTATAAAATATCTTCATGAACATTACATGGTAGGTTACAATTTTCAAGCTTTATTCTTCTAACAAATTGTCCACATAGTAATGTTTTCATTGTACACTCACACTCTCATTTCAAAACGTACAGCACAAACCACATATCTGTAAAATCTATAGTTGTTTTTCTTTTGGGGGGGGCAGGTTTGTTCCTGCTATTCAGTACCTGTCTAGTATGCTAGTTAGGTGGCAGATGTGTAGCCTATGCTGTAACCAGATCTCCTAAACACCCTCCCTTAGAAAATGGAAATGAACTATAACAGCAATGAGCAGCAAGGGAACATGGGATTTGCTATGTTGAGTCAAAGAGCAAAGCATCCTCTGCTTCCTAGAGCACCTGCCCACTGTGCCATCCTGCCTATTAGAGGCACCTTATGATTAGTACATCATGTGGGGGAGCGGGCTCACTGTGCTTGGTTTATGTTTCGCCATTATAGGTAACCTCTCCGAAAGCAGAATTTTATAGCTCTGCTTTTTCTGGTGCTGATATTTTCGAAATATTTAAGTTTGGTCATATATTCATTATTTCTACAACTTATTGCAGTCTTTCCATTGTTTGCTCTCTTTCTTTCGCTCTCAGTATTTTCTTTTTTCTTTGCGTCAGAAAACTCATTTGGTTTCGTTCTCCCAGCGACGCGTTCTGACCCTCCCCCCTCAGTTATGGAGGGGAGGGCTTAATAGCTCTTAGCAGACAGACTTCCCTTCTAGAATCCGAACTAGCTTTTAAAATGTGTTTCCCTCCCTTAATTTATAAATATTTTAATCGATAATGTATCTATTACGTCCCAAGTGAACCTGAGGAGTCTGTCTGAAGGCCCCACACATGCCGCCCCTGGGGGACAGCCCCCCTCAGGCAGCTGCCACGGACAAGCCTAGCTAGCTCCTGCCTCTCTGGAGTCTGCAAGGGACCCCCCCCCCCCCCCCCCCCCGCTCCCCTTGCTGAACGAGCTTTGTATTGCCCGTGGGGTAGGCAGTCGGAAGCTAGCCCGGGACAGAAACCCAGCCATCAGAGGAGGGGACCGTCCTCAGCGTTGTCACCACACTTGATCAGCATCAGCTCTGCATCAGGAATGGGACAGGGGCCCAATAATTAGGTCAGCGATGCAACTGCCTCGTCAAAGCGTGGGTGATGCCCACCAAGGGGCTGTCCGAGAGCTGGAGCCGGTGCTGGAGACGCACACACGCTCCCTGTCCCGGACGTCACAGGTAATTGACAGCCAGGGCCCACTCTGTTGTCGGGGAGTCTCCCTCCTGTTGTTGCCTCGCGCACCGACTGAAGAACTATGCTTGCTTTCCTATGCGACATACACTTTTAAAAATCTAATTAAAACTTTCTTTTTGGTCCTTAGGTAGAAAGATGGCTCTGCTGAGATGAGCTCTTAATTAATGCACTGAGAGCTGACGAGTCCCACCTCTCAACAGGAATGATTGACGGCCAAGGATACATACATTACACTAATTGAGCTCTGCCTCCGTTATTTCCGCAGCCGGCGCGCCCGAGGAGCCAGGTGAGTACACCGGCATGAAAAGTTACTTCGATGTGCCCCGCACTACCCCGAAGGGTAGGAGAGGAACGTTCCAGACTGCCGCACACTTACCGCCACAGCGAAGGCAGGAAGTTCCTTCAGGTTTAAGATGTAGGTGTTGTGCTACCGTTTTCTTAAAATTATAAAAAGTTCGCGTTTTTGGCATAGCCATGTCAATGTCAGTCCCTCGCATCTCGTCACAATGTTCAAGCAGCACATATCGCAAGCCAGTTACGGTGTGCAGAAGTCACGTGGCCACGTGTTGGTATTAAATGGGGCTGCATAGGAGCCCACGCATATGCTATGGGAGAGATTGTTTGATATCACATTCAACATTAGTCCTGGAGTTCAGTTTTCAGAAACGTATCTAATTATAAATACATCTAATCCTCAGCCTCGCCAAAAATCACACTGAAATATCACTTTTATGTCTATTTCACTCTGAAAGAAATTCATACGTATTCCGAGACCCTGACTTTCATAAAATCTAATACATCATTTGGTATCATCTAGGTAGTTTACGAACCTAAAATAAAATTCAAGGGCAGGGCTATTTATTAAGAATGAAGACAATTATACCATATTAAATTTCCTCTTTTGCATCTTGAAGGTTTTCTTCACAGATTTTTTTTAAAAAATGTATTTGAATAATTATGAGACCAGTTTCAAGTATTTTCAAGGAAAACATTAAGAAGTTTGGGAATGTCAGGATATTAAATTATTTACTTAAAATATATGTACTATTCAGACAAAATGTAAATAGGGCTTGAGTTTTACTATGTAAAGTTTTAAAAGGCAAGAGTAACTGAAGTGGTTTCTACGAAAGTATGCTTATAATGACCTACATCTATTTATATCTCTTGAGAATTAATGTACTTAATAATCTTGAAAAGGCAAATATCACTGTGTGCTTCATTAGTCTCATATCTGGAGAAATATTTATCAGTAGAAAAAGTAACCGTATGTTCATACATTGGAGGATAATTGTATTAGAAGTCACATATTGTTAATGTAGTTAACAGAAAGCTCAATACACTTTCACAATACTGTTCTATGGCTGATGCCTCTGGATTTAAGTTGGTACAATGTACCTGAAGGAGCATCGCCTGCTGTCTCCACACCTGTGGGGTAACGATTACACAGTGGAGCCTGGGCAGCACTGGGGTGAGCCAGAGCTGCCCCCTCCCCGAAGGGACCGTTACTGTAATAGCCCCTCACTCGGGCTAATCAGATCGGCTCTTACTCTCTTCTGCTTCTGAATGCAGGTGACCAGACCCAAGTTCCCCATCCCTACCCTGCACTGCAGTCGGGCTATTGGGTGATACGGGGAAAACAGAGGGAGAGACAGGTTGGCCCCCTCCGCTACTGTGCTGTATCCAGTGCGGTCAAACCTCTGTAGCCTCTTCTCTGGCCGTCGACATAGAACACCTACTACGTGCTTCTCACTTTGGTCACTTGATAGGCTTCTGGGATTGCTTCTATTAAGAATTCATACAGTTCTTCAAATGGGGGACTGTTCAGTTAGCTGGATCATTCCTTATCCCACTACTATTTGATCTCTGGGCTAACTGCTGGCTTGTAACTTTAATAACAACTTTGCAAATCTATTTCAAATAAAATTTGGGAACTTTTTTAAAAAGTATACAGAAAAGACAAATATCCTATAATATCCTGTAATATCAATGCCAATATAACTTTTGTTATAACTTTAAATAACAGATACCTATTGTGTACATGGTTATGAAGAAAGACATTTACAAAAGTCTCTCCCCTGTAAAACAATCACCACTTACCATTTCTTAACATTTCTTCCATAAGAATTCACATTTCTTTAACTATCTAGTATATATGCTACGCTACCAGTCATATAAAAGTATAGCACACATAATTACGGTAATATTCGGTACCAGCCAGGTTTGTGTGAGTGCAGTCTGTGATGCGTGCGTGCAGTCACGGAATAGCACGGAGAGGTCTGTGCGCCTCCGGCAGAACCTCCCCCAGGGGCGACACTGCACAGCTGCAGGACGAACGGCACAGCCAGGCCATTGGCGCTGATGTACTCGAGACACAGCCTTCCTCCTGTCTGACCGTTTTCCCGCTGTGATCATCATCCTTCTTGGGGTTGATCTGAATGTTTTTTTAGAAATTAAGAAAGAATTGCTTTTCACCCCTATTCAGTATGTTTCTCCAAGATTTCCATTCACGCTCTGATTTTGCGTACAGCATTCCTGGCTGTTTCCTTCCATCTCCTCTTTAATGTCTTCTGGGTTTGATTCCTCCTGGGACATGTCTTATCAACTCCCTGTGTAAACCTACCTTCTAGGACATATGTGGTTCCGTTTTTCACATTTAATTTTGTTCCATTTGAATTTATTTTGCTGTGGAGGATTAGGTCAGTGGCAATTTATTTACGCTCTTTCAGTGGTTACCCAGTTGCTTCTATTTATTTCAAATATAACTTACGTCACCATTCCAATGTCTACATGTGCTGGTGTTTATTCCTAGATTGGCATTTATCTTTCTTACCGTGTCTTCCCCGGCACCAAACTATGACACGTAGTGTAGCTTTGTAATGTGGTAAACTTTGCTGCATGATGGGGCCCGGCTCTGCTCACTGCTTTCTCCCCTCCTCCCCAAGAACTCTTCTAGCAGTTTTTGAATACTCATTTTTAGCCTAAAATTTTTGATTTCACTTTGCCGGTTAAAGAAATACCATTGATTTTGTTATTTGAATTACATTTTTTTTAAGTTCATAGATAAATTAAAGGGAAAGCAGTCACTTTGATGTAACATTTCTTATCTAAGTGCATGGTAGGTTTGATCGTTTACTTACTTTCTTCTCAGCTCTGCACTAGAGTGTTAAGGTTTTCTATGATAGTCCCTGCACACATTTATTTACACTTATTTTACATACACATGCATGTATGCAGCATCTCGGGTGCTTACTTAAGAACAGAACAGAGAAAAGAGAATATTACGGAGACTTTCGAACAAATACAATAATTCGCTGTATAGACATTGGACAGTTATTTCAATCTCTAAATTACTGATTTCCAACATGCAACATGGTGCCCATGTTTTTCTGAGTGGCAATGCGCACAACAGCCAGAGGTAAGTGAAGAAACAGGTTTTTCACATTTCCAGAGGTAAGTGAAGCGAAAATGAGCATCCTGCGTGCCTAAAAAAGTACGTTGTAAAAGTAGAACATGCTGGGCTGGATAATCATCTATAATGTTAACAGTCCAATTGCCTGTCACAGAGAGGAAGGTTGTGCTTTAATTAAGCAATAAGACATGGCAGGGTGTGAATTATGGAGCAATAACTCTTGTCCAGTGCATTGTTAGACAAGGGGCCAAGGCCAGGCGTCATGGCCTATGCCAGGCGTAAGTTATTGTACTGCGATTTCAATCCAGAACAGTACAGAGTTACTCTAAAATACTCTCAAAGTAATTTTGCAAACCCAGAAATATAGGCTGAATACAGTGCTTACATTGTATGTTAGAAAACATGTACCATAATGCTGGAAGATTAAGAGGCCAAAAAAAAGCATTTAATTCAAGGGAAAAGATAGCAAGAGAATATAATAAAGTTGCCTTCACAATTGATTTCCATCTAATATTTTTATAGAGGGCACTCTTAGGAAAAGCATATAGCAATTTGACTTTTCCCCCTATGATTAGGGAGAAAACTGGTGGGAGCTAATTTCTGGGAAATTTTGAGAGGTCCTCTTCTGCTTTCTTTTCTTCACAAAGCAGCACTCACTAACAAATAACCCCAACATAAATCTTGCAGAACAAAAAAAATGCGTCTCCTTGAAATTACTTGGCAAGGGGTGGAGCAATTTCATAGAACTTCGGTCCCTTTTAAAATCAGTGTGATTTGTAATCTTAACGCTTTCTCTGTACCGCACCATTTTGAAGGTCCTCTTTTTGTAAAGACATTAAAACAGATCTGTTATCACAAGAAAACACATTGTTTGAAATACTGATTTTTTTTAAAAAAGGAAAAAAAGAACACTCCTTACCGCCCATTCAAAAGAAAAATGTTTCAGTGTGTGTATGTGATCGTAATAAAGAAAAGTCTGGTTGCTTTTCATCTGCAGAGCACGCTGGCCAGCACTGTTTCAGGAGAGCACTTTATAAAGTTATTGTATGTGTGCACTTTTCTTGCCAATATTATTGACTACTTTTAAGATGGTCGGCGTGTTAACAGGTTTGGCTTCTTCTGTGAATATCGCCAGATGAAATTTGTATGTCACAACCTCAGACAATTAATTTTGCCTCAGGTTCTCCTTGAAATGAATGAACTTTGTCATTTAATTGGACCTCTTTCTCTGAGTGTGATGACTAGACAATGCTTAATACACAGATCAAATATCAGGTGTTCTTAAAGGTGCTCCAGAAACACACCTCCCCACGGTGTCGCCTAATGTCTCATCACAGCACCAGTAATTTCTGACTCCTCGGGATTAATGTTTGTGTCTTGAAGAGTTACCTATTAAAATAGAGTCGCTCCCAAGTTAATGACACAGAACCCAGTTATTGCTCGCTTAGTTTCACTATTTGTGAAATGAATGGATTTAATTTGTCTGTTTGCTTCATTCCAAAACGGAAAGCAGAGAAGAAATAAGCTGTGAGAAAGGACTCTGTAATGGATAGGAGAAGAGAAATTTTCAATCCATGAATCTTAACCAGGGGGAGACTGTGACAGGTTCTCAGCTACCAGCAGGGGCCTCGAAGAAATTCATCTTTTTAATAGTCGGGGGGTAAAAAACGAATTTAAGAGAAGGAAGCACAATCATGAGTGTTTTTAGGCAAGGATGGGCTGTGTCTTACTTTGTAACGAAAAATGTGGAAAAAGCGAAAAAAAAATTTCATCTTCAGTACTTAACAGTTTTACCAACTCTGTTGCTTAAAATACGTCTCTCACAACAATTAAACCAATTTTAATACTTTTTTCTTGTTTCAGCTTCATTGAATTAGGTGGGACTGACTTTTCCACTCAGTGGCTCCAATTTGTCATTTTCTGGAGTTACATTTCAATAAGATTTTACTCCCAAATTCTAAGTGTGGGAGACCACAACTTTTTCTCAGTACTTCTCCCAGGTTTATCGGGTCAGTTTGGGGCAACTCACGATGACAGACGGTGTTTAAAAAGTGCACAGCCTCCCACAGAACGATCTCTAGAGGACCATGATGTAAAAACCATGCTGTTCGCTTGCAGCAAGGGCCAGTAGGTGATCAGGGCGAATGAAGAACACCTGTGCATTCAGAAAAGGGTAATCGATTACTTTGTTTTCATTTTACAAGCACGCCCTTCACTTAGAGACACAACTATTTAAAAATAGTTTGGAATTTAACTGATGAAAATAATCATGTCACTAGTCCGTGGTTTCATGACCTACAAGCTTGCTCAAAGAGGCAATTCATTCAAATTTCAGCTGGTCCTACCACTCAGTACAATGACGGCTTTTAAAAGGTCTGTGTTTATTGGGATGCATTATTCATGTGTGCTTTAGGAGAAGTTTGATGCTAGAGATTCTGCACCGTTGTCTCGTTAATATTTGCAACAGCAGCATAGGGCTCGTGGTAATGTAGAAATCAGGAGCCAGGCCACTAGCGATCCTCAGTAGGAAAGGGATGGGCCCAGGTTTAAATCAAAGACTGTTTTGAGAGGTGCAATTATTTGTAGTCAATCATGTTGTCTCTTTCTGGGGTCAGTCAGACTATTTTTAAAAATTCCATTTAGCCATCATTAAGATATTCTAAAAATGAAAAAAAAAAAAAAACGTTCACTTCCCAATCTGCAGTCCAAGATTACCCAGTGTCTCCTCCCACTGTGCACCTCAGGAAGTGCCCACTCGGTGTTGTCACGCGCCTCCTCTCCACTCCAGCACCCGTTCCACGGACTCAGAAGCCTGAGCAGGTCCTGGGTGAACAGCCCCATGGCATGGAGACCGGCAGCCAGTTCCGCAGAGAGGTCGGGGTGCCCACAGCCTCAGACAGGAGCCGCGGAGACATGCTGGCGTCGCGCATTGCGCGTGGGAGTGGGCCTGGCAGTTTCGGTGATCACCGCGGTCATGCTCATTTCGGAGGAAAAGGAAATGCTGACGTTTACGTGAAGGACAGGTAGCAACGGAGCCCTGCAGCTAGCACTGGAAGTTTCTGCACGCGCCTCTGCTCCTCTCAAGACCAGGTGCGCCTGCGTTAATGCTGTGGTTCATCGACTTGATTTCTGTCTCGTTCCCTAACGTCACTTTGTGTTTGCATTTTGTTCAACAAAGTTGCTGCTTTGCAAGGTCTTTGACTTCACAGCAGCAGCCAGGACACAGATTTTTCATCTCTCTCCTGTACACTCTGGAGGTTTTCATCCTCACAACCCCACGCGGGGCCCAGCTAGGTTTCGCTCTACCATAGTCACTCAACAAAAGACTAGGAGTTCTCATTCCTAACAAGGTCACTCATCGTCCCATTTGTTTGGATTCCTTGTTGATACATTTGTATACAAAGTGGAATGTACAAGAAGTATCAATCAGAACCAGGGTAACGCTCATGGTCTCATGCTTCAGTAGTACCATTTTATTTTTTTGGAGAGTTATTAACAACATACCCCCCTTTCACTTTCTCAGACCTCTGCTGCAGAGACAGCACAGAGCAGAGTGAAACTGTGAAAGAATGTAGCAGTTGCTAGAAACTTCTATTTTTGCTTCCAAAATAGAAAAAAAAATCATCTCTTTTAAAATCATGGCATATAATGTAACAAAGAAAAAAAGAGTACTAAAAAAATAGGAAACTAAAAATAGCTTGGTGGCAACTTAATAACTGACAAGACTTATTCCATCTGCTGGAAAGAGTTGAAAACCTTCACCCGCTGCCACTCACGTGACCGATCGGGGTTTAGAGTTCGCACCTGAACGTCTGATGCGGAAGCACGTGGCCATCACCCACCTGCAAACACGTTTCTCTGCTCCACCGGCGTTGCACAGTTTGTTTATAGGAAATATGAGTCCCCGAGTCATAGAGTATAAAATAGAAACGAAGACACAAAGGAGAGGAAAGCACTAACATACTCGAGTCCAGGTAGCGTTGGGACACCTGCAGGTAATCAGATCCACACCTGGCACTCACAGAACTGGAGGTCAGGAGTTCCTCACACAGGAACGCTTTGAAAGTGAGGAGGTGGGTTGGAATCCTGTATAATCAGCCTCTGTCAAAGCATGAAAGAGAAAACTATCTCCCCCAAGAAAGCGAGCATCAAGGCAACCTGGACCCCGGAATCCTTATCTCCCGGATTCCCCGCCCAGCTCTCCGTAATTCAAACCAAGCAGGCAGCCGGCTGTGCGGGTGGAGACACTATGGCCAGCGTACGTGGGGAGCATCGGAGATGTGGCTGCCTGTCTACTGAACAGCAGGCGAGTTTGGGATAATAGCTGCAGTTGTTTTAAAAGAAGGATGGATTTTTCCTGAGCTCAGCACATTAAAGTATTGGTGTAGGTTGGTGGTTCGGCTTCAACCATTATCCCCCACACTTAAGACTGATTGTCAATTGTTCAAACTGACTTCCTTTGTGATGGACAAGGAAGAGACTCCTTTTTTTTAAAGATTTTATTTATTTATTTTTAGAGAGGGAAGGGAGGGAGAGAGAGAGAGAGAGAGAGAAACATCAATGTGCAGTTGCTGGGGGTTATGGCCTGCAACCCAGGCATGTACCCTGGCTGGGAATCGAACCTGGGACACTTTGGTTCCCAGCCCGCGCTCCATCCACTGAGCTACACCAGCCAGGTCAGGAAGAGACTCTTGACGGGCTGCTGTGGGTCATGTCACGGTACACAGTTTTAGGCACCGATGACTAGTTCTGTGCAGTGATGTTTGTTTTTGACTTGGGACAAGCAGACGGCCCAGAGGCTTAGAGACTTCCTCGGGTGTTGGGCCCATGCACACCTGGTATGAGGTGCAGAGGAGACGTAATGTTGAGTGTGTGCTCATCACCACGATGGCTGGGATTCCCTCCGCGGCCAGCAGGCAACACGGGGACCATGTGCATGGTCCATTTCAGTGCATGGAATTCGGGTGTTTGCGGCGGCTTGATTCATTTATGTGGTGGAAACAGTGTGAGGAAAGGAAGCTACCGTATAAAATTGATAAGTATGTTCCCCTGAAAACGCTCCTTAAAGATGCAGGGATGTTGACAGATACTTATGCTCTAAGTCAGTTCACTAATCATGTCTTTAGTAGCCACGGCAACAATTACAAAGCATATTGACAGAAAGAAGTCATCTATAGTACTTTTAACAAAATAGAAAAGACAGCAATTTATCATTTACTGAATGCCCGCTACTGGCCAGCACTGTGTGTCCTGTGTTCCCGGTGATTTGCATGGGTACCTGAGCACGTGTGTATCCAAAGCATCGTACAACCCTGCTCCCAAGGTGCTCAGAATACATACAATAGGGAGAAGAATGATGCAAAAGAGCCTGTATTTGTAAGAAAAGTACACACAGCATGCTTTAGAAGTGTAACAGACAGAAAACATATTTGGAAGGGGAGATGAGAAAATGTTTCATGCATAAGAGACTCGACTGTGAAACCCGCCTTCACAAGAAAAACACTATTCCAAATGGTGCAGAAGGGAAGAGCATTCCAGTAGGAAGTGGCATCAACAAAGGCGTGACCGTGAGAATGCATCAGGCGTGTGAGACAGATAATTACCAAGCCGCTGTGTATGGAGCAAGACGGAGCGGGATGAGGTACGGCAGGGAAGGGGAGCAGGTCCGCCCCCTGGAGGCCCACAGCTGGCAAGCAAACAGGACTCCAGGCACGATCTCTGTGTCAGCTCTGGACACTTTTAAGCAGTTGCTCATCGTCTCAGAGCAACCCATGCCTGACATTTCTGTTACATTATTACCCAAGACCCTTCATCTAAGCTGCAACCCCCAGAAAACTAAAATGGGATCATCTGGGCCAAGGGGTCCTCTGCCCTCGATCTCTGTCACCTTGCTAAAAGCCTTACCAAAGTCACTTAGAATTTAGAAAGCCAGCTCTCGTGTGCAGACCGGGGCGACCTCTGGCTGCCAGCCAGCCCCTCCCAATCTCACCTGCCTCGGTCTTCAGGCTCAGAACACTGACAGTTGCTTGGGCAACTCTGTCGCTAACATGCCAGCAAACTGGGACAACGATGCCCTCGGCCCAGCCACAAACACCAGGTTTTGTGCATTGCTTTTTATTCTGATGCTAGCTAGTCAATGCGGGGCGGGGAGGGCACGTGGGGACGACTCCTCCTAGCCTCATACCTAGTTCATAGTTTAGCTATGTCCAGAGGGTTCAGTTCATTACATTTCTTATTGTGACCCTTTAAAACATTTTTACATTTTAATGTATTTTGAAATCTTTCAAACTTTTGAAAGTATTTGTTTTATGAATTTCTTTCCATTTTATAGCCTTTTTCACTCAAGAAAGTAAAAATAAAGAAGTCATTTTCCCAGTATAATAGGATTCTGGGAAAAGAACTCAAATTGTGGGAGTCATAAGTCAACCACATCTTTGAATACTGGGAAGTATGAGTTGGCCAGTGACAACATTTGAGTACCTACGATGGGCTAGATGGCTTCGATCTAAACATGAGTTGAAGTGGCCGATCAGAAATCAGTCCAATGATTTCCATTCAGTACCTTAAAGTAGTGTGTCTGTCCAACCTTGAGTAAAAAACACACCCAAGTGTGTATTTCAAAAGCAATACTACTGCAGGCAACATTCATGCCTAAGATTCTGTGGCTTGATGCTTAGCAATGTCTCTCCAAATACTCTTCCCATTCTCTGAAGATTGTCATGAGTTTAGACTAATCTGGGTGACGGGCAATAGCCAAGCAAGGTCAGTGGGGCCCTAATGCATCCGATACCAGCAGTGTTGACCAAATTGCCTCTTCTTTGTGGTGGAGGAATTTTGCCCCTGCTCACAGCCTCTTCCTGTAATGAGTGGAAATGAGACTAATTATAACCTCTGGTGTCTGTCACCGCATCAGCTGCAGGAGAGAGGCCTTCCTTGGGAAATAAGTGATGACACATCAAATATCTAACTACTCCTCACCGGTGCCTCTGTGCCCAAGGAGTCAGCTCCCGACTCCGGCGTGGGACCCCCCTCACTTCACAGATCACAAAAATCAAGTAAATAGATGTAACGCAGCCCCACACACAGGGCGGCTGGGGGCGGGAAGTTGCTAATGTCTTTTCCCATATGCTCTCTCTAATCAAGAAATAACCAGCTCCCTTCTGCTTGGACCTCCTAGCGAAACAAAAGAAGTGACTGCTCCTCCCGCCCAAGTAGCTTAATTAAGAAGAGCCTGGACAACCTGAAGAGAGAGGGAATGGCCAGGTGGACTCATCTGGGGGTGGCTCGTGGTTGATACATTTAAGTAGTATTTTTTAGTAAATAGAATTCTCTGATTTTTTTATCAAACAACGCACCTTACCACCGCCGTTTATTTAAACGGAAGCCTACGAAGGCAGTGCTGTTGAGAGGGTCAGACCGCTCGCTGTGCGCGAGCCGGTGGCCAGCACAGACCCCGGGAGCAATGGGAGAGATCCAACCCTGTCCAATGGGGCTGCTGTCCAGCTCCCCTGCCTCGTGACAGGCTGTGACAGTCAGTGGCACTGAAGCAGAACACACTACGGTGGCAGTTTGCTGTGAGCAGCGCAGGTGTCAGAACCGCTGGTCCCAAGCAAATGTTG
Organism: Phyllostomus discolor; assembly: GCF_004126475.2. Lineage (NCBI taxonomy): Eukaryota > Metazoa > Chordata > Mammalia > Chiroptera > Phyllostomidae > Phyllostomus > Phyllostomus discolor. Next base: position 88,637,001 of record NC_040913.2, on the reverse strand, counting down.
GGCAGACCAGCCAGCAAAGTTCGCCATCTGACGACCCACCCACAGGCTGATGCCCGAGGCACCTTCCCGGCAGCGGCGGGCTGGGGCCCCTCCTCGCTGGGCATTCCGCCCCGGTGCACGCCAGCTCTTCCCGGGCTCCGCCCATCGTCAACCCCCGCCACGGCCACCCAGTCTACCTTCTTCAGGAAAGCACGAACCCGTCTTCCTGTGCCCTTCCTGGGGGGGCTCATCCTCCTCTACGAACGAGTAATCCGTGTGTAGCTGACGATGCTTTGCGTTTAGAGCACTCCCGTGCGTTCCGTGAAGAGAGAGCGCACCCAGGGATGAGCCCAGCTTCCAATTACGGGGCTGTTACAACAGGCTACAGCACAGATGGAAACCTGCCGTCACAAGGGGGGCGAAATACTTCACACCCAAAGCTAAAACAGTGAGCTGAGCGTTGTCACCTGTTTCTTGAAAAGTTGAAAAAAAAATTACTTCCCACCCATGCGGTTTCACAGGTTTTTATTAGGAGCCACAATAGACACTTTCCGCCAACAGTAAACCAACAGTAAATGAGAAAGCTTTCAACGTTGTAATAACGCAGGGAGGGGCCCACGGCCTTTGTCATCCTGCGGGAATTTTCCCGTCGAGTGGCCACAGGGTGAACAAGACGAGAAGGAGCCCCAGTCTCACTCACACGGGCTCATTCCAGCATGGCACGCGGTCGTATTTCTCGTGTTTGGAGGGGTCCAGTAGAGAAGGTGCGATTCAAGTCTGCGGTCTTCAGGGTGCTGCTAGCTGCCTGACCTTGGAGGAGGTCAGATAGCCCAGGTGTGATACGAACTAGGAATTCTCGGGTCCCGAAATGAATTTCCCTCTCTAAGAAACGGAATCACCCAAACCTGCCTGACCCGTGCATCACTGCAGGCTTCAACGGCACAGTGATGGTGAGAATGAGCAAACGGGTCGCCACCCACATCCAATTAGCAAAAATAACAACTACATGTAAACATGGCTCTCAATAAAAAAAATCACCAGCACGTACGTATTGGCCTAAAATAATTTAGCAGCCCTATGATGTGGAAGCCTTACTTTCCTTACCTGCAGCTAAAGGAACACATATGATCACTCCGCTCTCACCATGAGGAGGGAGAACATGCATATTTTTTTAAGTTAGTAAATTAGCGTGTGCTGTCAGCATCGATGTTCTTGCCTTCATCGCGGCCAACTCCCCCCCCCACCCCCCCGTTTTCTCTGATCTGGGATTCACAAGTGACTGTCATTATGTACGGGCTCTGCACTTTCACCCGGCGACCCCTCCCCTTCTCCAGCCCCGAGCCACCAAGGCGGAAGGAATAAATGCTGTTTATTGTGACAGTCTGCCTTTTGTCGGTGGAACCATGACAAACTACCCGCTGACAGCTTGCTACTGTTTCTCCTACTGCTCCCCAGCTTCCTGCCCGGGCGCTCTCCAGAACGCGACAATAGACAGACACGAATAAAAATGCCGAGTGAGAATCCGTTGCATTCATTTCCTTCCCAATGAGCTTCTTCAGGGACCCGTACTGGATAAAGAACAGAAGGCCCAGCACTGTGAGGACCTTTTAAAGATTTTGTGCATCTCGGGGAGGTGGGCGGGGAGAGCCGTCCTCGCTTAACAAGGCTCTCTAACCACCAATGTACTTAACTTTGTGGATGTGTTTCATTTTAAAGTCGCACAGACCACAGATCCCGGGAAGAGGGAATGCAGATCACAGCCATTTGTGAGTTTTGGGGAGGACTGCCACTTCCCAGGCCTGGGGACTTCCCGCAGCGCCGCAGTCTCACCGAACGGTGATGGGAAGGACCGAGGTGTTCGAGGCTTTCCGAAGGGCCGAGGCTAATTGGCTTGTTCAAGCCGTGTTAAGAGGAGATGTTTACTGAGTAGTTGCACCTTGCGGAACAGGATGGATTCATAAATGGAAGAGGCACTGCCATTTTTCTCGGCCCGCCTTTGAGCTGAGTGCAGGTTCTAAGCGCTCGCCGGCGGCCTGCTTTCTTCCCTCCTTGCTGAGAGCGGGTGGCTGAAGCCGGCACCCCCCCCCACCCCGCCCCGCCCCACTCTGGGCTCACACGGAGGTTGCTTTGGGGATGTGAGGTCCTGTCTCTTCTGTTGTTTAGTTGTTCGTGAAAAACCTGTATTCACCACTCTCTGCAATTCCACTCTTAAAGAAGTCAGTTCTTTTAAAAAATCAAATGTAGCCCTGGCCAGAGTAGCTCAGTGGATTGAGCTCAGGCTGGGAACCAAAGTGTCGCAGGTTCGATTCCCAGCCAGGGTACATGCCTGGGTTGCAGGCCATAACCCCCAGCAACCGCACATTGATGTCTCTCTCTCTCTCTCTTTCTCCCTCCCCTCTCTCTCTCTATCTATCTATCTATCTATCTCCCTCCCTTCCCTCCCTAAAAATAAATAAATAAAATCTTTAAAAATAATAATAATAAATACATAAAAAATCAAACGTGTTTTCCACTAAATTTCTGTTTTAGCAAATGTTAAAAATCAATACCCACTCCCTCCATATTTAAAAAGAACTCCTAAATGGCCAAAATTGTGTAGAGGTTTTATCTTGTTTTCATTCTTTGATATAAAGTCTAATAACAGCTCTTTAATATTCAAAACACAGTTTAACTACTTAATGTTCCCTACCAACAGAGTTGCTTGGCAGAGTTTGCACGTCTTGAGGGAGGCGAGTGGAGAGTATGAAATGAATCATAGGAAGGCGGATGGACCCAGCAAAAGTAAGAGTGAAGGAAATGAGAAAACCAAGTAGTGTATGATATTAGTTAATAGTTTATTTGAGTAAGGAACGAAATCAAATCAGTCATGTGACTAAAAAATATAAGTGTTAATGTTCAAATAGAGCCAAAGACTCTATTAGGATGAAATACAAAAATCCCACTGCTGGTAAAGGTCACATATAAAATAAAATTTAAAAAAAATGTTTGAATTCCTGGCTGGGTAGCTCAGCTGGTTAGAACATTGATTGTCCTTATACACCAAGGTTGCGGGTCTGATCCCCAGTGAAGGCACATACACGGGTCAGCTGATGAATGCGTGAATGCGTGAGACAAAAATCAGTCTCTCTCTTCCTTCCTCGTTCTCCAAAATCAATCAATCAATAAAAAATATTCCTCAAAAATGCTTGAAACATAATTATAAAAAAGATGTGTGTGAAAAACAAACAAAAAGAATCACCTTATCAACATCATCTAAAGTAGAATTCAAGGCTACAACCATTGAACAGGAGGGGTATTATGAAAATAGAGAACTTTAAGATAAAGAATCATAAACTTTTTTTGTACCAAGCAACATGTAGTTATGGATCACATGGTGGAAAGCCCCCCAGAAATACAGCCAGGTAAAATCAAATTATAATGGAGGCTGGTTTGTGAAATTCTGAAAGAGTTGTAATCCAGTGGAGTAAAACGTGTGTGTGTGCGTGCATGTGGACAGACGGTAGAGGGAGAAAACGATAGATGTTTAATATGCAATTACATTATGCTTATTATGGGCTAGGTGCTGTTCCAAGGTTTGACCTACTTATGTGATCCTCATAACAGGCTTTTACAGATGAGAAAGCTGAGACTCTGCCCGCACAGGTAACTTGCTCAGGGCTGCAGGGCAGAGAGGCGCAGGGCGGGATTTAACCCACCCGGCCTGGTTCTGGGCCTGTGGTCTTAAAGCTCTTGCGCATCATGCCGCCTGCAGAGAAGGTCTGCTTTTCTCTGGTGGCAGGAAAAGATGTAAAACTACTCATGAATTGGTCAAAACACACTTCAACAAATTCAAACATATTTACAGACAGTACTTTCCGACCGTAATCCAGTAAACCGGGTGTCACCCAGTGAAAGGATCTACCCTTCCTTCCAGAACTTCCTCTACCTGTAGATTTAAAAACCTATTGTGTTTAATTCCTGGATCCACCAAGTATCCCAAAGCTAAGATTAAAGATAATTTAGCAGTTGGATCCGCCATCATTATTCCTCTTAACACATGGCACCTTTCACTGGTCACACTCCTGTTTTCGTATTGCTAATAAAGTTCCTAGATACTCCCCCAATTCCCTGTATTTGCACGAATGTAGTGACTTAGGTGTATCTATGTTGAATTTAATAGACTGTGATGGGATAATGTCCCACTGTTCACACAGAATTAATTTTATCCCTTTGTAAGTATATATTATTTGCAGTTTAATTTCTCCTAGGTGGAATCATTAAGGTTTTGATAGTGGGACCTGTGACCTAAACATGGCAATCCGTCCCATTCCTGAACTCACTGTACAGCATCAGGGGAGAAGGGGGCGGGACTTTCTCGTCACTACTGAGAAGCTCACGGTCAGCAGGACGCAGCCAATGGGGCCAATCAGCTGCTGTTGCTGACGATCACCCCTGACAACGAGTATCTCTCCTGACATTTTAACTCCCTGCTTCACCTGCAGTTCTGACCCATGTGGGTTATTACATGTTCCTTTATTTTTTTCTTCCATCATGTTTCTACTGAGAGAGAGATGAGAGAGAGAGACCCATAGGTGTATGTGTGCACCAAATAATTTTTTCCCTAAGTCTGGTGTCTAAAGTATCACTTGTCATTTCACTGTTTCTATTTTAACCAAATCACTCCAAACACCTCTGTACTAACAGATGCTTAGTCAAAGCGAGAGTTCAGAGTTGTATTGACCTTCTTATTTTTACTATCAATCACACTAAGCTGGTTGGGAGAAAAAAACACCTTCATCATCATCCGTCTTAGAGTACGTTATCATTGCCATGGTCATCAAGGGCTAAAATTTTAAAAATATGTCCGCACAGAGAAATGAATCATGTCTCCTAACTTCCATGTGAAGCGAGCAGCCCATGGGGAGTGCTGACGTGTGGGAGAAGGAGGTGTAACCGCCCCATGGTGGGGACTGTCCGGTCGCTTCTCTCTCACAACCAGAAGGTCCCTGCCAAGTTTTGTGTTGCCATTCACCATTAAAACCAAGTGGAGAAACATCCCCCTTCGGAAGTCTTTGTTATTAACAACAAATGGCTAAAAAACAATGGTCATTTTTAAGCTGGTTTTTAATGTGTTTCTCATCTTCCTACCACCGTATTCCACTAAATGCACCAATCTGAAAATGTGTGTGTAGTTCTAAGATCACATCGAAAGCCTTCATTTAAACACCAAAACCATATAATGGTGATTGTATTATCCCTCTCGCAGTTATGTCTGAGGAAATCCTCTCAGCCTCCACGGGACCTGCAGAAACCTTCAGAATTACACGCTGCTCCCCGTCCAGTGCCCCTAAGCAGCGGGCAGAGACGCTGTATTTCTAAGCTTTCTGGAAGATTAGAGATAATCTCTTTTAAAATGCCTGGTACCTTCTCTGGCACACGGGGTTTAAATGTAAAGCGTGAATCTAACTGTCCAAAATATTTGTGACATTTGGAATGTAAGTCATCCATCATCTCAAATATCAATTCGAGGAAAATACTTCCAGGGTATTGTGATTCTTCACAATAGTAGCTTTCTTTTCATTGTCTACCGACGCGTTATAGTGGGCGCTTTGTTAGTCTACTTGGGATTGTTGGGTGATAAATCCTCATACCAAATTAGGTTTACCAGCAGCCCACCTGAGGAGTCCAGGCCCCTCGGGTTAGTGTCAGAGCTCGCTGTGTCTCCCCCACAAGCTCAAGGAAAGCACACAACTCGAAAATGCATCCCAGGTCACTCTGAAGTGTTGTAAAAACCAAACTATCTTCCCGTCTAATGGGTGGGATTTATTTACGGTGGAGTTCAGGCAATTAGCAGGAAAAGCAGACTTCACGGTCCTAGGCAGTGCCTTCGCCGCCAAGCACGCGTGAGCACGGGGTGCAGAGGAGAGGAGCGAAGGACGCAGAGGGTCTGCAGTGCAGTGTGCATATTCATTTGGCCGCCTCCTGGACGTCCGTCCACACTCTTGGGGTGCTAATGTTTAATGCATCGCTCTCTCCATTAGAGAAGGTCAGGAGCAGTCAAACCTGCCGTGGTGTGCGGACTCCATCAAAGTGGCAGTTGGCTTGGGAGGACTGTTTTGCCTCGGGCGACCAGGGCAGCCTTATTGGAGGCCCCACTAATGACATTGCCAAGAGTGTAACTTCAGCCGAAGTCCAGCTCCCCCGGTTCTGTGGCGAGGGGGACAGAGGGACGACATCAACACAAACACAAACCTGTGTCGTTTTCTACAGTAACAAATCTGCTCAGCCCACTACTGCAAAACAATGTGAGTTTTCACTCTGTCGTCAGGGACTTTTCCTTGACGGTGACTTCTGCAGCTTGAATCAACGGCCCGGGGAGTATGGCAGCCGGAGACCGCACGTGACCAGACTGGCTGCCGTACTCTGGGTCAGTTTTCAGTTCTCTGGTTGCATTTGAATGAAAGTAGGGACCATCGGATGGCTTGGGGAACTTCCAGGCACAGTCACACGTACTAGGGAGCTCTGTCTCTTCCTGTCTGTAGATAAATAGGTAAGTGGACACGTACATGCATAGATACATGAGACAGCGGTAGCTTATAAAGTTTAATTAGTCACAGGTATTAGCAATTTGTAGTCAACTTTCAGTGGAAAAAGAATTCATGAAATGAAAAAATGTAAGTGAAAACTTGTGTTGCAAATATGACAAATCTAAAATACTTCTGGTGCAAGATATTAGCGAATGGATGATGATGATGATGATGAATGATGACAATTCACATTCGATATGAAAAAAAAGGAATGTCTTTTTTACCTAAGGAAAAGGGTGGACTACTGTGAGGAATTCAAGTACCATTACAAAAAGTAAGAGAGGATAATTCAAGGAATTATAGTATGAAGTCAAAAAAATGGAACTTCTTATTTTAAATGATAAATGCATGAGATTGTTTACTGTTCAATAATTTTCTTAGTCCTTATCATCATCATGTTAATCATCACCTTCATTGCCACAATCAGTAGCACAGAATTTATCAAATGCCCATACAATAGTCAGTTTAATTTCCTAGATGAGACGTCAGCAAACTATGACCCAAGGGCCGAATCTGGCCTACGGCCAGCTTTTATGTAGTGCATGAGCCAAGAGTTATCATATACTTTTATATGATTGGAAAAAAAGATTAAACAAGAATAATACCTTGTCACGTGTGGAAAGTCTATGAAATTCAAATTATTCTCCCTACCTAAAGTTTTCCTGGAATGCAGCCATGCCTGCCGCTCGCGGTGTCTGAGCTCACGCCCTTCACCTTGGGCGTCGAGGATGGTGGTTACAACAGGCACCGCGTCTTCCGCAAGGCCCCGAATAGTTACAGTCTGTCTGGCTGCTCTCGGAAAAAGTTTGGCAACCCCTGTCCTCGGTGATTAATGTCCCTTTGAACATTGACTCCAATTTTTTTTTCCAATCACAGTCAAAATTGTTTAGAAAAATCAGGTTACTGTCTATCTCGAAATGTTTGATTTGGGAATTTAATTTGGTTTCTTATTAAATTGTGGACACTTTTCCGTACACCGTGAGTGTGTTGACATACAGGCTGGCAGAACTGTTATAGATCATTCTGATAATGACTTTCTATAGAGACAGCGTGTCTTGCCTGGAGCTGATGTGTCCAACTGAAAAATATAAATGAATAATTGTTATTATTTCCCGTCTTGCCTATAGAACGGTACATGGGTAGAGGGACACTTCTAATTTGACTCAGGGCTATAGTAGAACATTCTGCTCCTCTGAAAAAGAGATTTTTAAAAGGGGAACTTTTAAATTAAGGTTTGGTTGGTCACGTCTTTTTCACAGAAATAAGAATTTCATATTAGGTTAACGTGTCTCACACTGAGAAGGAGAATCATGGGAAGAGAGGCACGTGCCTGCTAATGCCTGGCAGACACCGTCAACGAGTCATCTCTGAAGGGTTTCATACTTTTCCTTAATTTGCCTGCTCACACTTAATGTTACGTCACTTCCTTTAAAAAGCATGTGACAAAGTATCTTAGCACGAAATTGAAAGCAGTAGCAACTTTCCGTGGTTTCATTTAAAAACAATACCCCAAAAGGACCTTTAATTTCAGAATGTCTAAGCTCTGAGTAATTATTGTAGAATTGATATTTTATCCAGTCATCTTAGGGGTAATGTGGTTGGTAAATCTACTGTAATTTATGTATATCCACCAAATCATTGTAACAGTAATTTCACAGCAACTCTTCTCATAGCAGATAGTTATTCTATATTTAGCTAAACATTTAAGAAACTATTAGAGAATGAGTGTAAGTATGTGAACTTGAAGATGCTCTATAAGCACCATCCTTTTAAGAATGATTTGCCAATTTAAATTTATTTAGGTCATTCTTTTAAGGAAAAGCAGTATTAGCAATTTTTACATTTATCCTGCACTATTATACTCAGAAAGATGTGCCTGAGCTTTATGTCTTTCCCAATAAATGTTTATTTTGCTGGACGACATGGTTATTTACATTGCAGGGATCTTTTTACCTGACTGTAAGAGCCGATCTCCTCAGAAAGGTTTATTTTGTGTTATAGGTGAGTCTGACACATGCATAAACATGAGGAGCAGGGCCTGGAACATGCAATCCTTTAATAATGATAAATGAGATTATTTCTTATTTTACAAAAAATCACATTGCTTGCTCATGTGCAAGGAAAAAGGTAGTCATAAAGTCATATTAATGATTACTATAACCATCTTTCATAAATCTCTGATTTTGTGAATGAAGAATAAGAAAAACTCAATAAGTTGCCGCATATAAAATCACTTCAGATGACTTAACCAATGTGGGTTCAAGGAGAAGCAAACTGTTTTCAATGACTTTGGGGGGAAATCAGGGAGCTGCTCCCAAGTCAAGTCATCAAAACACACTGCTAAGCCTTCCTTCCGTCATCAGTAAGAACGGAGAAACACATAAATAATGAGACGCAGTGGGTAGATACCTATACTGCAGAGGATGGAGAAGCATGCTCAGATCGAATCCCCAAACTTCACCGCCAAAATGAGGCACAGCTGCAGTCCTGGAGGGAGGGGGGTTTAGAAAGGAAAATATACACGCTATCAGTTCTGTCGCTATTTCCCACGACTTAAAGAAATGGTACAGTGGAGAAGAAGAACCAATGCAGTTTAGTGTACATGCCTGGGTTTTGGATTTCCAAGATGTTACATTGTGTGGGCAACTGAAAAAAGTGGATCTGCAGGAAGAAGAGAACAGGAAGACCTCTCTGAAGGGTGACGTTTCTTCTGTGTGAAGCAAGACCCACGATCCAGCTAGTGCGCATCAGAAAGACGCTTGGGAAATGAATGAAGCCAAGCACCTTAACCGGTGCTCTTCAGCGTCTCTGCATGTTGGAGACCCTTACATTGACTGCCTACCTAGTGCACCACAGCCCCTGCACTTCAGGGGTGCACGACCGCCTCATGTACGACTCTGACCCACTGCCGGATACAGCAGCTTCTGGATCGCTACAACCCCTGATAGAAAGCAAACATAAAGGAGAGTACACATAACCCCATTTTACCCGTGTCTTCTCAATGACGGGGAGACAAGCTGAAGGAAATACCACATTCTAACAGCACTCCTGCCGTGGCTACCAGCTGGTGGATGCAACAAATCGGAGTGGGGGGCACTCACTGGAGAGAGAAACAGCAGGGCCAGCATCCTCCAGCAGAAAGGACCGGACCAGTTGCCAGAATAGCAGACACAGGTCTGGAACTTGGTAGTTCACAGCTGCAGTTACCGAGAGGAGTCTTGACGGTGAGTGGAGATGACAACCGTGAAGACGTATTTCTTCCTGAGGGGGAAAACGAGATAAATAGACATACGTGTGCCCTTCAGAAGAGTGAGAGTGGAGGAAAAGAAGAAAGTCAGAGGGGAAGAGAGGGTGCCCTGAATACAAGAACTGTGCCATAGGACACCTAGGTGTACACACACACACTCACACACACACAATAGAAAGAATGAGACTCAATACAAAGCTACTTATAGGAGAAAATAGATAATGCTATTCAAAAGATTTTAGCTATTGAAACACAACCACAATGTAGAGGAATATTGTTACCACCACACTCCCATTTGAATTTAGGATTGTCAAACGAGAATTTGGAGATATTGTTAAAAGTGTAATCATAAATTGAAATATTACAAGCAGAAATGGAAAAGTGTACAAGGAAAGTTTATAGAATTCAAGAAATATATTGAAAAGAAAAGCCAAACCATCCAAAACATAAGGGATAATTTAGTAGGACCTATGGAAGATACATTCAAATGAAAATTTATTAAAGGACGTGAAAGATAGGCAGGAAGATAACCACCACTATGAAGTTGAGAAGGAAGAAACAGAGTCAGAAAGTGATTGAAATGGAGGTGGCAAAGAAGTCCAATATACATATAATTGGAGGACCTGAATAAGGAAAGTAAAATTGTGGAACAAAACTAATGTTTAAAGCTATAATCTTAAGAAAAAAAATACTTTTCCTGGAAATTAAGAAAACTGAACCCCACTATTTTGAAAGGGCTTACTATATGCCTGGGAAAATTGCCAGGAAGCAGTGGACTCCAAGACATAGTCTGATATTCTAGACTGTAAAGGAAAATATAGCCCTGTTCAGTTGTTGGGCACTGTCCTGCAAAGCAAAGGGTTGCTGGTTCAATTCCTGGCCAGGGCACATGCCTATGTTGCGGGTTCAGTCCCCTGTCAGGGCCCATACAAGAGGCAGCTGATCAGTATTTCTCTCTCTCTCTCTTTCTTGCTTCCTTTGCCTCTCTCAAAAAATAAAAAAGTGAAATTTTTGAAAATTAAAAAAATAACATAAAATCCTTGGAGCCTCCAGGCACAAAGATCAAATTATTTATAAGGATACTATTAACACATATTTAGATAGCACTATATTTCTCAAGAACAACATTTTCAAGTAATTCCAAAAGAGTATGAAGTAAGATTTTTTTATCCTCACAAAACTTCAAATATTAACACTCTAGAACAATGGTCTTAAATGTATAAAAACTCAGAGAATACCATACTCATAACCCCCTCCTTGGAGTAGAGGGTCAGTTTCCCATAACCAAGACATCAGTGAGGAAATGTGAACAAAATATCGAAGGTGAGCATGCAATACATTTAATTGTAGAACAAAGGTGAAAATGAATGTGGCAGCGTGGGTGGAAAAGAGTATCAAAGCATTGCATGTTCTGCCATATTACCTAGGGGTGCATATTTCTTACTTTACTTTTGTGGCTGCCCTGACTAAATTAAAATGCATTGTCTCTCCTTTGTCATTGTCACCAGTCTTAGGAAAAAGAGTACGCGACAACCTGGAAATTTCTGGTTTATTGTGGCAGTGAAGATTTTGTGTTTCGCACACTGAGCTTAGAGAAGGAAGAAAGGGCGGTCTCTTACTATTTCCCAGTTCAGCTGCCTGCCCGTTCTCAGAGTCTGGTGTGAGGCTGTGAGCAGCCCTCAGCCCCCAGCCTTCCCCAAGAGAGGTCAAAGGGACCACCCATGCATTAAACTATGTCTATAAAGTTTTTACACAAAGGTTAAACATTCAAGTTAGCAAAACTGAGATTGTGAAGTGATTACCTAAAATACCTTATCACTGGGAAAGGGACTTGGAAAGAGAACCCAGGGTGTTGTAGCTTAGTTATGTTTTTGAATTTTCAAGTGAGTGATTTTAAATAAAAGGTAATTATTGGTTTGGAGTGACTGAGTTGCATTAATTTTTACAGGCCGAGTTGTTTTTCATTGGTGAGTTTAAGTGGATTCATGAAGACTTTTACTTCAAATGTAAAGTTGCAGCCTTACTAAGGGATAGCTGTCTTAAAAGTTGATAATTTCTAGATAAAAGAGAGGTCTGAAGTGTTTACTGTCGATCGGTATGCAGTGGCTAAGATACAAATAAGAATCGAAGGGGGTCTGAAAAACAGCTGCGTGATCCTTTCCCCTGGAAGAAGAGCTTCCGGTACCTGTTTCTGTTCTGGTTCCCACGGCCCGTGCCCCTGACTGCTGAACGCACGGGGCACGCCAAGAGGGGGGACTCGGGGTCGCCCTCCAGGGCCTGTCCCTCCATAGGTCTGGGGTGGGGACTGTGACCGCCACCGTAACAAACAGCTCGGGAAATTCTGAGACGGGGGTCTGTGGACTGTGCTTTCGAGAAACACTGAACAGGGCGTCACTTTTCCAAGGAAATAGTGATGTTTGTAAATTCCAAAGCTGCTCCCCTTCAAGGCTCATTTTATATAGTAAACTGACTTCAACGAAAAGGGACAAATCATATGCCCTTGTTAGGAAGATTCAGAGGAATAAGTTCCCCTGGAGAATATCCATAAAAACAGTTAGGCATCCTCAGATTGAAGAAAAATCTAGAGGCGGGCTGAGGGGAGGGATCAAAGGGGGAAAAATTGGGACAGCTGCAACAGCGTACACAATAAAAAAAAATGTTTCACTTTCAAAAAGAGAAAAATCTGTCCCTGTAAAGGATTATAATTTACATGAGTGCATATTGGCAAATAAAAATTTCAACCTGAATGGAGCCGGCATGCTCATTTAATTAGAAACTCTGGAAGAGGTCGTTTAAATTTTGCCTGTTGACAGGCAGACTTGAATATAAAAAAAAAAAAAAAACTTGTCAATTTGAGGATCCTTTAACTGAGCTCTGGATAAAGAACATAAACTACAATGATTTGCCCTTTTCGGCTATTACTTTAGAACTGTGTGTGGTTCTCAGCAAGGGGCAGTGGCGTGTCCCCACGGGCATCCCTAACATAGGGACACGGTTCTGGCTGTCACACTGGGGTGGGTGTGCATTCTGCACGCTGCCGATCACAGTGAGCAGGAGCCAGGGACCAAATGAAGACCTGCAGCTCACGAACAGCCCCTCCCAACAATACATTACCCCGCCCAGACTCTCCGCAGTGCCAAGGATGAGCCATTCGGCTTTGAAGTTAGTTTATTTTAGTATTTGTAGGAAACCCTCAGATTCCTTACTCGTTAGTTTTAGTGGGAAAATATTTGACACTTTAAAAGGAAGATTGTAATTAGCAGTCAAAAGGACTTTCTGGATGAAGCAAAATGCTAGATTTACCAGAGAATACATAGGTTATTATTCTTTACCTCGTTAGCATTGTGTTAAGTTATCCTATCACTAGCATTTCATATACAAATATCATGTCTTTTTACATCAAAGCAAGAGTTCTTTATGAGCATGCTTTTATTACATTAGCAATATTCCTATCAAAGACACAAGTATCAAATGATTTATTCTGATGCGATAGCAGAAGACATAAAATATTTATGGGAATGGATGTTTTCACAATCTTATGAGCAATTAAAATATACGAACAACACAAAAACATAAAATGTCTAAGAAGACAAGACCTCTCTCGCCACCTCTCTCATTTACTCTATTTCCATTTCCTTTCCTTTTTTTTCTCTAATACATCATTATAAGTTTTGTTTCATTGTGAAGTTTTGAAAGCTTTCAAGAAAATGACCTTCATTATAACTTAGTTCATGTTTTCAAGTGCTTTTTCCTCTTTCGGGAAGGGGAGCTTATCTAAGCTGTTTGATATGTGAATTTCATTATGGAATTGATAATGGTTTGATTGGATTTTACACAGTAGCTACCATTTTAAGGAGTTCATTTAAGTCTGCTTTACTCATTATCTTTAAAAGACATTAATGCAAACAATCTAACTAAACTCTTGTGAAGAATCTTCTGGAACAGGCATAGGGTACGCAGTCCTGTGACTGAAGTTCGGCTTCAGTTTATCACCAACAAATTGTATTACCTTGAATATTGAGCACGCTGGGTTTCAGTTTTCACATGAAAAGGAGATATCATCGAGCTCAAAGCGTAGACTATAGAATCATTCTGTCCTATCTAAGCAATTCACTAGGTGTGTGACCTTGGGCACGTCACCTCTGTAAACCATGGTGCCATCCTCTGCTTAGACCACAGTTAGCACTTAATAAACTTATTGGTCATCATTATGAAAACATTTTCTCAACCTAAAATCTGGTGATTCATCATTGGACTAAAACAGTAAATACTTATATAAATCTACCAGGTGTATTCATACCCAGGTATCAAGAGTTGAATTGGCTTAAATCATTTCTGTGTGGTCTCTCACATCTAATGTATTTGGTTCTTTTCTCATTATCAATCTGTTGTTTGGGTAACAAAATACAGTAAAAATATTCTTCACAGACATAATGCATGGGAGGATTTGAATATTATTATTAGTTGTCTAGTGATCTACTATATCCCACCTGGGAGCATATAATCATAATTCTTGAGCCATCAATGTCTATTAATTTACAGAACAGAAACCTAAGGGAGAGCGTGTTATCTGTGTTCAATATTTAAGAATTTGTGCGTCAGCAACACGGTAGAATTTTGGAAAACGGAAGCGCCGTTTGTTACGTAGCACTGAGGCACCCTGGAGTCTTAGCAGTGTGGCCCAGTTGCCGCAGGAGACTGCAGGACCCACTGCGGTCACGTCCTGTGGGTACAACTCGGGGGGTGGGCGTCAGGGAGCTCTTGGAGGGAAGACCCAGAACGTCAATGTGATAGTTGGAGAAAAGACCTTTGAAGAAAGGCTTTAAAAATCGCCATGTATAAGAGGAGGTTGAGGGCTTATATATATATGAAAAAAAAAAGGATTTGCACAGAATGGTGACTATTTGCAATATTTTTAAAAACAAAACAATATATTTGCTTACATTACCAATATAAACAAATTGTGATTATCTGCAACTAATTGTGGTAAGACTAACACTTGGCAGAATAATTTCAAGAGTGAGGGCATTCAAAGACAAATATATTCTTTTTTAAGATTTTATTTATTTATTTTTAGCAAGGGAAGGGGGGGAAATAGGGAGAGAGAGAGAAACATCGATGTGCGGTTGCTGGGGGCCATGGCCTGCAACCCAGGCATGTGCCCTGACTGGGAATTGAACCTGCGACACTTTGGTATGCAGCCCACGCTCAATCCACTGAGCTATGCCAGCCAGGGCTAAAAGACAGATATATTTTTATCTTTGCACTCAAGAAACTTACAGTCCAGTGTGATGGAAAATATACACGAGTCCCCACACACACTTTCCGGCATTGTCAGCGCATCGGAGCTTGAGGAGGTTTGCATTACAATCAGTGGCAAACACCTGTTGAGAACTTAGCATGTCTCGTGGTTGTCTATGGAAAATGCACTATTGATACCCTTTTTCAATGGAGGATGAAACCGAGGCTCTAGCTGATTAAGAAAGCCGGCAATGACCTCAGATCCGGTAAGGACTGAGTGCTCAGTGTGGCCCCCTGGATCTCAAAGCTCTTAACCATGTGGAGAACAATATGCTGTGGGAATGCCTGGTAGGATGTGGCTAATTCTGAGTAGGAAAGGTTTTCTGGTGTAATCGTTCATGTGTGGCTGGAAAGATGTGAAGACTTTCTGCAGAAATAGAGAGAAAAAAGAGAATTCTGTAATGGGAGAAGGCATGAACAAGGCACAGAGGTGAGAGGGGCAGAGGATGTTGAGTGACCTCGACAGAACGGAGGGTGTAGGGGCAGGAAGGTATGTTAGCTGAAACGTAACCAGTGATGCCACTGGAAATAGAATCATTAAATGTTGTATATTCCAGTATGTGTTACATGGATTTGGAATGATTTCAAGGGGTGAAGGTCAGTGAGCTTGGTGGAGATTTGTCTTACATGCAGGAGAGGCTGCCCTGTGAGCTTTACTCTCTGAGGGGCGGTGTCTGGGATGGAAAAGACCCCGTCCCTGCAAACTTCCTGCAGGAAAAGTCAGCCCCGCCTCCTGCACTGCGGCCAGGCACTGCAGCTCTGCCTGTCTTTGGGAACCGCCTCTCCCCGGCTCCCCAGGGGCCTTTCTCGGAACGCTGCTCCAACCTCCATGGGCACGTGCCAGCCAGCTGGGCGTCCTGTTACATGCAGACTCCGCTTTAGCAGGTCTGGGGTTCCGCATTTGTGACAAGCTCCTGGTGGTGCCCACGCTGCCTGCCCCAAGGGCCCCGTTGGCAGGGCGAGACTTCGGTGCAGAGCAGGAGGAATTCCCGAGCTTTCTCTCCAGCTGTAAAGACATTCTCATTGCCTGATTCAAAGCCTTTTCCTGCCCAAGACAGCCGAGCTAATGTTCTGGAACAGTTTCTCTGAGTTGTTTAAAGCAATACAGCCTAGCCAACATTCAAAGGTAATAGACATGTTTACATAGGCACTAAGTAAATTGTAATATCGCATTGATTTAGTAAATGGTATAACACCCATGTAACAGGTAGCATGCAAAGAAAGTCATTTATGATATAACCTTTAAAGTGATATTAACAAGTAACAATCTTAAAATAGAAAAAAAATTAAGCTGTATGACCTAATGGGAAAATTAAGCGATGCCGCTCTCTCCGTCCTTTCCTAAGGATGCAAGGAGAGGGACTAATCTCATACTTTGATTTAACAATTTGTCCCCCATGTTTTAAAAATTAAAGTGCAGAAGCAACTTTGTGTAGTATAACTTCATTGGCGAATGTAGGACTTTTACAACTGTCATTTCTGGTTTTCCAATCCACATGAAATACCCTCAGTTCTGGTTTCCAGGGGAGCAGATCCTGTCACAGATAGCGGGGTCAGAAAACCAGGGTCCTGGAGAACACATTCTGAACAAAACAAATGGGCCCACTACACCGCCAGCCAGAGTACTTACCCAAGGCTTGGTGATTTTTTAAGATGGACCTATTTGGATTTGGTTTGTTCTCTGAACGTTTCCCTTTATCAAATGCTAATATCATCTAAAATAGCATGAGGTTATCCAGGACCACACCTCCAATGGGCAGAAGATGGCCTGCAATTTTTTATTTTTTGGGAATCTTCAGATAAGTACACTAGTCCACATTCCCTGGTAACATATTTCATCATCTCAAAGACACTGGGGGACACAGGGAAAGAAAAAGAAAGAAAAAGAAAGAAAGAAAGAAGGAAAGAAAGAAAGGGAGAAAGAGAGAGAGAGAGGGGAGGGAGGGAGGGAGGGAGGGAGGAAGAAGGGAAGAAAGGAGGGAGGGGAGGGAGGGAGGGAGGGAGGGAGGGGGAGGGAGAAAGAAAGGAAGGAAGGAAAGAAGGAAGGAAGGAAGAAGGGAGGGAGGGAAGGAGGAGGGAGGGAAAGAGGGGAAGGAAGGAAGGAGCGAAAGAGAAAGAGAGAGAGAAGGAAGGAGAGAGGGAGGGAGGGAGGAAAAGGGAAGGGAAAGGAAAGAAAAGAAAAGGAAAGGAAAGGAAAGGAAAGGAAAGGAAAGGAAAGGAAAGGAAATCACTTCCACTTTCCTCTAAATCCATTCATCTTCTTCTGCTCTCGCCCAGCACGGAAAGCATCTGCTCTCCGTACCCTCCTGATGTCCCGTGAGTCCCTAACTACTGTGGCCAAAGACTGACCCGGGCTTCACCTCTTCAGGTTAAATCTCAGCTCCTTAGCCTTTCCTCAAAAACTCTGTAGCCCAAGGAATATTTTTTTTTGCTTCAACATCCAGTAGACTTGAAATTCCTCATTTCACATTACTTAGTGGGCCCCCAAGCCCGTCATGGGACTTTTAAGGACATAGCTAGTAACAGCTCAGTGAGAATCGTTGCTTCATAGAACATGCCCCCATTCCCATATCCGGGAATCCTATCGGGGGTTGGTACAGTTGACCAAGGGGTTTAGCTGTGATTCAGGACAGGCCCATTGACAAATCTACAGAACTGAGAGTTGAAATCTCACTTAAAGGCCATCCGGTCCAACCACCACATTCATAAGTGCTATACAAGAGGCCCCCGCAAATTTAAATTACCTTCTGCTCTAGGTCACAAGGATTTAGGATGTGGACATGAAAATTCTTAACTTTGAATTGCTCAACTCTTTGCTCTGTCCATCCTGAATTGGTGGTTTCTATTCAGTTATAGCCCCGAAACAAAGGCTTGTATATCAGTAAAGGGAAGTCAGTTTTACTTATGATTAGTGCATGTTTTCTAATAGATTATAGTTCTGTCGTATTAGACCTTGATTATAACTGCCACCTGTTGAGTACCCATAACACCAGATGACAACTTTTAACGGGAATTTCAAGTGTGTCCAACCCAGCTCCCAGCCTGCGTCTCCTCGGCAGCATCCCCATGGAACAAACTGCAGTTGAACTTCTTTTCCTGGAATCCATCTCTGTGGTTCACGGGTTACTAGTCTTTTTCATTTTAGAACAGTTCTGATGCTTAGAAAGTTCTCCAAGTTAGAATAAAATCTGCCCCCCCTTGATTATAACTTGCTCATTGTAGTCTCAAAGCATCCCTGTGACTATGTTCGTAAACACAGACCATGTGCTAAACCTCGCCAGCCCTTCGGCTGAGGTGACAGTCTCCGTATCAGTCTACCCGCTCTCTAGACCGTCCTGTACCTGTGGGCAGTGGCTGGGCTTTCGCTTTCTCTTCGCTTATGCTGGGACTCCGCTTTCTTGAAAGCAATTATTTTCTGCACAGGAGTCCACCCAAAGAGAAAAAGAAAGTATTCATTCAACAATATACAGTAAACTTTTATTATGTACTGTGTACTATTCTGAGAAATGCATTTTTTTTGTTAAAACCGATAATAAATTTATGAAAAATCTCTTCTTACCATATAGCACCACGCACCTGTTTATAAAGCTTATCTAACTCAAGGCTGTCAAGATTTTGACTGCATAGACACATCTCCCCTTGTCTGCAGATGCAGAATATAAGCTTCATTGAAATCAAGGGAATTGCTAAAAATTCCACAGTCCCTCAAAGGCAGGGAAAGGATCGTCTCAAACCTAGTGCTTTCTCCACGAATCCCAGCCTCCTACCCTGCTTTTCTGATTCTTACTTTAACTCAGCATTCACTAATGTAGAAGCACTTGCGTTAACATTATTCATTTTACTGTAAGAGAGGCATAGTGTGGGTACTTGTATTATAAGAACTCCATTTTTGAAAGTTTCCTCTTCTTTGATCTGTCCGTCCACCCTTTCAGAGATTCAGAGCAAAGAAGCTAATGAACCTTTTATTGGATTAAGAATCAAAAGTGTTCCTGCCACCCAGGCAGTGCCTTCAATGGCTCCTGCCCCGTCTTCTTGGCTGGACTCGGCGGCTTTGTGACGGGACACATTCACTCTGTCACACAATCCTGTGGGTTCCTCCTCATGAGTTAGCCTGGCCTCGAAAGTCAGAATTCGACCCAGGCATGAGTATGTTCTTCCTCTGCTTAGACATCCTTAGCCAAACAAGAAATGCATCGTTAGGATCTTTGCTCTGAGATGGATCGTGAAGACTTAGCTCACAATTCTCACTATAAAAAGAAATATAAAAATAAACACAGTTCGTGGAAGCAACATCCATTTCTTAGAATAAGAGAGCCTCTTCTCCTATAACCTTGTGTTTTCGATCCAAGAGCTTCGCACAGGAATCCCACCTTAGGGGGTGGGTGTTTCTACTGGGTGTATGAGTCAGGGTTCATCTGGGGAAATGGGACATGTGTGAGTATTGTGGAACAAGGAGTTTTGATAGAAATTGGGTCTTGCATAGCTGAGGGGGAGACAGGGGGTGGCTGGAGGCTTAGGCAGCCGGAGACCGGGGACCGGGCGTATCCAGCAGCTGGACAGGGGGCGGTGGAGGAGACCAGCATTCCCAGGCGTGGGGGCGTGGCTTACGCCTGGGGTGGTGGGCCCGAGACAGGGAGCTGGGGGAGTCAGGACCCGTGGGGTCCACTGGCACCTTTGCATCTGTTCTCACTGCCTCTAACGGTGATCACTGAGCAGCGTGAAACCTGCTGCTTCATTTTCACCTTGCAAGCCTTGACCGGTTCTCCCATTTAGATACTTCTAAGCCAGAACCACAGAGGGGCGCCAATTCTGGGCGGTGCGTTTCCAGCTCGGCCGAGGTGACAAAGCGCGGAGCCCCACACCCGGGACCGTCCCCTGAGTACGGGGCGCTGCCGGCCGCCTTCCGCCAGGTCTGGGGCTTTGCCATCTCATCTCCGTTTTATATCACACTTTGGACTCGATCGTGTTACATACCTAAATCTTCGACAGTTCTTGATATGATGTGTGCACATCGGGAAAGGAAGCGTTTCCTTGTCTAATTTAAAATACAGTCTGAACCACATGCTGAATTCCTGTCTAGTACCTGTCTCTCGAACCACTCCACTTTTGGTTTGGGTTTGGGTTTTGCACATTAGGTGTTAATTCTTGTGACCATGCGACACCATGCTACTTACCGTGTCTCTATGGCTAACCTTTTAAAAACAAGCCAGGGGACTGATTTCTTTCCCAGACGTTTGCATTATCCTTTTCGTGGCTCCTGTAATATAGCCACTCTTCCCGGGGAATTTCAGAACCGTTTTATTTTTACTCACAGCCTACAAGTAGACTCCTAACACTGCATGCAGTTTCTAGATTAATTTTAAAAGAGTTTATGTACTTAAAATATTAAGTATTTGGAAACAAAAATATGTATAGTTCTCTCTGGCCTAGTTTTTAAGGTTACTACCAGATTACTAGATTCGTGGTGGTGGTGGAGGTTATTTTTGCTGTGAAAGAGCCTCCTTTTCCCAATTTTCTTTCTAACCAGTTATTATTTTTCACAGATTAAAATTGAATTTCAGCCCTGGCTGGTGTAGCTCAGTGGATTGAGCTCGGGCTGGGAACCAAAGTGTCCCAGGTTCAATTCCCAGTCAGGGTACATGCCTGGGTTGCAGGCCATGACCCCCAGCAACCGCACATTGATGTTTCTCTCTCTCTCTCTTTCTCCCTCCCTTCCCTCTCTAAAAATAAATAAATAAAATCTTTAAAAAATTGAATTTCAGTAGCTCGTCGAACTCCTATTTTTCTCATGGTTTTTCTGATGGTTCTTTAAGTATAACATTTTTTAAATGTAATTTTACATACTCTGTTTCAGTATTGGTACTTCGAGTTTACTTTTCCCATTTTATGGCCCTGGTCCAGACAGCCCGACAGTAAAACCCTAACGGCTGCAGTGACGGCCATTCTGGTCTGATTCTAGGTCACACGGGGCTGGTTCCACCACCACCCAGCAAAGGGGAC
Source organism: Phyllostomus discolor (assembly GCF_004126475.2). NCBI lineage: Eukaryota > Metazoa > Chordata > Mammalia > Chiroptera > Phyllostomidae > Phyllostomus > Phyllostomus discolor. The sequence continues at coordinate 88,615,908 of NC_040913.2, read as the reverse complement.
AGTTGTCTTCCGAAACCTGTCCTTTGCTGCTTGAGAAATGTATTTTCTTTATATTCGCAGAGTTTCTGTTTTTATTTTAATCAGAAATAAGTGTTCAGTTTTATTGAAGGTCTTTTCGGTATGAAAATAGTCCCACTAGTTTCATCCCTATACTCCTAATGTTATAGTAATAAAAGACCTCACTTTGTATTCTTCTCGCAATCCCACAGAGAAACCTATGGAATCCACTATTTTTAAGGGATGCCGCTGAAATCTATTTGCTCAGACTTTATAGTTTTTCCATCTTAGGTTCACAAGTGACGTTAGTGAATAGTTTTCAGGTTTGTCTTTTCCTTCTGCTATGCTTTTATTTTACAGTTATTCTAGCCTTGTCAAACGAACTGGGAAGTTTTCCAATGATCTATGTTTTGTCCCTTCCTATTATTTCCTCCTGTGAATTCCTCATTCTCATCAAATTAATTGTTTTTTGAATTTTCGATCTCTTCAGAAAAGTTTTTATGGGGAAATTTTTTTCTCTTTTCTTATTCTAGTTATTCCTGCCAGTTACTCAAGAGGGTTGTAACATTTCAGGCTGAGAGACGGCCATCCCAGTGTGAAAGTCCTTGGCTGTAAAATACAAATACCCCGTTCCCTTGGCCCATCACCATGTTCAAGTTTATCCAACTAACGCTTCGTGCTGAGTGTGTAAAGAGTATCCCAATGGGACCTACACTATGGGAGAGAGATCGCTTTAAGAGAGACTTGAAAGGCATCACCCAGCGTTTAGAAACTTGCCATATGTTTAGGGTCATGGCATGCGCTCTTGAAATAATTTCATGAAAGCACAATGGAATGTATTCACAGTGAAGGCATCAGATGAGCATGGAAAGTCAGAGAGGATGTGCCCACGTGCTGAGTGGCAAAAGCTCTGAGGAATTAGTCAGAAAATGCTTTAGCCAAGAGGGAGGCTCCAAGCGGAATGTTGAATTAGGGGACCCACCAGAAGTGGGAGCCGTGAGACTGCTTTGGAGCCATGTGTGAGAAGACAGGAGAATGACAATAAGCAGACCCATGGGTGGATAATAATGTAAGTTAGTTTATCTGAAGCCAAAAGGATTTTAAAAAGTTGAATGCATGCTGGCAGAAAGCATGGAATAGCAGTCCCGTGGAGGGCGCTGTTGGGGACCAGCCCGCGGACCTCGGCTGGTCTTCTCACCCTGGCTCCGAGACTTCACTCAGGGTCCAGAAAGGGGCGAGCAGACTGCGGCATTCTTGCAAATCTTGGCTCAGACGTGGTCTTGAGCTGACATATATAATTATAATGAGAACGCACAAATACATGCATGCATCTCACACGTGTGCACGTGCACGCTCTGTGTCTGAGTGGAATGGGACAGCCTTACAGTATCTTAATGTGGGGGTAGGGGAGCAATCTGCCTTAAGGATTGTGACTTAAGTGTCACCATATGTAAATGAAACAATGCCTGAATAGAAACCAAGGTGAGAAGGGATGGGAGGCACTGCTCTGAGTAAGGGAAAACGTGTCTGTTATTACGTCTTTTCATGACTCCATGCTTACGCTGCACCGTAAGAAATGGTCGTTACAAAGGAAGAAAAGGAAAAATAAAAACGAGATGTGGTATTAGCACATCATGTCTGTGATTCCATACCTATGCCAAACCATGAGAAACAGGAGGGGGACAATGGTATTCCTGGTGAATTCTCAGAGAAATCCCCTATCTAAAAGAGAAAATAAATAATCATTATTAACTTTGATACTTACTGACTTTAAACTGTTACCTACACAAATATGACCTGCTTTGCATAGCCACATGGCAGCAAGAGCCTTAGTACTTTGTGGCAACCTCAAATGTCACAAAACTCCACAGAGAGAAACCTACTTTCAGCTGCCCATGGGCCCAAATGGGAAAGGAGGCTTTCTGGATAATTGAGGAATGTTGTAGCGAGTAAGAACTACCTTTTCCTTGTGGGAAGTTCTCTTGCCCCCTTTAAATTAAAAAGAAAAAGAGAAGAGACCCAAGAAGAAGTTATATAGACCTGAATCTTTATTCGCCTTTGATCTTGGATGGTTATTACTAATAACCTATGTTCTATCTTTAGCCCTGTGTTGGCCAGTAGAAATGGTAGGTCCTTTATTTTCTTCCTCATCATGCAGGCCACCACTTACTGAGAACTTGCTAGATGCTAAGTGCTGACCTGAGTACTTTGCACGTGTCCCCTTATTTAATCCTTCCAGCGACCTGAGGAGACAGGGGGCTAGTGTCACTCCAGTTATCAGAGCGGGAGGCGTTCCCAAGGAAGTGCCCAGTAAGGGGAAGAGCCGGCACCACCGCCGATGCCACCGGCTCTGCGTCCAGCACGACCTCACCGTGCCTGCTTGGGACTGTGCGGGAAATGCTTCTGACCTATTCAATTTGACCACATCGCGTGAGCTTGGCACAGAGCAGAAAGGAAGCTACTGTCTGCACTTCCGGCAAACCCTGGCTGTTAGCAACTTTGGCACTCAGGTATGCAGGCAGGCGGGGCCTGAGCAGAGTTGGAACGTGGGCAGGCAGGGAGGTATAAAGTGGCTCCCTTTGCTCCACTCAGGGAAAACAATTTGATCTGCGAAGCATTAAACGGAAAGGTGTTCCTAAGAACATTTTCCAGACTGTCTGCACTAGGGCACTTTTTAGAAGCAAATTCGAACAATAATTAATTGCACGGTACATCCTATCAGTTATTCCTTATTAAGTGTCTCCTTGGCTGCCCTTCAGACAGGGGAAGTTAGAAGGCACGGCTCCTGTCGCTAGGGGTAGGGATGGAAATGCAAAGAGAAGACTGACTGCTATGGGTAGAAACGAACCAGACACTTCGTAACGGAGAAGTGAGGCTAGCGTGGAAGGAAGCTCGTCCATCCCATTAGAGATGTTTCCACCAGGCTCGGGAGAGGGAGGCTTTAAGGAAACTGAAACATTCAGATGCTTCCAAAACGGTCCTACCCTGGACTGCATTCTTCTGCATCTCGGCTCCTGAAGCAGGAGAAAGAGAGCCTTCCTCAGGCTGCACTGAGACTGTTCCTCTGTGGAAATGTCTGCTATATTTAGAGACAAGTTACCTTTTCCTGCTTACTGTGTGCCCGATCCTCTCCTTGGTCCTCAGATTAACATGGGTACAAAGCCCAGCTCCTTTGCCCTAACGACTCACAGTTTAGACGGGGACACGACTGTGTAAAAGGTGACCGCACGGCCACACGCTGCAGGCCTTAAAGGGGCACTTACAGGACACACCGGAAACCCCAGGAAGGAAGCGATACGGTTTTCCCAGGGCAGGAGCCGCCTCAAATGACCGGTTTTAAAGCTCAGAGACTGGAAAAGCTGCATAGTATGCAAATCGCCTTGAATAAAAGAATCAAGTGTCAGCCCAGTTGTTTGAGAGAGACGCGGCCTCTTCGAGCTACTCAAGTTTCTGCTCCCTTTGGTGTGGGGGCTTTTTATGACATTTATAAGATACCGTTTGTACATTCTTTGAAACGTTTCACACTGTGCACACTTCATGAAATAATGGAAACTTCGAATACTTTTGAAAGTTGCGACCCTCTTTTGATTTTGCTCCTAATAGCAAAAAGTTCATTGCAAACAGTAAATAAAAGTCATGATTTAAAAAAAAACGAAGCAGGAGAGTAAAGGTGGGTCCTTGGTATGTTAGTAAACAATGTGAATAGCATTTGACTCAATGCGACTGACTTCTGGCCCTTTGGATGCTCACGTGCAGATTTCAGAGAAGTAAAATAGGAATCAGAGTAGTTGGTAGTGCTGGCCTCCCCTGTCCCCCCAACTGGCTCAGCACTGAGCGGGGCGAGACAGCCATTATGTGGAGCTGCGTCAAGTGTGCGAGTGTGCGTGCACACGTACTCAACGCCGCCCTGCACAACGGATGCAGGTGGATGTGGCCCACGCGCCGGAGACCCTCGCTCTCTCTGATGTAAATACGCGATCGCTTTCGAGTGGAGCTCAAATCAGACAGAGAAACGTCCAGTCTGACTAGTGCCAGAATGAAAGTAGGCACTGGGCACTGCTGTGTTCTTGCTCGACTGTGTATTCCCGAGAATACGCGTTTACTTAATAGGCAGAGGGGAGGCGCATGTCTCCCGGGACGGCCACTCTCAGGACACGTGGGCAGAAAGGCAATTTGCTCTGTAATTTCTTTGATGGATTCATCAGAGGTTCTATTAGTCTGTATGATAATAGTGTTTCGGAGCAGTGTTGCCCACTGCATTTCGGCTTACTCCTATTAAACACGGTCAAATATAAACCCTTACTTTTCAGGTAATTGGAAAACATTCACATTATTATCTCAAACGATGCTATCATCTAAGTCATGCAAAAATATGGCGCGATTCTTCTCTTAAAATGGTTAGGGTCAGGGGAATACTACCAAGATTAGCTCTATTTAAAACAAAATATTCCAACTGCTTGTACATAAAGAGGCACACGTTTTTGTATATATTGAAGCTTTGATTTTGGCTCAAAAGCGGAGTTTCAGTTTTCATAAAAGTCATAGAAAACCGAAAGAAAATCTTCACAACAAATTCACAATTTACTTTTTGGCTCTTCATTGCGAATTATGTTTACTCAATCTCAAAAGCAACATAGTGGAAAAGAAGATAAAAACATAAATATGTCTAGATTGTGGTATTAAACTAGATCCTGTCACCACAAATTGATAGGGGGAAAATACATACTTCTTAGTGTACAATTATGTTTGAAAATTTTATTGCTAATGGATTTCTATACTCATATCGAGGTCAGATGGGTAATTGTTTATGAGTAATCTGAAATCTCGTACAGACCTCTCCCAGCAAATTTCATAGCATCTATCTATGTCAGACATTTGCCATTTCAAATATTCCTCTCTTACGGTTGTTTTCCATAAGAGCAACACGGCACAGTCCGTCAGTTTTGCACTTGTTTGCAAAAACCCCCTTTATTTCACTGAAGAGCTTGCAATTAACCCACTTCTCCCCGTTGAGAAGCATCTTTATAATAACAGCTTTCCTGGCAGGGCTTTTGTCTGGCAGATTTTAAAATCAAGAGCCCGTAAAGGTTGGAAAAAATCCAGTCATATTAAAGTTCAGCAAATCTCGTTCAAGGTCATGTCCCTTTAAGTTATGGAGCTTTTCTTCCTGTAAAAAAAGATTGCCAAGTCATTTTCCATATTCAGAAACAAAACTTAAGACGAACACTGTTACCTGTTTCACCAGAGGCTGGGAGAAAGGCTGAGGTTGGACTCCTTCCCGTGAATTGACAAGGCAGAGGGTCCCTGCCCCCTTTGCTACTTTGAAGCCGGGGTGTAGGAAGGGTGAGGCTTCTGTCAACCGCCCCCCAGACCCATTCATGCGGCGGGGGGCTCCCCAGCCATCCAGCTGCACGAAAGGGCTTAATCGTCAAAGGGTACGGTAATTCCCTCCATCTGCCTTTTCTTTCTTCCGAGGCAAAACCTTCACCTGGCGTTTTTGATTCGTGTGTTCTAATTATGACGGCTGCCATCAGCAGCCCTGTGGGGGACACCGTGGACTCCCTGAGCCCGCAGAGCACACTGAAGGTTGTTAAGCAACCATGTCAGCCTGATTTTAGGGCCCATTTTGCAGCTCTCCACAGGCCTATCTGAAAGCATCAGGAGTCTGGGTCTTGCAGGACAAGTGCATTGTCTTTCTAAATGTCTCTTCCCGATAAGCAAATCCAAATATGGTTCATTCACCGGGGCTTGGAAGGCACAGTGGGGAACTCCGCTTGCATGGTGGATACAACAAAATGCTTAATATTATCGCTCAGCGTAGAGCTAAAGAACTCAATTTCCAATTCCAAGATAAAAACCTTTGCTCCCCAGCTATGATCAAGAGTTTGAAATTTAAATCAGGAGCCTTGAAAGCTATTCTAACTCTCAAAAGGGCTGGCTTTCCCATACACACACACAAAGAAAACGCTGTGCTTGCATTACTCTCCGGATCGGGTGCAGCTCACATCATTTTAGGCGAGAATACTTGCCTCTTTCAATTGAGATGCTGTTGAGTGTGCTCAGTGTTTTCAGTTCATTCGTTTGATTGTGGTTCCCATTATTTAGGTTATAATTAGAGCTGGTCCCGTAGTCCTTTTTTATTACTTTATATGCCTCCTATTGTTTCGGTGTTTCCATGCTAATGACACCTGGCAACATCAAAAACCGTTTTGATTTCAGTACAAAAAGGCGGCATCAAAAATGAACGTAGCAACCACCTCAGCGCCCCACATCCCCCTTGCCCTTGCATGTTACATATCTCGGTTCAATGTTTTTGCTTACCCTCAAAAACAGCGAGAGGATGGGGGCCCCTTTCTCTATTTATGGGTTTCTCTGAAGGATTTCTAGGTCTGTTTAGGTAGAGAAGGATACAAGGAAATTTAGTTGATAGAAGAAAATCCTATTTAGGAGCTGAAACCTAAAGTCATCCCCAGCGATTTGCAAGTGCTGTTTCCAGAAACTTCAGAACAACTTTTTCACAAGCCGTGATTCTTACTCCCACCTCCGCCGTCGACTGCATCTGCCTAGGGATTCACAGCAGAAACTCATTTACCCGTGTGCGAGGTGGCTGGCGTTGGCACACCGTTCTCAAGTTAACACCTAGACTAACAACAACAACCACGACAGTGACCTGTAATGCCCCATACAGTGTGTTATTCTGGGAGTTTATTTAGGCAAAGAGTCGCTACTGCTCTTGCGTACCTGGTATTGGTTATTCCTTTGTCTGCCAATATTTACTGTCCCCAGTGAAGAGCCGTGAGGTGTGTTACTTCCAGTCGATTCTTTGGGGGCTTGATGGATGGCCGTTGCTCAGTTACTCAGCCGTCACCAAGTGGCTGATGCAACTTGGTTATGTCGTGGGTACAATGTATCCTCAATGGTGACTAAAAAAAAATCAATCAATCAGTCAATACCTCCTTTCCCCAAATCAACAGTTCCTGTCAATTTTACTTCTAAATCTTTCTCAAACGCACCCCTTCCTCTTCCAGCTGCCCCTGCTCTAGTCAGAGCCTTCCTCATTCTCTATGTCCATGCTGCTTGCATCTCCCAATGCACTGCCCTCCTTCCAGTCTTTGGCCTTTAGATCCATCTTCCAAACGGGTACCAGAGCAATCCGAATGACATGGAAACCTGCCGTGTCACTTCCTCTTTACAGCCACTGAGCGACCACTCCCTACCTCCCGTCTACCTTTTCGGTCTCGGCTCCCCCGTCCACCTGCCACTACCGCATGCATTTTCAACTCCAACAACCTCAGTCAGGCTGTTTGGACCCAGATTAATTTAACCTGCTCTTTAATTGTTTTACATTATTTTTAGTAGTTTTTTATGGGGTCCCAGCAATAAAAGTTATGTTTTATTGCCACCGTTTAGATGGCTTTTATTCATATAATATTGTATTAACATTCACTCGTTCAACACTGCTACTTGAGCACTGTTATAGCATCGGCCCTGCCCTACGCCTTAGGTGTTCAAAGACATACGCACGTTTTCCGAGAGCTCAGAGACAGCCTCCTAGGCAGCTAATGATAATAAATGGGGTGTGTGCAGTGGCCAAGGTGTGTACAGGGAAGCCACAATTACTTGGGAGTCTGAAGTCTTGAAGAGCAGGGGAGTGAAAGTGTGCACAAACATCTTTGAAGAAGGTAACATTCTTAAAGAACGGACAGAGGCTGCTCCCATGTAGACCGTGTGCTGTCAGGCGTCCAAACCAGAGGGGCAAGCGCGAGAAAACTGTCAGGGTAATAAACAGCACGGCGAGTGGGGGCGGTGTGGGATCTGGAGATGAGCCTGGACAGGCAGAGGAGGTGCCAGTCAAAGAGGGTGTCATGTGCCATAAATACCAGAGGGGGCGCCATACTCCCCACCATCTTTAGGTGATTGGAAACCATGGAAAAGTTTAATCCAGTTATGACCTGGGTGAGGTTTGTGTTCTAGGTAGGTCCCTGTGCTACCTGTGCTGAGGATAAACCCGATGAGCATAGCCTGGAAGCAGGGATGCGCCATGGGGGGCTCCTGGTACCTGGCTCAGGAGATGATGGGGGCCTGACTGTGGGGAGGAAAGGGGGTGGAATGTAATTGGGAGTGTTTGGCAGTTGACTGGCCTCGGGCTATGAAAGCAATGGAAGAGTCAGATACAGTTTAACGTTGAAATGGGTGAAGGAGATGCAGGTGCCAGCAACAGAAAGAGGGGTTGAGGTGTTGCAATTATCAGTCACTAGATCAAGGGCCCAAGCAAAGCAGACCCAACAAACGAGTAAGACAGGCGCGCCTCCCACTGGAGGGCACATTCATAAATACCAGACTGCAAGGTCAACGCGAGAAGGACTGCAGGAAGGGTACACAGGGCCATGGGTGCTGTTCCGTGGAAGAATGGTCGCTCCTAGTGGGCGCCCAGCGGGAGTAAGGGGGAGGTGGCATCTGAGGAGGACCTTGACACGCACGTGGGACTCAGGCATGTGGACGCTGGCCCAAGGAGCTCCTCGGCAGAGAGAATGACACCAGATGCCCCCCGACATGGGCTGGAAGGAAGGAAGCGGCTCTCGCGCTAGCGAGTGGGCTGGCGTGAGTCGCGTTAAACCAACGGGGTGACGTAATCGCTTGACCAAATCTGCCGCAGCCTGGACATGCGCAGTAGGAGGGAGTTGTTAGCACAGAGCAGGAGCAGGGCGGGAGCTGTCTGGATCCCTGCCCCTGGGTGTCAGCTGACAACCGCAGCTGAGGGGTCGGTCCTTCATAGGAAAGGGCCACTGTTGCAGAACCACGCCCACCTGGACTTCACCCGGGTTATGAACCCACGACGTGCCCAGGCCGCCTGGCCCTTGCTATCTCAGAATAGGCTCCCTCCCTTTTCTAAGATTCCGTTTTTATCTTTTCTCCTTGTTCCTTTTCTCCCAATTCCGAGAGAACTCGAGACACCCGCCTTGCTTCGGCGACGGGACCCCTTGGCTCACACGGTCAGCGTCCCTTTCGCAGTGTGGAGCTGCAGGAAGGAAGGAAGGGAAGGAGGAAGGAAGGGAGGGAGGAAGGGAGGAAGGAAAGAAGGAAGGAAGGGAGGGAGGAAGGGAGGAAGGGAGGAAAGAAGGAAGGAAGGGAGGGAGGGAGGGAGGGAGGAAGGGAGGAAGGGAGGAAGGGCAGAGGCACGAAGGCCACCCCAGGACAGCAGGCAGGGGCTAGGGCTCCACACACACGTGCTCCCGAGCCCGCCGTCCCCAGCCCTCCATCCAAGCGGGACCACCTTCTCCTTCCTACCCTCGGCCCTCTGGCTGTGTCCCTGTATCCGATTCGGCGTGTTAGGCTCAGTCTGCGTGAGCGAGCCAGGCCTTCGGCAAACCATGCACTCCTACACTGGGCTCTAACTCCGCGCCTCCCTCGCGGGTTCCCCCGCCACAGTGCGCACGAGCCGTCATCTTCTGTTTAGTGCATAGGCCCGAGTGGGTACAACGTGCAGAAGAAACGGGGAAGGAGAAAGAAGACACACCACGGAGAAAGTGTCTGAATATGTGTTTTCGACGCATCGCCACAGGCTGGGCGCCAATCATGCATTTGTAACGACGCAGCCCTCGCGCGCGCTGGAGCGCAGCTGCACGTCTGTTACCGCCACGCGTTCCCTCCTAGCACGGAGCTCCTCTCTGGCGCCGCCGTGGGGCGGCCTGGGTGCTGCTTTGCTAAGAGGCAGAACTCCGAGGCAATGAGCCCACCTATGTTTCGTGGTCATGGGGACAAACTTGGAACTGGCTCTCTCTACGTATTTTTGCTGGGAGACTTTTACGGTTCACAGAGGGAGTCGGGGAAATGGATGACAGCACCTACAATTTTCAGCAATTCTCACCGTTATATCTTTTACCACTTATTCCCTGTTTTTCCCCATTGTCTTCCCTCTCTTGAAGAGAATACGTTAAGGCATATGTTGAAAGAGGAGCGTGTAGATGGTTTTTTGTTTGCTTGTTTGTTTGTTTTTGTTATTTATTTATTTATTTATTACTCAGGAATCAGAGTGATAGAACTTAGGAGCTGATAGTACAAGAGCTAACTAAGTCTTAACTAGCCTCTCATTCTACAAGTGAGGAAACTGAGGCCCGGCATAGGGAAGCAACTGGGGCCCAGGAAGAGCGGAAGCTGAGTTGGGACCCATCTGTCTTGACATGATGTCGGTGGGGCCTCCCCAGCCCAACTGGACGAGCATGTCAGTCTTGGAGAAGTGTCCCTGCAATTCCCCAGGACAGAGCATGCAAATGCCCCCTCCCCTCCCCTCCCCTTCCCTCCCCTCCTCTCCCCTCCTTTCCCCTCCCCTCCCCTTCCTTTCCCAATACTGGGCATTTGGGGTTCAGCATTTTCCAAAAGTCAAGAGTCAGTCCAGCTGATCTAACGCTGTGGTTTCAGATTGCTTCACATTCTGGTTTCCAAGTAATTTTTTTCACTTTCCCTTCCCTTCTTTACAGATTTAGGTTAGTGTACATTGCCTTGCCTTGTTGGACTGATTGTATGTATCAAAACCGGCATAAAATCCAGAGGCAACAAATCAGAAATATCGACTCTTCTGCTGGGCTAATAAAAACAATGGTGTGTGAGTTAACAAATGCAGTTTTAATTTTATAACAAATGTAGCAGCGCCTGCTGGGAGATCCCTAGGAATACAAGAAAAGAAAACCTTTGTAGAGAGTGAGAGCCAGACAAAGGAGACGGGGTGCCTAAAGAAAGGTCGGCCCGATTGTTTTCACAGAAAAACCACTGAAACAGAATTCAGAAAGCTACTCGCGCAGTATTTTCAATTATATGTATAAACTGGAAGCCTTTCTTTTTTCAATAGCAAATGTAGCATCCTTAGGAACAATAATTCCTCAAGGGAGATGGGGTAACCGCTTTACTGATTTCTCAGTTTTGAGCAGCAGCAATTAGATAAACTTGAAACCAGTGGCAATAATCCTCGAGGTTGGAACTGATTAATAAAGCAAGTGATAGCCTGCTGATTCTAAAATAAAAAGCTAAGTAAATACATGTTGCCGTTTCCAGCAATAAAGTAATAAGCAATTTGCAGTAAATGTGATTGGCATGGAACAATGTAGCAAATAATGTCAGGTGCATTCAGGAAACAGCTACTGTTGTCAGCTTTGCAAAATAGGATGGCACTTCCACCAATGTATCTACAATTTAGAGCTCTCGAAATAGGCTGACAGATAGGCTAACAAATTATTCATACCGTATTTAAATTGTGTACCTAACTCCTCAATAGCATATTTATTCAATCAGAGCATGATCATTCCTGACAATTACTTTTATAGGCTTTCGTAAAGTACCCTGGAAAACATCCACAGACAAGTGTTACCTAAGTCAGTAAGGAAGCTGACGCAGCTATTTCAAACGGCAGAGGAGCGGAAGGAGCCTAGTGCATTAAGACACTGCCAAATGCTTCCTTCACTGGGAAGTGCCTGGGATGGTGATAGATGAGCATGGGGAGGTTATTAAATTATACTCCTAGGGTATAAGTCTCTGACATGGCATGCTTTGACTGGGTCTGTGGGTTTTACAGAAGAATCGCAACATGAAGCTCTCTGCGTGGGGGAACGAGTCAGAAGCCATAAGTCTACTAAGACCTGCAAATTCTAAAGCTCTGGGGAGCTGGGCAGATCATGCCGGGGAGGGGAGGGGTCTGTGGAGCCAGGCAATCTGAGAGGCACCTGCCCGGAATCAGGGCAGCTGAGGGGGCCGGTTACTACTGTGCTCGAGTGCCAGCCGGCGGTGCCCAGGTTTCTGATGCTTTGAGAAGAGCCACACATTAGGGTTTCCTGAGAAATGCGCATTGTCCGGTGTTCACAACCAAGTTACTGAAAACAACAACAGTGCTATCCGTGCAGATGAGGTAGATTAGATGGGAGCCACCTGTTTGCACACGCAGGCCCATAGCGTGGTGCCACCAGGTCATCCGTGTATTCCACGTGGATTGTGCCATGATCCCTGATTGAAAGAGTTGTGGCCAAAACCATTTGGGAACAATCATACCAAGAACACCAGTCCAACCAGACTGTACTTCGGCTTAGGGGCAATGAGACATTTCTTTGAACTCGGAGTAGCTTGCCTGTGATGAGGGAACGGAACTTGCGGTTGTTGTCCTCGGACAACTAGGTAATTGTCACCGTAGGCCGGCGGGCTTGGTGTCCCAGGGCCGCGATCAGGTGCGGCGTACGTGCACGTCTGGGGCTGAGAGTCCTTCGCTGTCTCGTGGGCTTTGGGCAGACGTCTTTGTCCCTATCTTTTCGTTTCCTCCAAGCCCCGGTCCAGGACGGAGAGACAGAGATAAACAGGGACGGGGTCCACAAAGCCGAGAAAGTCTGCAGAGAAGCACCACGGGAAAGGCCCTACGGCCTAGGTTTCATCTCCAGCCGCGCTGCACAGAGACAGCCCGGCTTTCAGGCATCGGTCTAGAAGCTGGGGATGCCCGCCAGCCCAGCGCCCGGGTGGACGGGGCGGCAGGCATGCAGGAGGCCAAAGGGGCCTTCGTCAGAACTCACCACTGCGAGCACTCCTGTGGATCAGGAGTCTGCCCGGAACCGCATGGCGCTGCCCCACGGCCTGCTGGGGAGGGCCTACTTGTTACATTGTTAAAGGGTTACGGAAAAAAAAGAATATGCAACAGTGACCGTGTACGGCCCATAAAGCCTAAAATATCTGCTGTCTGATTCTTTACCATTTTCACCCACCATTAGATTAAAAGAAAAGAAAAATGTTGGTTTTCCTTTATAATCCGATGCAACTCAGCTGTAATTTAGAGCCAAGTCCCCGTTCTTCTCTGAACTTTGTCCTCGTTCATATGTTATTTATTTTTAACCTGGTGGCAGAAAAATGATGGGCTGCTTCTTCTTATGCCACTTCCATTGTACCCTGTTGTCTTAAAGAAAATTCAGTCCAGTTATCCAAGTGAGACACTTTAGTTTTGATGGTATGTACATGCTGACTTACCACCGGGACGGCCAGTTCCTGCTTGGTGGTGAAATTATGGTACAAATACTTTTTTATTGATCGCAATTTACCAGCCAATCAAGGCACAGCTTCCTCCCCACGATTTCACTGGGCCTTTACAATTGAGAAGAATCGCCGCTGTAATGGGCGCTATTAGCGCCCTCGTGCTCCTGCTGGACGAACTCAGAGGCTGTGCTGGACGAGTCACACCAGCGTCTGCAGCAAGGATGTTACAGAGAGAATTGTGTAACCTCACAGGGTGTAAAGATTTCGCCATAACTTCACACTCCCCGGAGTCCCCTGGAGCCCAGAAAACCTATCGTGTCCAAGAAGATTGTAACAAAACACTTCTTATTGCGCTCATAGCTTTCGGAGCCAAGACAGAGAGCCTGAGAAAAGAAAAACGGGAGGTCCGCATTTCAGACATTCAGATGGTTTATTTCTGAAGAGTGAGATTGGAGTTGGAAAGTAAATTTCAAGCTTTCTGTGATCAAAAACTCTAAAACGTTTAAACTTTTGGTATTTGAGACTCTTCCCTGGCTCATACCCCTGACCCTCCCCCCATCTCTGAACTATAAGAGAGATGCTCAACGTTATTGATTTTTTTAATTATTTCATTGTTGTTCAATTACAGTTGTCTGTATTTTCCCCACCCCAACAAACCCTCTCCCTCCCTTGCCTCCACCCTAAACCCTGAAACACCAATCCAAAAGAACCTATGCACCCCAATGTTCATAGCAGCACAATTTACAATAGCCAGATGCTGGAAACAACCTAAGTGCCCATCAGTAAATGAGTGGATCAAAACACTATGGTACATTATTAATTTTTTTAATGTCTCACATTTCATTATCCCTTTGTTCGCTACCTGTTTTTCTCATTTGAATTATTAATGGTACTGTTTTTAGAAAACATGAAGAATCTCCAAGATTCAAAACACATGGTTTAGAGGCCTCCAAGTCCATTTTATACAGCCAGGTGTCACATGGATTCAACAAGGAGACGTGAGACGTGGGTGGTTCTAATACCTGAGCAGCCCGGGTGAGCCAAACCGAAGTCTACGCTTGTCAAGAACTCAAGGTTAAGAAAAACCTGAGGACAACCAGTCGTGAGCAGCCAGCCAGGCTGTTCCAGAAAGGCAAACACCTAAGCTATCGCCCACCAAGTCATTCCCTTGCTTGGCTTCCACATCTCCTCTACCAACGTCTTCCCAGGCTCCTGGGAATGGAGCCCTCCCGACCACTTCCGGCTCCCTGCCACTCCGTGTGAACCAGCTTTTGCTCAAACTCTTAAAAACGGGGTGTGCCTCAGTTTATCTTTTAATGGAAGAAAGCGTGCTCAGTACACAGCCACGTCAAAAATATTTTAATTCCATCTAGCAGTTTACTCCATTTAAGGGTTTTTTTTTTTTTTACTTTCCCGTTTCTCATCCACCAATGGTGTTAAATTTAATTCATTAGGCTGAGCACATCATGAGAAGAGTGGCCCTTTTTATAACAGTGAGGCACAAGAAACGAAGGATGATCTATCTTATTCAGCATTACAAATGTGCTGGAAGATCTTCACACTGCCAAGTTCCCATCACTGAAAGCAGTTATTAAATGCACTTGAAAGAGATTCTAACTCGTCGAACAATGCCAGATATGTAAAATCATGCTAAATCTCCTAGACCAAGTTGTCTGCGACACCGTCTCCGTCAGCCCAGAATCCGGCTCCCTCCCTGTTTACCACGTACATCCAAAAACTTACAAACAAAGAGAGCTACACCAATTCCATCAAGAATTTACCTGGCTCACATATATTCATTCTTATTTATATTGAAACGGGAGGTTCAGACTCAGGACAAAGAGGTGATTTGTGCCTACATACCCACCCGCCCTCAAATTAAAGGCACTATCACTTACCTGAGCTAAGGACCTTAAAGTGATTTTTGGCAAATTTTACATCAGATGACCTAAGCAATCAATCCCGAATCAAGTAATTCAACACACCATTATTGATTAGACTTTGTTAAATTCAATAGACATTTCATAGCCAGTGCCCCGGATTCAGACACCTGCAGGGGCCAGGCAGTAATGTTAGTTAATGGACAATAAGGAATGGGGGGTGTGAGGTCAGAGGTCACACACCGCCGCTCCAGCTGATGGCTGCGACTCTGTTTCCCCAGAAAAGCTGGAAATCTGGGTGTTTCTGTGGAATTCATCAGCAAATAATGCAAAAACTGTAACAGTCAAAAAAAAATACCACTGCAGTCCTCTCCAGTGGGTCATCCGCAAGCTCCCGCACAGACGTATGAAATGCAAGAGGCTCTCTCCCCAGAGTGGCAGCAGAGGGAAGGGGACGTGGAAACAGTAACTCCAGGGAAACGTGGCAAACATGCAAGTAGGGGCATGCGGATCGTTAACGTTGATGATGAGTATACTTAATGAACACAGGAAGGGGCACATTGCTGCCAATCAGGTGAGATCTGGCGGAGGACGTGACCTTGGACCTGGGACTCTCCGAAAGACGAACGTAGGGCACGCAGGTTGTCGGGGAGGGTCGGGCGCAGCTGCTGCAGGTTAGGGCTGCATAGCCTGCAGGCTGGGGTGCGTCCGGCTGGGTCCAGAGGAGCCCAGGACCAGGCCACGGGACAGCTTTTCCTCACCCCTTCCAAACACGTGCCGCTTTCCCGGAAATCCGTGTCCTCGGAGGAGGTTTTCCTGATGCTCAGGACCGGCACTCGGGCTGAGGTTCTGTTCAGAGGTTCTCCGTTCTCCTTGTTCGGTTGATCCTGAAAAGGGAAGAAACCCTTGGCTTGGCATGTATGCGTGTGTGTGTGTGCATGTATGCATGTGTGTGTATGCGCGTGTGTGTGTGTGTGTGTCCATCCAGCTCCCTCCCCACTAGTGCTGACAGGCTGCGTACCTCTTTCACGGTGCACGGTGCACATGCGATCCACTCAGAACAGACCCTTCAGGGGGCTCTCAGTGGAATCGGGACCTCCTTCTGAAGAGTGTGGAGTCCGAAGTTTCCGTTTTTACACGTGTTTTCACACCCAGTTGCCTGTCTTCAGTGTCCATTGATGGCATTTCCGTTCATGTAAAATTATCCAAGTAAGATTTCTAATTCTGACCCCATGCCTCTCCAGGTCTCCATATGTAGGAAAACAGCCTACTCTCTTCATATCTCTTTTTCAATGAAACAAGGGGGACTCCGCCCAGATGCAGATCCCTTTCCGGACTGATGTTCCCAGTGGAACCATTTATACCCACGGTATTATTTTAGGGAGATCATTCAGTGTTTTAAATCCTCACTTCACTCGTCTTTAAAGTAGGACACTGTAACTTCAACGAGGTAATGCATGCTAAGAACCGGACATAGTGCTGCCTGGCCTGCAGTTGGTAACCACCAATAAAGAGTTCCCCGTTCCCTTATCAGTCCAGCCTTCCAGACCCGTCAGTTCTCAGGCCTGGCTGTGAATTCCAGGACTCAGTGACCCCTCCCCCGAGAGAGCCGTGTTTGTGCTGCTCACGCCCGTCTTCCCTGTGCGTGCGTCTTGGGACACACTCCATCTTAATCCTGCCCATTTTTTCCTTCCCCACTTCAGTTCCTCTGTGCTCTACTTCTGGACATCCACAAAGTCAGAGAATCCTTCAGTGAGGGAGGGCCTCTGGTTCTATGAGCTTCCTTATAGACTCACTGTATTTGCCCTTCATTAATCTTAGTGTGAAGTCTTATTTAAGGTCTGTCTCCCCTGCCGGATTCTCTGTCTCGTCCAGCAGTGCGGTCCCGCAGTGGGGATGCTCAGTCAATGATTCCCCAGTATTTACCTATTTCAGCACAAACGCCGCTGCCTCCCAGAGCCTTCCCTGATTCCCTCTGACTCCCTGGAGTCCTCGCGGCCCAGAACACTGATGGCTCCTTATTTGCACTTCTGCTGTGGCATTTGCGGGGTTCCCCGCCTCTCCTGCACTATAGCTGTCTAGAAGCCCGTCTCTTTCCTTTCTCTAAATAAACTGGACAGATCACTCTGTCCCCTCCACGTCACTCCAGCTGCATGTAAACAATAGCATAGCCTCCATGAATACAGTGAATCGGTAACAAAAATTACAGGAATGACTTCTGAAATGTAGAAGTTTTTCCTAACAAAGACACTGTAGCGAACCTGGGAGTACACCGATCGTGTTTTCCAGTATAGACCTGTTTGCATTTCCTGATCATCAAAAGAACGTTACCGGGAATCCTGCTCGATGTCACATGAGTAAGCCCCCCTCTGAAGGGGAGGTCAGGTTCCACGTGGTGAAGTGCGGGCCGAGTCAGTCTCCGTGGCTTCTGTCGTGGGTGTCTGGAAACCAGGGGAGGGCTGGATCCCGCCGTCTCCCAGGGGAAGGGGCGCAGGGCGCCGGTGCCTGGGTGGGCAGCGGGTAACAAGACACAGAGAGCAGACTTTCCACTCCCTGCCGCAACCAGGTTCAGCGCAGGGACAGCGTCCCCCGGGGAGCCCCCTAAATATTTTAACAAGAGGACGAGAGCACCGAGGACAGCACATCCACGCTGGCCTCCCGGTGCCTAACCACAGACAAAAAATCGATCCCATTTCTCTTGGTTTGAGAGGTTTCCAGATAACGATTTTTTTTTATTTCTAGGCTGCAGCAGGCTATTGAAATTGTAAGCTCATGTAATACCACCTACACTGTAGGGAAGGACCATAGCAAAATCAATATGCTGTATCTCTTCATTCACAGATGTTCATGGACTTGAGCATATAGATAATGAAGTTTACTCAAGTGCCTGCCGCCGTCACTACATAATGGGCCTCAAAGAGGTCTGTGCTTCCAAGCGGTGTGATGACATATGGCGTTTTAGATAGGCCATTCTATTACTGATGATAGAGCAGAGCAGTGTTTTAATAGTAAAAAAAAATAATAGAAGCATTCAGATGGGGAGGTGCAGAGAAGAATATTACTTTCTGGAATCTGCCTTTAACCAGAAAGTCGCACTGGTGGTTTGAGATGTCTCCATTTATACACAGCTCGCCCTGAATGCCCAGGAAGGCACATGCTCACAAAAATGTGAATTTATTTTCCTAAACAGCGAGATGCCTTGCTACATGTTCCCTTCAATTCATAAAGACACCGCGTGTGAAAGTGGGATGCACGCCAGCGAGCAAGTGAGCAGCTCGGAAGCTAAATGTGTATTGGTGTGAAACTTGAAAACGCACGTACACTGGCTCTAAAACACGTCTTTTCCCACAAACCACGAGGTGGGATTCTGTTGCAGCCACATGCTGGATGCACGCAAGGGGGTGCATTTGCTTCCCGAGGCTGATGGGCGTTCATCGGCAGTAGGGTGATAGGTCCCGTCATCTGCTCTCCGCTCCCAGGTGGAGGGTGTGCTGGATGGAACGCGGGAACCACTGGACAAGGTAGTTTACATTAGCGTGTAAGCAATTTCTGTTTCACAAAGGGGGGAAAAATCCGGGCCAAAGCTTTGACATCAACCGGAGAACTATTCAGTCTGAAGGTTACTGTTGATGGGGCTGATAAAACATCTCGGCATTTGAGTCTTTTGACTGCCAGCCTGTCGCAGGAGCGGCTCCACGGAGGAGTCCACGTGAAGGAGCTCACAGAGAGGAAGTCAGAGAGCCACTCCACCCTTCGGACAGTTAGAGACACGACGCAGGTGCTTCCAGGGAAGGGAAGGTTTGCCGCAGGGAACTGTGACCACCACGGGACATTTATTTCAATTCACCAGTCGCAGGGACGCAGCCAGGTGGATTACATACCGTACATCTTATTTTCTGAAGCATAATGGCTATGGAGTTTTTGGTTTTGGTTTTGTTCTGTTTCACCATTTACATGCCGTGAGCCATGTGAAGGTGATTTTCTACTTTCCGAAGTCAGTAATACCTGGGTGTGCATATCACGATCACCCAGGTTTCGGGTGTCTGTTTACTCGAGTGGCCAGTTGCTTCATTGTGCGTTAGCCCTACTCACGGTGTCGGAAACCTGTGCTTGGACGTCAGTACTGACCGATTAGCTCCCTGCACTATGATGATGAAGAAGAAGGGTCTGATTTTCCTCATTGATATTTCAGTTTTAAGATGGGGTAGGTGGGATAATCACCCCAAAAGTTAACCACATTTTAGCTGTCAGAGCCTGTAAATGTTACCTTATAGGCAAAAGGTTTTGTTAGGTATGATTCATGAGACTCTTGGGAGGATTTTCTCGGATTTTCCGGGTGGGCCCAATGTAAGCCCAAGGATTCGTATTAGAGGGCGGGGCTCTGCGGTCACGGAAGAGTAGCTGCGGCGATGAGGACACGACCCCCTTGACACTCGAAGAGGCGAGGAAGAAAACGTGCCCAGGGTCTCCAGGAGGAGTTATTCTCGCTGACGCCTTGATGTTGGCTTCTCAAACCTCGTTGCAGGTTTCCGGCCCCAGACCCAGAGGAGCACACATTTGTGCTGCTTCAAACCACTGAGTTTTCCACATTGGTTATGGCAGCAATTGGCAACTCATACAAAGGGGGTAGCAAGAAAAGGTAAAGAGATCACAGGGGCTCTTGAGGGGAGTCAGAAAGAAGGCCGCTTCATATGCCGGGAAACCAGCACAGCCCCCACAGCTGGGACGTGTGGTGGGGAGGCGTGGCTCCTTCAGGTCACACAGAAGCAAGCTCAGAGTCACGTTCTTCGCTCGCTAGTTATATGACCTTTGCAAGTTGCAGTGCTTAACCCCTGAATCTTATCTGCAAAATCTGAAGTGGGAATGACCATGACAATGAGGCAGATTGTTGCAGAGGAAATGAGACCGCAGGGTTCTGGCGCATCTAGCATTTATTTCCATTCACATAACGAACAAAACATGAACAATAATGAACAAAAACCCCAGTCTCCTTCTCCCTCTGTTTTAATGATCCCAAAGTATTAGCCCTCTCACTGACAGATTCTGGATTTCTGTTTTTATCCTATAAAGGTTTAGAGTCAACATGATTTTGTTATTATACTGTTCACGTATGGCCCTGAACTTACACTTGGGGCATCAAAAGATCATGAGACCCAACTACCAGAAACAACCGCTTATCTGTAGTAGGCTTTTGTCGGCTCATCTTCAGTCCACAAAAGACAGATATGAGCATGTAAAATGAACAATATAGAGACAGCAAGAAAGTGAGACACGACATAAACAAAGGTCAGTGGAAGCACAGGAAACAGAATTACTAATTCCGATGAGGAGCCCGGGGATACTGTGGGAGAGAGAAAAATTCCCTCCTACCCTTCTAGGTTCTCTCGCTGGCCGAACAACCAAACACACACAAAAACAGTATAACAAGATGAAAGCAAACTCAGTTTCACCCACAGATGCCCCAAGCATACAAGGCTCCCAGACGGTGAGATAAGTGAGGCTCAGCTGTCTTCCTGAGTGCAGGGGAAGGAGCAGGGCCCAGGCCTTCCCTGGGAAGGAAGACAGTCCGCAGGGTGCCGGGCAGAGCAAAGGCGGGGTGAAGGAGCGTTCGCCAGGGCCCGCAGCGGGGTCTTTCTGCTGTACAAGTTATCTTTGGCCATAGCTCTCTCCCGGGTACAGTCTCCCTGTCTCCATGTTTCCAGGCAGCTAAGGGGGGAAGTAAAATGACAAAATTCCCGAGTCTTCTGTTTCTGAAAAATAACTGGCCCAGAATAATTCTCGTGCAGAAGGGACATATTTGGGTGTGACAAGTTTTGCTCTTTTACAATACCAGTCCGGGGCAGTGGCATCAGAAGTAAGCCTTGAAGAGTCAGATTCCGCCAAGTCACATTTGTGTGGGCAAGTCTTGGGTTCAAGGGACAGTGTATGCGAAGCCAGAAACCTGCAGGATGTTCAGGGCCAAGCGAGGGTTAAGTAAGGCATGCATGAAGATGAAGCGGGTTTCCATTTTGAGATAGGAATATCCACATAGACAGAGACTAGGAGAGGAAGGATGAGTGGTAAGGGAAGGGAGAGTAGAGAAAAGTCTGTGTTCAGATCTGGACGCGTTGATGTGGGGAGGCTGGGGAAGCACCATATGGGGCCGTGCAGCGAGCAGCTCAAATTTGGGGGTAGTCTGAATTATTTTGACTCAAGCGGTTTTTCTGCCAAACCAAATGTCCTGCCTAAACTGCATGAATATGCACTACAGAATATTTTAGAGATAACAGCCTTCAGAATTGAAAGAATCACTCGACAGGCTCGTTTTCTCCACAAAGAGCTGGGCACCTTCCTTTCTAATTATTCTTACTTGTGTATCTCATGAGTATTTCACATTCATATACTGTTATGTTTGTTATATATACCTGTTTTGGATACCATTTAAAATTCATAATATACTTCCCAATTATGCCCCACAGAAGTGATCATTAAGGCTGTGTCTTTCTAGATACACTGGTTCCAAACATTTTGACCAGAAAGTTCTTTTGCAATAACTTATGCAGGAGTTCTGGAAATACTTTCAAAGTCAAGAAGATGAGTTATGTGTTAAGTAGGCCCATGGAGTAGCGTGGATTTCATTGCCGTAAATATCTGGGCAGTGGATTTCTTGCAGGTCCTCAGCAAATTGCACTGAGGGTTGTTAACCATGAATGTTTAATGTCCAGGACGAACATTGCCTTTGGATGACGGTTGACTCTTCTTCCCTTAAAAATGATGTATCTCACTGGTGTGAACATATTTTTTGTTTGGTTTTATTTTGTTTCTACTCATTCTAGCCACTAGGAACTGAGAGGCCTGGGTCAAAATGATACAAATCAAACCAACCAATTTGATTATATTAGCGTATCCTGGAGATTTCTCCAACAAGCTGGTAAATTTTATTAAGCTTTGAGATATCATAAAAACTGCAGACACATACCTTTTTTTTCCTGATATCCTAGGGTATTTATAAAGAATTTCAGGTTGTCGCTCTAAGGACGAGAGACTAACGTGAATACGATATTATCTTACTGTTTTTTCAGTTGCTGCTCTAGGGAAATTTTAACTCATCATTTATATCTGCCTGATGCTACTTTAGCATTTATATGGTCAAAATCAATTGTGCTGGTAATTTACATTTATAAAGATCAACCCAAACGGAAAGTCTTTTTGAAAGATCACTTCCATGTATGTGTTCAAAGCATCCCATCGAGGGGATTCTGGGAGATCAGGACTGATTCCTAGCCCTTCACTTTGCACTCTGGACGCCAGTTTTCTGCCCTCCTGGTATCCCCCCGATGCTGGGCTTGTGGACACATGGGTATCCTCAGGGTAGCAATTAAGAATCAAGCACAATACCAAAAACGATCAAACAAACCCACAGAAAAGTATATGTGAACCTTCTGACTTTAAAATCCATATATTGATTGAAAAGGGGAAAAGAGGCATTGAGATCTAAATGTGTGGACTTAAATTTGCTCTTATATTCATATTCAACATACACAAAAGAAAACAATAGGAAAAAAGATAACAGGAAGTGAGATCCAGAACACCCAAATGCCAGGAGATGGTATTCCAGAAAAAGAAAAGGGAATCAGCATAAAAAAGAAACACGAATGAAAATTTAGTGTAACCTGCAGTTTGAGGGTGAGGAGCAGTGATTCCCAATGTCTCTGGAGGGGAGGGGAGCAGGGAGGGAAAAGCAGGAAGGGGACACCTTCTTCATCCAACTGTTTCTCGTCTTGTGGAGGGAGGGGCGCCAGGGGGGTGGTCTACAACTTGTTTTCCAATTATGGTGGACAAAGGTGGGCCTGAGTACGTGTTGAGAAAGGGAAAGCAATCACTGAAGACTGGAAAATCAGAGGAGAGATTTTGATTAATGAGGGGAAACATGGAAAAGAAAATAATGACTTGAGGAAATCCAAGAAAGGATGGAGAAATATGAAGTGAAATATGAAGTAAAATACTTTATAGCTTAAAGAGAAATGGAAGGAGCAAAGCATTCCAATTATTACATTAAATGTGTATAGAGGAACATCTCCCATTAAAACAAAGGCAGGGATTTTCGCCCTGGCTGGCGTAGCTCAGTGGATTGAGCATGGGCTGTGAACCAAAGTGTCGCAGGTTCGATTCCCAGTCAGAGCACATGCCTGGGTTGTAGGCCACAACCCCCAACAACTGCACATTGATGTTTCTCTCTCTCTCTCTCTCTTTCTCCCCCCCTTCCCTCTCTAAAAATAAATAAATAAATAAAATCTTTTTTAAAAAGGCAGGGATTTTTCAAGAGGGTTAAGAAAGAAAATTCAGCTTCATGATGCTTACAGATGTATGGGGGATGGGGGCTGTACGGTGGAGAGCATTATAAAATGATACAGTGTGTGAAGCAGTTATTAAAAAATGAAACATAAAGAAAAAATGCTATACATAAACCAGTATAGACCAAACCCTTAGCAAATTTCAAAAAATGAAATGTAAGGAGAAATTAATAAAAACATCCATTTTATTAGCATTTTGAATGTACCTCTTTCTGAATTGAAAGATGAAGTAAACAAAAATAATAAGTAAGGACATAGATGAATTAAACAGTATAATCATAAACTTCATTTAAGAGGTATATGCAGAACCTCTCAAAGAGAACATAGACCAATTTTTAGAAATGTGTGTTTGTGTATGTGTCATGAAACAATTAGAAAAATCCATAATTTGTTTGGCATTTAAAAAATATTAATAGGTTTTTTCAATAGAGATTGTATAGGCAACTGTTTCTAGCTATAATTAAATAGAATTATAAAATAATTTACAAAGAAATTGTAACCCCCAGAACGAAATTTTGGGTCCAACCTCTGTCATTTTCCCAAGAACTAGATGGAAATTCAGGCTTGCTTAATTGAAACTTGCAAATATTTAGATTTAGAAAATCTACTTTTGCAAATATGTCTCACGGCCAAAATTAAGTCCATTAAGAACCATCACAACTTTGCAGAAAAACAGACCCGCAAAGACGCAGCCTTCTCAGCGCCCTTCCTCGGAACAGCACGCTGCACTTTGCTGTCGGGAAGAAGTGACATCCACGTTCCCAGACTAAAATGTGTGTCGCTGAGTGTGTTCCTAAAGCCTTCCAGGTAAACCAAAGTTTGCTCACTCATATCTTCCCATTGATCTGCATTACCCTGTCACAGGTGACTTATCTTCACTGCAAATTTTTTTTGGCTTGGCACCGCATGTTTTATTTTCGTTGCAAGTTTCTCTGAGAGCCTTTGTTCACGGGGCTACCGATCTGTGAAACATTCCCGTCACCGTGGCCTCCCCAAGTCACACGGTGGAGCCTGTCCTGGCGTCTCTGCCCAGCGTGGGGGTTCCATCCTCTGAGCCCTTCCCAGGGCGCCCCACCTCCCTCAGCCCCCCACAGCCTTCCAGGAGCAGGTGAACCCCTCGCGGAGAAACCAGCAAAAACGAGCCCTTATCCTCCCACTCACTTGCCACTCAGTACACCTGGCACTTTCCTGTTTAAAACCCTGTTGAGAGTTAGAGTCAGAACTCGACCCCCTACAGACTTTATGGTCTTGAATAATTCACTTAGCCTCTCTGCGCCTTAGTTTTCTCACTGAGGAACACAAGTAATTAAGGTTGTTATGAAGTTCAAAATGTAAATGGAACAAGGTATGCGAAAGTGGCTTGTAAATAATAAATAGCCCCACTGTATCTCCAGCCAGGTATCCTAAAAAAGGACTCGAGACGTTAACATGCCCCAGACTGAATTCAGTATCTTCCCCCACAAACCGGGCTCTCTCTGGGAATTTCCTGTCCGTTCACGGTAATCACACCCACCTGCCATAGTCATCCTTGAAAACTCTTCTCCCTTCTTCTTCATCCACTGGGTCACCAGCCTTGTGGAGTCTGAGAACTGTTTCTAAAACCTAATCTCTTCTACACATTAGTAGTCCTGTTGCTTAATTTATGGCCTTATTCTCTCTTCGGTGGATTTTTATCACAGCTGCCCAAATGCTTTCTTGGGGGGAAAGGAGCTAACACTTACACAGTAATACCACCAACACCCTCCGTAACCCTGGGAGACAGGCATTTTCCTCGTTTTATTGCTGAGTAAACTGATTCTGCAGGAGGTTAAGCATCTGGCCCGAGGTGCAGGTGGTATGTGTCAGAGTTGACCTTGAACTTAGGACTCTCTCACTGTGAAGTCGTGCTCCTGCCGACTGGAGCGCCACGCGGTCTCCAGAGAAAAGACGAGGCTGCTGCCGCTGCTTTTCTCCTGGTCGTTTCTCTTCCACACAAGCTCTGTGGACAGTCAGCAGTGATACCAGAGTCAGGAGTTAGTTCAGACTGAGTATGAAGTACACTCTCCTGATATGTGCCACTCTGTTCCAGGATTTCTCGAACTTGACCCTACAGGCATTTGAGGCTAGAAAACTGCTGTGGGGACTATAATGTGCATTGCAGGTACTTCCACCCCCACCCCTGGGCTCCGCCTGTGATGGGCCGGCAGCACCCACCTCCCTCCATTGGTCTGCCAAATCGCCCTTGGTTCAGAACTACTGCTCCACTCCGGAAGCTCTCCTGGCCCTCAGAGTTTGTACCTGTTAAACCACACCTGGAGCTTACGACTTAGGGGTAAGACCTCCGCGGTGGGTTTTTGAAGACCGGTGTCTCCGTAGTGAACTGTGGTTCGTCTCTTTGGTTCCCATAGCTGGGGTCTGGCTTTCCTTCTACCAAATCACCTTCCTCGTTCCCTACCTTCTATAACATTGTCCTTGACTCGACGCACTCACTGAAAGCTCTACATCATTCCTGAACTAGCTCAGCTGCGCTGTCTTCCCAGGGCTGGGGTATTCACCTTTTCTGCGCTTCCCAGACGTGAGCTGTGACGGTCAGGTTCCATAAGGCTGTAGTCCCAGGTTACTCATTTACACACTACCCTAGGTGTCACTGACGAGGTCTGTCCTACAGGTGATTAAAGGTCATAGTTATCTCCTTTAAGTAAGGGAGATTGTCCTAGGCGATGCGGGTGGGCCGGATCTGATCAGCTGAAAAGCTTTAGAAGCAGAAATGAGCCATCCCTGAAGGAAGTCTGCCCGTCACCTGACTGCCCTTCAGCTGCAGCCTGCGGGTCCCCTTCCTCACGGCCCGTCCTGTGGGTTCCAGGTGTGCAGTAAACGTGTGTTTATACTTATGCAGCATGCGCATGCACATACAAGATGGGGCAAAAGTCAGTTTCCAGTTGTGGAACACAGAATTTATTCTCATGTCATTTTCCACTCGAACAGCTGTAAACCCGCCTTTGCCCCACCCTGTGCCTGCACGTGTGTGCACGCGCATCACCTCCTACTGGGTCTTGTTCTCTCGTTGCACTCTCATCGGCATAGGAGTCCCGCCCCTCCAACTGCCACATCCGTGGCGAGGTCCCATCTACCTGTGAGTGCAGGCTCCCTTCATGGCCGTCCCCCTGCCTCCGGAGTGGCACCGGCCCAATGACAACGCCCCTGGAATGTGTCTCCACCCCCATCACCTCCCACAGGGCAGCACCACTGCTTTTTGTCCACCACGGTTTCCTTCTGAGTCAACTGCATACTCGGTGGGATCGCCTCCTGGAACCTACCTGCCGGACCCAGCCGAGCCACCTCCTCTGGCGACGGCTCTGTCCACCCTCAATTTCCATCCCCTCGAAACCCATCTAGTCCCATCCAAAATGAGGCCCGACGGCACACGCTGCATAAACAAATGAAAAGCGTTCATTAGGAGTTCCACAGAAACCACGGAAGCCCCGTTTCCTACTCCGCACATCGCAGCCCTGGAATGGGAGACAGGACACAGGCAAGGGGGTGGCAGGCGTTGGCCAAGGCACGTCGCTACGCAGTGAGAAAAGACATGCAAGCATCTCATCAACACTCGATTAAGATTTTTTCTAACTTTCCCTGGAGGATCATCTACCCTCTAGAAATAACTATGGATCCTGGAAGTTTTATCCACAGAAACCAGATTTGGCGTAATACTGAGTGTGTTTTTTTTTAAGAGTCCCAGCCTCAACTAATAGGAATATGAAAAAATACCTACTAATGAGTACAGTCCTTGAGCAATTAATTTTTCTATAAAGCACATTTTTTAACAAGGGTTTTACCTGCGTTTGAGTCCGTGTCCAGGAGCTCTGCGCCTGCCCAGAGCTGTGATGCTTGGACGGGGTCCAGCGGGCGCGAGAGACCCCCGGGGAAGGAGGCTGGGACGGCTCTAACTCCGGTTCGCTCCCCTCGCCTGCGGTTTCCAGGCGCCACAGTTGGGGCGGGGTCTCCTACAGTGGCCGCGTGATTTATTCCCTAGAACGACTCGGCTTCATTGTAAACAAAGGGGATAAACAACTTTTAATCTCATTAACTTAAGAAGTAAAACACCTCAATAATCTGGGCTCTTTTTTCCTTCAGAACACGCTCTGTCAAGAGTATAAAGAACTCCTGTTTCTTTGGTCGCCATGGTTAGTGGTGATAGACCCGTCTGATGAGAAATGTTCTGGAAACAGTCGTTTGGGACGAGGTGCACGTACTACTCCTCAACCTCAGCTCTGGTCGTACTGTTTTCCTTACACCAGGCACCGTTGTTCACAAAAGCACAAGTTAAACATTTGCAAGGAAAACATCAAGCCCAGCGCGAAAGCACTGCTGGTGTAAATATTTTCGGGTTGTAATGGGGGCCTTGGGGTGTTGTTCTACGAAACACTGCCCCCCACTTCTGTGCCAGAGACAGAGAGCAGGGGTTCGAGGCCGGTTTTTGGTTTGGCCTTTTCTTGAATACCCGTGGCAGCGCATGGGGTACCATGGATGGGGGTTTTTCCTTGTGTGTCATTTTTTAGGTCAGTGCCTTTTTGACTCCTCCCTCCTGAAGAGGTTTATTTTCTCACACAACCTACATTACAAAGATGATCAGATCTAGGCGTGTGTTTAAAAGTTTAAAGAAAAATAGGCATGCGAATAGCCATAGGGCCGCCATTGCTCGTTGGGTTTTAATCCTGGATAATGTCCCCTAAAGACATGCGCCAGATACACCCGCTGCAGCCCCTCTCGGTGACAGTGATGGTGACGGCGTTTATAGTGCTGCTTGTGGCCCTCGTCTTCTGTCACTTCCTTTCTCTCCACTCACAGGCTGGCCCAGCGGGACGGCCTCCTGTCCTTTGAGAACATCCCAGGCTGTCTGCCTTGTGCACTGGCCACACCCCAGCGGTCTGGTGTCCGAGCATTCCCGTTGTCCTCGCCTCCCCTCCAGGCCAGGCCTACATGCCACTTGCTCCACGGAGCCCTTGGAGATTCCCCTCCAAGGGCTGCCTTCGAACTGCCTTTAGCGTCCTGTCACAGCTCTCCTTTTATGTCCTGCATTACGATCCGTGGTCTGTAATTAGATTCCTTGAAGACACAACTCGGTCTTAGCTGTTCTGGAACAGACCGCAGCACCCAGCCGAGCACTCAGTCCTGAGGGGCACTGAGGAAATACTTGCACAGTGAGGGGCCCGGTGAACCTGCAGCACAGCCTACCTGTTCGCAGCAGCCTGGTGCTGTTCTCCAAGACGTGCCCTCCACAGGGCAGATGTTTATACAGCTGCTGCGCGGAGAACCGAAACGCAATCACAAACGTACGGGGAAACAAAAGTCACTTATAGAGGCTGCAGTGGGAAGTCAGTTAAGTGAAATTCATCTCCAGAGGGCCTACTGTGTGGGGATCACTCAGCAGCTCTGGCCCACGCCCCATGGGGATCGGTGGTCATGCCTGCGTGCGCCACGCTGCAGCGTTTCCAGAGGCCGCGGGACATGCAGGTCTCTCTGGCTCTCTCTGCACACGGTTCCACCCTAATAGCCTCATCAGGAGAGCCTTGGAGAGCCGAGAGCAACCACAGAGACCGTTTCCACCATTTCAGGGCGTTTCCGGGGTCAGAATCCTTTTTATCCATCACATACAGAAAATCGTTTTGGCCAGAATGATTCTGTACATCTCATTAGATAATGAGAGCTGAAAACCAAGAGGGCTTTCCTTTGATAAATGAACAGGAAACTAGAGAAGGTGTATTAGTTTTAAAACCACAAATGTCACTGCATCCGTTTCTCTGTCTCTCTTTTTTTTTCTCCCTTCAGGTCTTTGATATCTTAGGAGATCTTTCTCCCACCCCACCCCCCATCTCTGGCTTCTTGGCCGTTCTCCAAAAATAACATGTCAGTGGAAATTTGCTCACGCAGTGAAACATAAACCCCAACCAGATAAAGGAAAGGAGATAAATCACAGGCCGAGCTAAATGCCTTAATAGTGTGTTTATTGCCTCTTGTTTCTTTTCGCTACTTTAAAATCCTCAAACTTTGCAAAGGAAAATGTAATTGACTGGACTTTATTTATGAAGTATTTGACTTAACGTCACAAAAATGGGGGATTTTATGGTCTTTTGTAAGCTTTTAAAGGGAACAGATTTATTTAAAGGAAGAGATTGAGTGTCATTACTCTTTGTAATCCCTGCACTTCTGTTATTTCAAAACTTGATGTGTTTGTTGAATTGGCCTTTTAACTGCGACATAAATAAAAGCTTTATACGTCAAACTAGTTTATTCATGCTCTATATTATTCAAAATAGTGGTTTAATCTATTTTTTCACTTTCCCATTGATGCTAAATGGCTGAAGACTCAGCTTCCTGCAGTACTTAATGTACGAAAATTATGTAAACAAGGGCAGGATCCCCTTTGAGGAGAAGGTATTAATGATTTTAATGTACTTTTAAATGTAATGCATCTACGATGGTCAATTTCAGAAGATAGCTTTTCTAAGTCTTTGATGTTCTAGGTTTTCTAGTTTCACTTTTAGAAAATAAAAGGGGGTGTGCTAGCTCTCCTATGTAATCCCAGAAAATAAATGTTTCCCCACATTCAACCTAATGTGAGTTATTCTATGATTATGAGTTAAATTCGAGAGTTGACATACACGTGCATGTAAATGGTGAGTCAAGAAAAGGAAAAACAGAGGAAGGGAAATCTCAGACTCCAGTGGGGTGGTGGACGCAGGCAGGTGACATGGGGGTGGCATCTTGTTCCTTACAGGTGATAGTCCAAGTGCAAAGTCAAGCAGGTGGGGACGCTGTCTGTGAGAGCTAAAGATTTCAGCTGGAAGGCGAGTGTGAAAACTGGCTGTTAAATGAGGGCGTTTGCAAAACAAATTATCCAACGGGGGTTATTTGGTTTAACCAGAGCTGGAGGAAGAGAGGACGCACTGAATGCATGGATCTTCTCTTGGAGGAAAGGACGCAATTACCCACAGGGCCCTCTGTCCCTGCCTCCCCCGCCCCCTCACTCCCTTGCTCCATGTCTTGGTGGCATTGCCCTCTCTCTCTCCGCTCCTCTGTCCAGTCGTCATTGAAGAGTGACTGGTGAAGTGTGTGAACAGCTCATACTGAGACCCTCCTCCCACCCAAAAGAATGCCTTTTTGAAGAAACGTTAGGACTCTTCTATCAATCAGAAATCTGCTTTTTGAGTAGGAGTTACAAAGGCGTCCAGAGGAAAATAGTCACTTAGAGCGCTTGTTGTGATTGGCTGAACCCCTTTAAATAATTTATATATGACTTGTAATCACAATATTTCTTGCCTGATGAGCTTCTGTACTTGAATCAATGATGGGGAAAAAAACCAATACGCGAAGTCGTTGAGAGTAACCCCCGGGGAAAATATTGCTCTCCTGTAGCCTTCTTACCACAACTATTGGAAATCTGGAAATGCAGCAAAAAACAATTGAAATTATGAAACCACTGAAGGAGACGATTGCTCATAACTGTCGCTGTCTTTCTCACAGCTGGACTCGCTGACAGCTTGAGAGCTTTATTGCAGCTGGCACCAGGCTGCCTTGGCTCGCGAAGTGGCAGCTACCTCATGCCCTTGATTGTGCCCGGATTAATCAAAGGCTTTCGAAGTGACGGCTTTCACGTACAGGGAGCAGCAGCCACATTTTAAAGACGGTTGCATCTTAAAGGGGTCCACATACAGGAAGACATTTCAAGACAAAGTGGCTGCTGAGTGTCCTGCTTCGTCTGACAAAGGACTTCTGTCCGCAGCTCTTCGTATTGCTGTAATAACGCAATCTGTCCCTAGTGCTGAAAGTGCATGAGCCCGAGACGCACGTTTTTGAGAGCGTTCCCACGGCAGGCATTCTGAGTGTGCTACAGCACGGCGTGAAACAACAGCCCCAACTGTCTGCTCTGACACCGGAGAAGTATACACATCTCAATGCCACGTCTTTGCACGTGTATATGCCACGAGGGGGGAAAGGGAAACGTGGCTAAATGGTAACAGCATGCTGATCAGGCCAAAACTCAATATTCAGAGCACCTGTAACAATGGGAAAATATCAAAACTAATGGAAAACGACCCTCTGACTCACTGGACTCTGTTCTGCTCGGTGCCCTAGCCATGCTCTGTCAGCAAGCAGGTTGCTTGGCGGGGGGGTTGGGGGGGGCACATAAATTATTTCGGGCCACTAGGTCGCAGTGCATGCAGACCACAGGGTAGTAACGGGCTGAGTCACCAGGCACACAGAGTCCGTTTAATGGATAGCTATGTAAAGCTATGGGGTACCTGTCACATTTTTTAATTCAGTTCTCAGAAATGACTCCAATTCCTATGTATCCCTGTGTGTCATTAGCATAAGAACCTGCATTGTTTCTACTAGTGCCATGAAAATATTTTTTAATTCAGGCTAGATGGTAATATTTTTTCTCCAGACATACTATGAGAAAAGTGGACCAGCGATGTATCCACCACCGTGTCGCAATAGAGATTGGTGTGCAAGGGCTGGGGACGGCATTCCAAGGCGTGGGATCAAGTGAAAGAGATTGGGGACGGTCTCATTAGCTAGTTGTGTAGATATTTGTGCACTGCAGGAAGGAACTCTAATTCAACAGATTAATGCCATTTTTATTGACAGTAAAGTACCCTCAATTACAAGTCACACACTTAACACAGACAGTGCTTTCCAAAGAATAAAAAGGTTTATAAACTTTCTATTCTTTACACGAAATGTGAAAAATATAGGCCTTAGAACTCAAAGAATATGGTGATTTGGAGATTCACAACAAAAAGCCTTCTTTTTTTTCATCCTCACCCAAAGGTATTTTCTCATTCCTTTTAGAGAGATAGGAAAGGGGGAGAGAGAGAGATAGGAACATCAGTGTCAGGGAAAAATATCTATTGGTTGCCTCCCATAGGATCCCCGACTGGGGATCGAACCCACAACATATGCAGGTGCACTGACCAGGAATTGGACCCAGAACCTTTTGGTGCACAGAACCACTCTCCAACCAACTGAGCCACACCAGCCAGGACAAAAAGCACTTTTAAAAAAAAATTAAGTGGCTTACACAAACACAATAAAAAATTCAATGTTCTTTGAACCCTTTCTACCTTCTTCACTCCTCCTTTGCGATATCTGTATCGCAGCATTTCTCCCGTTTCTTGGGAGGGAGGGTCGATAGCACACGCGTATTTTGACCCCGACACCACGCACAGGGATTAACACAGAAGCAAGCTTTCCCATTACTGCACATTCTAAAGAGTTCCGTACGAGAGAAACAATCAAAGTGTTTAAAAGGGAATTGTGTGTGTGTGTGTGAATACCCAGCACAAATTTGTCAGTCATAGGTTAATTTTTAAAGAAACACAAAAGAATGCCAGTTATTTATACTTCTTCCGACGAAGCTTTAACTCGTAGAAAAATTTCCCAAAGAATGGGATGTATGCAAAGGCTAATTACTAGGTTAACCTTGAAATGAATGAAATTGCCCACAATTATTTGAAAAATATATATAAGCCAGGGAAAAACCAACCACTACTTATTTAATTAAGGAAAACAATGGTTACCTGCTGATAGCACTATCCGTGCTAGGAGTTAATTTTCTGGTCATCAGTAGCAAGACGATTAAGGTGACATAATTAAAAGGTGTGAAGGGACCAGAACGTAATTTATTTATCTCGCAAAGTTTCCGCGTTGACGGCTCTGCTGCTACTGATCCAGGCAGTAAAAGTGCTCCTTTATCATCCCACCTGTCAGCCGATCTCTAGATAAATCCGAATCCCTACTAAGGACCCAGGCTAAGGCCTACCTTCTGAGGCTGCCGGCAAAATTGCTGTTAGGATTTTTCATTACTACACTCCCAAAGTGGGTTAAACGTGGAAAAATGCAATCAGTGTTTTGTTGATGATTCCTCTGGAGCAGCAAATCTAAACCCTCCTACACTGAGAATCTCCCCGGGAGTTCAGCGACATCCAGATGTGTGAGCGCACCCCGAGAGTTGGACTTAATTGGTTTGGGGTGAAGTCCCAGGAAAGGTATTGTTTAAAAGTTCCCCAGATGCTTTCCATGTGCCACCTGGGTTAAGAGCCACCATTCTGAAGGAAGATACAACCCACAGATTCCACTGTTCGGGGAGGATTTCGGCCATTCTTGGGCCTTCCTCTCCCTCTTCCTCCTCTTTCCCAGGATAGAAGTCGATGCGGTGGGCATGGCATGAACTTGGGAATCAGGAGGCCTGGCCCTGATCCGGTGTCTATCACTTCCTAGCTGGGTGACATTGGGCAAGCAACTTCCCTAAAACACGAATCAACAAGGCCTTTCCCCTGCCTTCCAGGATGTAGTGAAGAACCAAGACAATAGGGAAAAAAAGGCCCTGTGGGGAGCGCAAAGCTGTGGCTGTCTCCCAGGCTGCTTTGTGGGAAATCAGTCACCTCGCTTCAATCATTAGCTCTGCAGGGGGTGCCAACTGGGTGACCCGCACCTCACCAGGCTCTGTGTCTGACGGAGGAACCCCCGTGGCCGAGGGCCTCCCCCCAGCGAGAGGGAAACACGAACTAGGCAATGAGAGCAGCTGCAATCAGATCATCAGAGGACGAGACAAGGCCTAGCCAGCGCTCCAGCCTTTTGTAGACGGAACAAATGCGAGCATCGCTGCTGCAAAGCAGCCCGGCTGTCTGCACGTTGATTATTTTTGTGCATGGAAACGAGGGAAGACACGGCAGCGTTTATGTTTGGCACCGTAATAAAAACCGGCTCATTAAAAGAACACGGCGCTCTTGGCTTCTGTGCAAAGGGTATCAGCTCCGGGGTGACGCCCCAATCAGGATTCCGCAAGGACAGAGGCCCTGCTTGCTTGGAAACTCATTTCTCGGATCTTAGGTCTCTGCCTTGAGCCTTGGTAAGAAGGAAGAAGGGCAGAGCTGTTTTCTCCAACTAAACCAAACTTGTGCAGCCTGCTAATAACGCCTAGGTTTCCAGAGAGAGAAAGCTAAAGCAAAGCTTCCCCATTCGTAGCAGGCTCTCTAACACACCCCTCCCCGAAGTGCAGGGTCGCAGTCCCGTCTCCCACCCCGACGAGGGGGCGCTGGCTGGCCCAGGCCTAAGCCCCCCCAGCAGTAAAACACTTTCGGTTTTCTCTGGAATTTGGAAGGTGTTCAGTGTGGCATCGCTTTCAATGTCCTCCAACACTAGTTGTCTTTGTATAGCACGTGGTAGCCTACAAAGCCCACGAAGGGCATGAATCCTCCACATTCATGTGATAAAGTAGCCATATTATCTGACTGCATCCATGCAGAAAGTAAGGCTCAAACAAGTCCTTGCATCTTGCCCAGGATTATCCACTTCATAACTGGAAACAGGGTCAGAACCCGGGACTTCTAATTCCATATCCCACTGTCCTCGCCTACTTTTACCCTGCCCCTCAAGGGACCACCCTTCGCTAATGCCACTCTGTGCACAGAGTGAGGGGCGAGCTCTCTCCCCAGCCAGCGTTTCCCCGAAGGAAGGAAGCTCCAGGCGTGCCTGGCGCCAGCTGGCATGCTGCTGCTGCCCCTGCTTCTGGGTACCTTCCCCTCTCTACCCCCCAGTGGTTCTCTCACCTCCCAAGCGCTTGGGCCCGAATTCCTGTGTTGAAGTGCGCTGCCGGGACCCCTGGGAACCAAGACTCAGTCCTCTCCTTCAAGGACCGGGAAGGAAAGGAAAAAGTGCACCAGTCATGCTGACCTTGGGGACAAGCCCTCCAGCGAGTGAGCAGAGGGGTGACGGGGCAGGTGAAGGGGCGCTGGGCCCCAGAGAACGCTGCTCCCGAGAGCACCCGGGGGTGTGGCTCGCATGCGGCGGGTTGGTCCATGGCCGGTGTTTCCTGCATCAGTGTCCAGCTTGCATGTCGCTCAGGGAGGTGAGGACGGGGTTTCAGTGTTGTACGAGCCTAGCAGCCCTGGGGCCACTTCTCTGCAATGCTCTCAGTTCTCCGCGTCCCCATAAACCAGCCTCCTTCTCAGGCTGGGAGCGAGCTGGCAGGCTCTAGGCTCCTTACTTATCACATATCTACCTCCATGGCTGTGAAACACCATCTGCAGGATCACTAAGGACTCACTGCAGCTCTTTCTCTCCGTGTGGCAAGCAAGACCTTTCCCAGCCGCCCTTGGAAAACTTCATCTCGTGCTTGTGGGCCCTGGTCGGCCTCCAGCCACTGAGACGGGATGACTTTTGGATCAGCGAGGCAGTCCTTGGGGTGGGTGGAGGGGCAGAGGGGCAGAGGGGTGGGGTGGCATTGCTGGAGGTCGGGGGTTGTGTAGGGGAGGACCAGGGCCTGAGGA
The DNA here is from genome assembly GCF_004126475.2 of Phyllostomus discolor. Classification (NCBI taxonomy): domain Eukaryota; kingdom Metazoa; phylum Chordata; class Mammalia; order Chiroptera; family Phyllostomidae; genus Phyllostomus; species Phyllostomus discolor. The sequence continues at coordinate 88,580,385 of NC_040913.2, read as the reverse complement.
GGGGGGTAGACACCCCGTGGATGACCAACAGCATTCCCTCAAACATCAAATCCGTATAAGGACTGGTGCTCCAAAAAATAAAGAATATTTTCCAGGCTAGTGGGAGAAACAGCCACTCCAAGTTTGACCTGGACAAACTTGAAAAACAAGTTTGAAAATCCTTTTGAAAAACAGATGTGAACAAGCAAAAAGCATGGAGAGACAGAGAACAGAACAAACTCAAATACTGTAGGTTTGAAAGCAATGAGATTGGATGACCTAGACGAGAGAAATTTAAAACCAGGCGCAGTAAATGTCTTCTGTTATCCAGCAGGTGTTTATGAGAAGGTTGAGTAATGGTTTTCCATTTGTCCGGAGGGTCCAGAAAACACTGACAGGAGATGAAAAGAGTGTGCGGGTTGGCATAAGAATGAGCTTCCTGACCGAAGAGGGGATAGCTGTAGAAGGAGCCAATAATTGGCGATTACTAGGGCCGGCATCTCCCTCCCTCCCCTAGACCTGCCCCTTCTCGCGCTAACTCCCTTTCCTCCCCCCCCCCCCCCCCCCCCCCCCCCCGCCCCCTGTCTGATTCACTCCTGCGGCCAGTGCTGGGACTCAGGGGGCCGTTAACTGCACTCACCTGGGTGCTTGTGGTGACTTCCTCACCCGGCCCCCATTCTGTCTGTGTGACCCCAAAAGGCTAAATCATCTCACTGAAAGAGAAAAAAAATCTTATCGCGTTGCCGCCACGTTAAATCCCCTGGTCGGTTCCCAGCTCTCTGCAGGATAAAATGCGAACTCATGTTCAAGGTTGCCAGGCCCCTCACTGAGGCTCCTGAGCGCCCTCCTCTCCTTGGGGCCAACACGACACCTTCGTGTCTATAACAGGGAGAGGGGACCTCTGCTGTGACACTTCCATCACCTCGTTTCGCTCTCCCTGTGTCCTTCTGTGCCTGCCTCCTCCTCTCAGAAACCTCATCTCATTCTCCCTGACACATTAGGGGTGCTCCGAGCAGCCTGCACGAGCTGCGCATGGAGTCAGACGGGGAGGACGGGGTCATGTGTCTCCGTCCTCTGTGGGCTCATGCTTCTTGCGAGTGAGGGTCTCCCCACCGCTCATCCCTACCTGCCCCGCTTCCCAACGAGGCGCCTGGCACCTGGTTGAGAGTTTAACTACATCTTGGTTTAAAACATGTAACTAATTGCCCTGGCTGGCATAGCTCAGTGGATTGAGCTCAGGCTGCGAACCCAAGTGTCCCAGGTTCGATTCCCAGTCAGGGCACATGCCTGGGTTGCAGGCCACGGCCCCCAGCAACCGCACATTGATGTTTCTCTCTCCCTCTCTCTCCCTCCTTCCCTTCCCTCTCTAAAAATAAATAAATAGAATCTTTAAAAAAAACATGTAACTAGTTAATTAAGGCAACTCCAACATGGAGAATGTTAAAGCACAGGCTCTCTTCTCAAATTCGACCTTGGAGGTTTAAGGAAAAGACTGATGGTGTGAGTCCCCGACGTGCGTCTTAGATTTCTGTGTACAGAGGGATGGAAGCTCTACTTCTAAGAAAAAACCACATTTGCTACAACAAACGAAGGAAGCCTGGGAGGGGGTGTTCACTGCTCTCAGCATTCGCCCCTATTGTCTCGCTCAGGGTGGTCGCTTGACAAGTTATTACGGAATCCAGCCTTGTATGCTCCGACTGAGGCACTGTCAGCAGCAGACTCCCGTGTCACGCGTGTCTGTGTGGGACTCAGGAGAGATGCCCAACCTGTTCGGCTGAATCTGCGAAGGGGAGTTGCGCCCGCTACTCCAAACGCATTACTTCCCTGCCCTGTCAGTCACCGGCGCTCTTCAACGCCGGCCTAATCACCGGGGTCCCGGGGCGCTGACCGTGCGAGGGGCCGGGGGGCGGCGGGCTCCGAATCGCAGTGAGTGTGTGTCTGGACTCGCAGCCACCAACTGGCTCACGAGCAGCATCCAGCTGGCACGCACCTGCCCCGGGGGGTCCCACCTCCACAGGACACGCTCAGGCTCCTGCCCTCCACCTTGGCATGAGGTGAGGGCGGGGGTGCGGGGGGAGAGGTGGCCTCTAAGCCATCCAGTTAGGGAACCTTTCCGGTGTTTGAGTCCCAGAGGCTCCGTGGGACAGATGAAGACTCAGGCAGGTGGTTATCTTTAATCAGAGAACGGGGGCCCCGTGCCGTCCCTCAGCTCGCCTGTTGGGGACAGATTTGGGGGGCTGGTCTAGAAATAAATTTTTTAAAGTGCTCTAAATAAAAGGATTTATTTTTTTCTCAGTTTAAAGTGCCATTTTTCCATTCTAAGAGGTTCAGGGAAACTAGAAATTTGATACCTACATAGAAATCACCATAGAAAGTTCTTTAACATTCAAAAACTAAAAGTGCCCTTTGTGACCGAGCATTCTCCTTCAGGCAGGACAGGCAGGAAGTCGTGGAGGAGAAAGGGGACACCCAGCCAGCCGGGAAGGTCGGCTTTAAAAACACCGGTGACCACGGGGTGGCTTGTCACAGCCAGGTCACCCTCCAGTTCTAAAATGTGTCGACCGTGAGGTCACTGTTATGAATTCATTTATTTGGACTCAAGAAACTGAACTAGATGTAGTGCTCTCAAGAGGAGGTGCATGTACTCTGAGTATGCATTCCCACGTGGGTTAATTATAACTCAGCAGGCACAGTTCCGCTCGGGCCCCAGTCACTGGCTGGATACCGCCCCCCCGCCCCCCCTGCCATCGACAGCCGAACCAGGTTACTAATTTCTCGTTTCGGATAGAGCACCCCAGTTTCCGTCTCCACGTTTCAGACTGTCCTTCCACGGACGCGTATTTACACTTGTTAGTGAGTTAATTTCACACATTGAGACTTCAACAGTCATTAGTGTCATAATGATCACAGTAATTATATGAGTAATGAGGCTCAAGTGATCAAAGGAGGATGCCTCACTCGAAGTGATGGGCAAAGTCGGCGACCGGCGTAAGCAGTTCCAGGTTGCTTAGTGTGAGTTTGACGGTGTTTTTGTTGACTCAAGACGGGATATGGTATACTCAGCAGAAATTTGACAGACCTAATGATCTAATACTCTGTTATTTAACGAAGAATGTGATGAGGCTTGCGTGATGACTAACCCTTGTTGTTTTCTGATTATCAGTAGTAAGACCATTAAAGTACATAATTAAAATAATTAAAAGGATGTGCGTGTAATTGATATAAATACTGCAAGTTATCTTATTCAGTAGCTTGTAATTACATGTGGGTAATTGTCTGATTAGGAATTCAAAACAATGGATACATATTTTTTTCTTCCAAAAGGGTAATATGTAAAGTTATATTTTCAGCGATCAATTTTGGGTAAGCCCAAATTCTTGGGGTGATTTGACCCTTGTAACCGCATTGGACTGTCTCCCTTGACTATTCAGCTTTGGACAGTAGGGAGGATGTGGGGAGGCGCTGATGACATAAGAATTATCTGGACCAGAAGTCTTCAGTACTGGTGTGCTGCAAGAATTTTTAAAACATGCAATACCTGACTATGTATTCAGGGGCACTGACCTCTTTTTCCTTAGATTGTCAAATTAAAAAAAAAAATGACAACAGCCAAAATAACAGCAGCCATCTAGTATGAGTGAATCAAAATTATACCTACTTTTTGGTCAGACTGGCAAAAAATATATATTTTTTGGTGAGCCGCAGAATTTTAGTAATTAGTTCACGCGTGCCACGAGATGGAAAAGGTTGAAAATCGGGGATCTGGGCTGTGCACTCCGTGAGGATGAAAGCGATGTCCATTCATCTTTCTCATCCAGAACCTACTGCACTTTCACCGCAGGCACGTTTGTTACACTCTGTCTGTGTAGCCATGGGCCCGCCCCCCGCCTTCAGAATGCTCTGAGTAACTCGGACTCTAGTCCGTCGCAGGACTCACATTTTGTCGGGTGGCTGGACGCACTTGTCTGTGGTTCAAATGCTCTGCGAGCCATTTATAGTGTTACACACAGATACCCCTTCTACTCCCTGCCTCCAGTTCAAGGCCCGGCATAACGCGGCACAGACTTTTACATTTTTGACATAAGGTATGGCACATAGGCGTTGAGATCTTCCGTCGCTCTGGAATTGAATTATGTGTGCAGTGTGGGAAGGGTGAGTCCGAGTTCTTTGTCCAGATGAGTAACTCGCAGTGTCATTTCTTGAAAAGTCCACCCTTTCCTCTTTGAGTTGCGCTGCCATGCCAACATGGACCAGTTGTGCATCTGCGCATGGCACTGCTTCTTGGTCTCACTGTTTCACGGGTCCACTTACGCCAGTATCACAGCACCTTAGTGATGCTAGCATGATGGCCTCTGGTAGAGCCAGGGACCCTATGCTGTTCTTTTGCACCGTTTCTTGGCTACTCTTGAAATTTTGCACCGTCATCTGTATATATGTTTCCTGTCCAGAACATATCTATCCATTTTATATGAAAAATAGAGACATTTTTTTAAAAAGATATAAGAAACAAGCCCTGGCTGGCGTAGCTCAGTAGATTGAGCACGGGCTGGGAACCAAAGTGTCCCAGGTTCGATTCCCAGCCAGGGTACATTCCTGGGTTGCAGGCCAGAACCCCCAGCAATCGCACATTGATGTCTCTCTCTCTCTCTCTCTCTCTCTCTCTCTCCCTCTCCCTCCCTCCCTCCTTTCCCTCTCTAAAAATAAATAATAAATAAAATCTTTAAAAAAAAAAAAAAGATACAAGAAACCTTGTACATAGGACAATGACACCTCAGTCCCCTGTAAAGTAGAAACTTTGGGACTTCACACGGTTGTCCCAGCGTCTCTTCCACTGTTCAAAACACTCTGCAAAGTCCTTTGTTAGAACTGACACCAGCTGCCCCACTGTATTTTCCTGAATCTCATCGATGGTCTACAATCTCTTCCCTTTCAAGGGTGCTTGTAGTTTTGGGAAAAGCCGGAAGTCATGGGGTGCCAAATCTAGGCTGTAGGGGGGCTGAGTCACCTGGGTGATTTGATGTTGTACCAAAAAAGTCTGCACAAGATGTGATGCATGAGCGGGTGTGTTGTTGTGACGAAGCTGCCAGTCACCAGTTGCCCATAGCTGCAGCTCTTTAGGTCACCTTTCTTCTCTCAGCCTACAAGGAACATGGACGTGATACTCCTTGTTAACTGTTCGGCCTGGAGGGGCATACTCATGATGGTCAACACCTTCCCAATAAAAAAAACAGAGTTAACATGGTCTCAATCTTGCTGCAACTTTGCCACACCTTCACTTGGCAACCTGGCGACTTCCATTGGCATGACTGGGCCTTCCTTTCGGGATCACAGCCGTAAACCTACCATTCAGTTCCGGTTATGACCTTGAGGAACTCTGGTTCATCGGCAGTGGTTTGAACCAAGTCATTAGCAACTGCAGCACGATGTCCCTTCTGCTGTGGGAGCAGAGGCCACAGAGCAAATTTTGCCATGACACATTTTATGCCAAGATCCTGCATCGAAATATCAGACATGGCAATTCTGGGAATCTGCAGATCAGCTTCTAGCTCTGGCACCACCACTGATCTTTGCTGATTGCAGTCCGTACACGTTCAGCACGCTCAGGTGCTCTGCTTGTGGCAGGCCTTCCAGAGCGTGGATCACTTCCCACAGATGCTCAAGCATCCTTGAAGCATTTGTGCCACACTTTTATTTGCGTTACACTCATTGCATCGTCCCCAAAAGCCTTCTGAATCATTTGAATGGTTTCCGTGGAGGAATGTTTAAGCTTAATGCAAAATTTGATGCAGATCCGCTGCTCTCCTCGCTGAGTCTTTTTGAATGTGAGGGCCACACAGCACACACACACACACACACACACACTCACTCAAGGACGTCTACCACCCCCACTGACTAGTACAGTGAAGTCATCATTGTTCACACATGCGCATTCCAGTCCACTCTCCTTGGCTGCCAGATTCCTTGATATCACACAAACTGCTCTTGTTAGACTAACGGTGGCAGGACTTTTTTCAGACAGACCTCGTGCATCCTTTACTTCCTTTCCTTTTTTCTTCATCTCTCCACCCCATCCCCTTTGGCAGACATCAGCTTGCTCTCTGTATCTGTGGTTCTGTTTATGTTTTACTTTGTTTGTTTGTTTGTTTTAGATTCCACGTAAAGTGAAATCACATGGCGCTTATCTTTCTCTGACTTATTTCACTTATTATGCCATCTAGGTCCATCCTGGTTGTCACAAATGGCAAGATTTTATTGTTTTTTATGGCTAAGTCATATTCCCTTGTGTGTATGCTCCACATCACCTGTACCCATTCATCCGTCAGTGGGCACCAGGGCTGCTTCCACATCGTGGCTATTGTAAGCAAAGCTCCGAAGAACATAGAGGGGCATGCATTGTTTTTTAATTAGAGTTTTGGAGTTTTTTTCAATAAATACACACAAGTGGAAATGCCAGGGGGTATGGCAGCTCTAATTTTAATTTTTTGAGGAAGCTCCAAGCTACCCAGAGGCTGCGCCGATCGACAGTCCCACCAGGCATGCATAAGGGTCCTCATTTCTCCACCAGCCTTGTCACTTACTGCATTTTTTAAGATCGCCATAAACATTTTAGAATTTGTCAAATCATAAAATTTAAAAAACAATAATGTTCTTTGGGAGAGAGGAGTTTAAACTAAACCCAGAGTTGAACTTGAAAAACAAACTGGCATCTTTAAGAACTGAATGTGCTAATCCATGTAGTCGATCTCTGCGTCCATTTATGACATTTTCAATATCTTTCAATGAAGTTTCATAATTTTCCATAACAGTTTTGCTCATATGTTTTATAATTTTTCTTAAGAACTTAGCTGTTTGATACTGTTGTCAAAGCACATTTTAAATTAATAGTCTGTTTACTAGAGTAGAAAAATGCAAATGAGTTTATGTAATAATTCACTATCTGTCAACCTTACTAAAATCTGCCGTTAATTCTAATGGTTGATCTTCACATTTGAAGACATCCGAACTGAAAGTTATGAAATATCAGGGCAGACATCCAACCTTCCTCCCACTTAATCCCAAGTTGTGATACGCACAGTTGTCCTCACGGTCTCCTGGGCAGGGCTTAGTTCTCATTTGTCTTTCTGCTGGAGGTCTAGGTCTTTAGGTCCAGGCTTATGAGTGGGGAAGTTTTCTTTTTAGAACCTGCACTTGAGATGGGCCTTAGGCTTTGAAGCCCTTTGCTTCCAGAGGCTATGAGAAGACAAATATGAAGATCTCGGGTCAACATACACTCCTCAAGGCTAATGCATGCTCTAAAGCTCTGCTTACTTGTCTGGTTCTTGCCTTCGCTCATTCTCTAGCCTGAATGTCTTTGGCAATCACTGTAATTGAGAAACAGGTGTATTTCTTTGTTGGCTATTTTTGTTATTTAAGAAAAATTAAGAATTCATGTTCTTTTAGACCATGTCAATAATTTGTAGTTCAGTAGAAATTTTAATTCAGTCAGTTCCTATTCTAAACTTGGAGAGCCTCTAGCTAAGACTAGCATCGGAAGAGGTTTCTCTTATGGCACATAGATATGTTTATCCGAGGGCTGGAGTCTATATATTTTTTTAAGATTTTATTTATTTATTTTTAGAGACGGAAGGGAGGGAGATAGAGAGAGAGAAATATCAATGTGCAGTTGCTGGGGGCCATGGCCTGCAACCCAGGCATGTGCCCTGACTGGGAATCGAATCTGCAACACTTTGGTTCACAGCCCGTGCTCAATCCACTGAGCTGCACCAGCCAGGGCTAGAATCTATGTATTTTTAGTTGAGTCTTTTTATTTCTTAATTATACTTTATGTCTTAAATAAATAGCCTCTTTTTTCTACTAATAATCAAGAATATTGTCTGTCTTAAAAACAAGTTAAAGTCAGAGGACAGCGATTTGCAATACCTCTCTTTTAACTGTGTATATATTCTGATTTTAAAGTTGCATTTTCCAAAGTGTGTCCAAGGGTTAGCTCTAATCAGAGTATCCTGGGGAGGGGACTAAAAATGCATATTTCACCCTGGAAGGGTGGCTCAGTTGGTCAGAGCATCGTTGCAGGTTCAAACCCTGGTCAGGTCACATGTCTGTACCGTGGGTTCAATCCCCGGTCAGAGTACATAATAGAGGCAACTGATCAATGGCATTCTTTCATATAGATGTTCCTCTCTCTCTCTCTTTCTCTCTTTTTCCCCTCCTACCACTTCCTACTACTTCCTCTCTCTCTAGGATCAATAGGCAAATCCTCAGTGAGGATTTTTAAACATGCACATTTTTAGGCCCCTCCTCATACCTGCTGTATCAGAATCCATTTAGTGGTGCCTATAAGGTCCATTTTTAAATAAATAATGCTGTTCATTCCCATACATCATAAAGTTTGATAATCACATGATAAAGTTTAAGAAATACAGACATTGATTCATGTAATTATTGTTCTAGTACTTACATGCTTTCCATTCTTTATAATATTTTTCTCGGGTTCCATTCTTTTATATTTTTGCATCTTTAAATATTCTGAACACTACCTCATTTGAAATGGAGTAATGAAATATCATTTAAAGCAATAATGTGATAACCCTGACATTCCGTCTTCCACTTATTTTGTATACAGAGAAAACAAATCATGAAGCTGGCTTGGAGAGACAGCCTTCTTTAGAGAGCCAAAATAGTCTACCAGTGTACCAACAAGTCTGTGTACCACTTTCTATGGGAAAAAATCCAAAAACTGACATCTATAAAAATAAGGCCCCTTGAGTGGTAGCAGCAGACTGCCCGAGCTTATGCTTTTAGGGATCCAAATTAACTCAAAGAGGATTGATATAGATAAAGGAAATATCTATATTTACTTTACTTGCTTTTCAATACATTAAATAGTAACTTAGTGACATGTGTGTGTTTTTCATGATCTTTCACATCTCAAGCATGTTTACTGATTTCTATTCATAAAGCTTTTCCTGAGTTGGAAACTGTTGATTACCAGCAACATTAAAAGAATATGTTCTGCTGATAACAAATATTTGTAAAACTTGTTACTAAATAAATGAAAAGCCTGGCCAAATATAATAATTTAAAAATTCCAAAAATAATCAAATAATAGCTAAGAAGCTCTGGAGGATCTTCTGTGGTCTTCTAGAATAGAAAGATAATGAGAATTCTACCATTACTTTTCTTTTATTATCTACAAAAATCAGGGGCAAACCCAGCTCCTTTTACCCCTTTTCCAGTGTTGATAGTACACTTTCACTTTGTTAGATGCTTTATTCTATGCTTCCATTTTATTTTAAGCATTCGGTTCTATTTCGGTCTGTTTAATTCATTCTCTTGTTTTATTTTTATAATGAGCTTTTTGCTCAGTATGACTTAAGTACATAACTAATCCATTCCCCATAAGTGTGAGTTTTGTAACGATCTTTAAAACTCAGTATTCGTACCACATCGTAAGTATTTCTCCGCAACCCCCTCTTGGCTGGGCCGTTTATGCTTTAATGCTCAGTAACATCAAATCATATGCACGAAGCAGGTGTTGTCTGAGTGAGCATTCCACAGCGGGGTCAATTAGCTTAAGATGTTAAGAGGTCTCCTGAGCATAATGGGTATTGTTTTAAGATAAACCGAGTCTAGACATCTCTCAGGTGAGGTACAGAGCATGGTATTAAGTATGCTTCCGATTCTCCCTTTCCGTCTGAGGGAAAGCTAACACTGGAATTGCGTGTGCTGATGTTATTGATCACTAATGCATCATAGATAATATGATGGATGGACGTGAAGCTCCACTTGCATCCTTCCTAATTCATAAGCGAGAGCCTACAGGATTGTCATTCAGAAGGAAGCTCATAAATGAACCATGGAGGGTAGACGTGAGCGAAGGACAAAACTCTATTTTCCCTTACTTGACTTCCCCAGGGTGTACCGCTACAAACAGATTCCATCTTCTCTTCGTTCCTTTCACTGAAATCTTCTTTCCACTTCTAGGGACTATATTAGGTGAACTCGTTATCATATTCCCTGTTGCATTAGCTAAGCTTTTCCTTCCGTAACACAATTTATTTTTATCTTGAAATTAGTACCAGCTTTATGACTTTTGACAACTTCACATCACCTTCAAACTCTCATCCTTACACTCACCTTTAGATACGAAATGTTCAAATTCAAACTGTATTCTCTTTTGAAATACCAATTAAATTTAGAGGTGATATTAAGGTAAGAAATGAAAGTAGAAAACACTAGAGCTTTACTTCATAATGTTATCATCAGGCTCCATGTCTGGGGACCAACTCGCAGGTGAAACATAGTCCTACAAGTTTCTTCTAATATATTCAGGAACTCCTTTCCCCAGAAAGGGGTCTAGGCTAGCCACTGCCACATACGAACTCCTGGGCACTACCGAACCTTGTCAAGGGTGACACTCCAGCTCACGAAGAAGGTGAGCAATTTAGGCACGTTTTTAGCTTTCGTCACATTAGTGGCTACCCGCAGTGCCTGGAACTCAAACACCAAGTGGAAACATGCCACAGAAGAAACCCCTAGAGTAAATGCCATTGGTACTAGTGATTTCATATAAGTTCTTCCAAGTAATCTATTGTGTTCAACTTATAAAAAACTTGGTGGAGAGAAGACGGGTTACCTTAAGGGCACAAGGTGCAGGCACAGGTGGAAAATCATGAAACTCTCCCAAGATGCTCTTTGAGGTCAGTGGGATCTCCCCGGGAACCACTCCAGATCAATCCAGCCTGTCCACAAAGACGCGCTGACGCCGTCCTCCCCGAGCCGGCTGCTAACAGCTGTGCTCCTGAATTATGGATGCGTCTCCGCTTGTTGCGTGAACAAACGGCACGGTGTTCCATTAGTGAGTTTCAATTTCATGCTAAGCTTGGCAATTCATTAGAGTTATTTAGGCTAATGTGCTATTATTTTGCATATTTTATATCATTTGTTATTCATGCAGTGTGACGTTTAAGTATTAGGGATCAATGTCATCTACATTGTTTATAAATTTGAATGATTAAAGAGTAAGTCAATTAAACATACTACTGCATTGATTTTGTTTCGGAAGTTACTTTCTAAGAAATGTCTCCTATTCTTCACTTTTTAAAACTTGGGACTATTTCTTGCTGAGCATGATTTTTAATTATTTTAACATGAGTATTTGAATGGCTATATTGAAGCTATATAAGAATAAGATATACAATTTTAATTTTAATTATAAAATGCTTGTAAAAAGAGAGAGATCATTTGATCCAAATTTTGCCATTAACCAGGAAATCCATAAAACACATATACTTAATTTTTTTTTACTTATTACTATAGAGCTTTTTTAAGGGTTGGAATGTAGAATCTGCTAGACCAATCTCTGTATTCTTTAGACTAAAATGTTAGTGGTTGGGGCAGGAAAGACCTTATCTGTTATATATGCATACTGATCCATGAATAAATAAATATCCATACAGCATTTCAACATGAATGTTTGAGCAACCTCCCCATACAGCATGGTCCTGTTGCCCCCTCCCTCAAGTGGCCGAGTGGGCACAGCTATAGAATCTGCACATGCTCTGGTCCTGGGCCCTGCCGTGACTCATAAATTTATTAATGTGCTGTCCCTAAACACAGAGCTCGTGCCGGCCAGAAATCTCACTGGTTGCACACTGAGGAGAAGCCATTCCCTGAGTTTGCTACAGAGATGCATTCATTGTCACTGCAGGCTTCACCCTGTCTGTGTTCTGGATCCCCGTTGAAACTGGAGAGGGTGAATTCACTTCACTCAGGGGAGGATCGGTGACCCAAACCTCTTGCTCTGTCTTCCTGGTGTATTGCGCCTTTCTCCATGTTCTTGCTCACAAATTTTCAGGGTCTGGTTATTCCTATTCATACTCAAGTCTTGGGTCATTTCTGAAAAATCTGAGTAAACTCTCCAGATCATAGCCATGTTCCCCTTCACCACTAGGGTTGTTCATTGTTCACCTTTAAAGTCTTGCTCCTACTTCTTTTTTTCTACCGTACGTCAATTTCTCTTTCTTGCTGTACTTACGATTTCCCTGACTGTATGGTTTTCTATAAGTAATTTTAAAATGGGAGAGCTATTTTTGCCCAAAATTTCAGAGTCTCTTGGTGTTCGTCTATGAATAGTAAAAAGTAAACATACTCCAAATATTTTGAAAGTTTGAAATGCTGTCTCACCTTTTTGTTAATCCAGCTTTGGGGAATTATAAAACGCTGCTAAGGATTTGAACTTCTCTGCAGGAGTACTAGCAGAGAAAACTTCTCGATTGTCTTAGTAGACGGCTTTGTGTACCTGTAAGACTGTCTCCAGGGCAGAATTTTGTAAAACACATTTAATTATTTTCCATCAATGCAACTTAAACATTTAGTAGGAATTTTCCTTGAACTAGTTGGGTCCAATTTTTTAAAGATTCTTGATAATGGCAGGACCCCTTCCCCTGGACTTGCACTTGTTCTTGATTTTCTCTTCAGTGTAATGATTCAAATGCCTTAGTATCCCGTGATTCATCCTCTGAACAAATATTTACGGACTGAGCGCTGTAAGTGCGAGTCCGTACTGGATGCTGGGGCTGACTGAGCGCTGTGTGTGTGAGTCCGTACTGGATGCTGGGGACGTGGTGAAGAGAAACTCCTCCCAAGATACCTGCTCTGTTCCGGGGGTCTGTGGTAAGGACAGCCACCACCGATGACTCCAATGATAATAATAGGACATGGACCACATGTTAACAAGCTTCATAGTGCACCAATGCACTGAAACAGAGAACAGGTTAATTGCAGGCTCTGAAATCAGTCCTTTACAGAGCAGTCACTATAGGAAGCAAAATGACAGCAAAATGCAAACATGAGTTCTGTCCACTGCAGCAAAAATTGGAGCTGCCCTCCCGTGCCCTAGGGGCTGTGCCCAAGGTGCAGCCATAGTGGTGTGTGCAATGGCCTTGCCATCCTGGGGTGACACAGTGCCGTGTTAGCAGCACCTGCAGCTGGAGGTTCACGGCTGCAGAAGTTCCATACGGATATATATTAGATATGAAGATCCTACCCATATGGAAGGCATTAGGACAGGGAATGCAGGCAAATTAGTGATTTCACCACTTTACATACCTAACTCAACTCTTGGCATTAAGGTAATTTTTACTGATTAAATTTAGAAAAAGAGTAAATCTGCCTTGCTCGTGAGATTCAATAGCTCCTTTTAAGTAAAAATAGACATTGCACCATAATCAAATGGGAGGTTAATGGTTAACTTTAATTTGAGCATGTATTATATTCATTGGTTCCTCCTCTCTCTGTCCCCAATCCTACCCTATTCATAGGCTTATATAACCCATATATTTTTAAAAAAAGGTAAACGCATTTAGTAACCAAAACCTTTACATTTACTTCTTGTTCTCCCCCTGTACTGCATGAAAGAATAATTATTATTAGGACATGTATATTAATATATTACATAGGAGACATACATAAGTGCAGCATATGTATATCTATAGATATACTGACTATATAATATGTAATATATGAAGGAGATATGTACTTTTGATAGATATACTGAAATACACACCATATGTATGTATATGTGTAGATATGTGCACATGTATACACAAACACATACAATATTAACAAGGACTAGTAACTTTCCAAGCTTAAAACTTAGAGGCCAGCAATTCTGCAATATGTGACAACACAGACGATCCTTGGGGAATTATGTAAATTAACACTAGAGAGACAGTCACAGACAAAAAAGTACTGTATGATCCCCCTTACGTACGGTATCGAACACAGTCAAATTCACAGAATCAAAGAGTGGAATGGTGGCCGCCAGGGACTGGGGAGCGGGAAGGGGAGAGCTTCTAATCGATGGGCTGGAAGTTTCCGTTAAGCAGGGAGATTCCATTCCAGGGACCCGCCTGCAGCAGACAGAGCTGTATCGGACACTTAAAAAACGTGGTAGCCCTGGTTGGCATAGCTCAGTGGATTGAGCACAGGCTGCGAACCAAAGCATTTCAGGTTCGATTCCCAGTCAGGGCACATACCTGGGTTGCAGGCCATGACCCTGAGCAACTGCACATTGATGTTTCTCTCCCTCTCTCTTTCTCCCTCCTTTCCCTCTCTAAAAATAAATAAATAAAATCTTTTTAAAAGTGTGGTAGGAGTGTAGGTGCTGTGTCAAGTGTTCTGACCATAATAAAGTAGGATATAAAACTTTTAAGTGAGGAATCAAAAATCAAATTACAGCACAACAGCCCAGTATAGGATCTCTTTCAAAAAGTCTTTATAGATAAATTGAAAGAAACCCTACGTTGAATTAAAACATCTGAGCCAGAAAGTGCTATTCCAGTGCATGTCTAATTGGAAGATTTTTCCTTTTATTACTTCACAGACCCGAATTCACAATGTCAGTTCTCATTTATAAAATACCTCAATGTTATTTGAAGCCGGACTTGGTGGTTTTAGTCATTTTTCAAGTGCTGTTGTTAACTGGGTGCCTAAAACCATGTGGAATAGATGAACGCTTTAAAACTGCAGTTCATATCCTCTGCTGCCAACAGACATATCAACACTCTCCTATTTTTGGAAACCATGGGGTGTAGAATCTCATCTTAAAATCAAAGTGAATTAGGAAAGGACGCAGGTTGCCAATGTCCACAGTGTCTCCCTACGAGGCCCTCGCCCCACGTGCTGGCGCCCAAGGGCTGCCTTGGTCCGGACCCTGAAGCCAGAAGATGCATACATAGGCCATCGAGTCAGTCTCGCTTTACAAAGAAGCACAGGGAGTCCCGGAGAAGCTTGGTCCCAGGTTGTGGGTGATGAAGCCTGGAGCGGACTCAACCAGGGCTTTTAAAGTCCTGTCAGTCCTATCAAAGACGCTGCAGAAGAGATGTTATGGAAATGTTCAGGTTACTATTTTCACGCACTGCCTCAGTCAGTACAACAGGGAGAGGAGTGGGCACTCACGCTGGAGTTGAGTCATATTTTCCCAGAAACAGTGTCCTACCTGCCTGCACCACGTTGCACCTCAACGGAGAGCACAGTGTTCGACCACAGTGTACGCCCGCCATCGAGGCAATCCCAGTATTCCATTCATATTCCTAGAAAAGCAAATACCCAAGCTTTTCAGATACATTGATTACCAGGTTTCTTGGTGATCAAAGGCAGTGAAAGCACCATGAATATCGGAATCACCCTGATCCAAATGCATACATCTTTTTAAGGAGGGAAAAAAAGCATAAGGGACATAAGATACTATTTACAATGGAAAGCAGGGACCTGGTGAATTAGTGATCAGAACCTGGAGAGCCGATTTTTAAGTGCAGAAACGTGGTGGTGAGGATCTGACCCTGGCACAAAGGGTTCTGACCCCCTTAGACACAGAGATACTGTCGGGGAGCACGGGGTGCTGGTAGGGATTGTGCGAGCGGCTGGCACGGTTCTAGGAGGTGGACTGCAGCTTCCTTTATGAGTCAGCCGCCTTGAACACACAGAACAACCCACGTACCCAGCAGTTTTCACCAGTGCCAGATGGGTAAGCGGAAAATCACCATTTGGCACTAACGTTTTCGGTTCACTCATTAGCAGAACAACCACGCACTCACACCTCAGCTACTGTGCGGGGGGCAGGGTCTTCTAGAAACATGAAGTCAACAACAAAACAAGTGTAAGAAAAAAATGCCTAATATTGCAGTGTTATAGCTCAACAGGAAGATTATTCCCCGAACTCATGAATGGAAAAGCAATCACTATAATTAAGTAGTTAATAAATTTGTTCCTTGTTTCAAAAGATAAACAATCCTGTCCTGGGAAAGACGCCCAAGTTCACAGGCATCTGATGCACTGTTAATTTCAGTTGTAAATGGCATGAATGCACCTAGTGAAAATGTGCACTGGGTACAAGATTTCACACGATTATATTGTTGCCCCAAATGAAACATTTTCAGAGGTGATGAGCAAAGTCATTTTTTCTCCTGTTGTCACAATAGTTGTCTTTTAAAAAAAAATTCTCTGGAGAAAATGATTAATTCGATTTCAATTACGCTGCAGAAAAAGATGTACTTTACATGCTCACGCACTAAAAAGCATTATAGTGTTTCTTTAATGTGTTTAAAAATTCAAATATGTTTTTGAAAGCCACTTAAAAAGTCAAAGCAAAGCTGGCTAATGCAACAAGGTGCCATCCTTCAAGCTGATGTGTGTGGTGCTTCCCCGGGTCCCTTTGTACGACACTACACAGGCATTGTTGGAATTTTTCTGAATTACCTTTGAAAATTCTGAAGCATTCATTATGATCTGTTGACAGACACAAAGACAGTCTCTTCGGTGTTGCCATGACTTGCAAGAAACGCTGAAATACATGCTTGTCCTCTTTAAGAGGGAGGCGGATTGGCAGGGCATAACTGCTACTTTTGGCCTGGTTTTGTTTTGGGATTAAAAATCTCTCTCTCTCTCTCTATCTCTCTCTCTCTCTCTCTCTCTCATCATGTCATGACTGAAATATAAACTCTTAGGTTTCATTTCCTTTTCTTCTCTCTTACCTTTTTCTTTTTTTTAAAGATTTTATTTATTTATTTTTAGAGAGGGAAGGGAGGGAGATAGAGAGAGAGAGAGAAACATCAATGTGCGGTTGGGGGGGCCGTGGCCTGCAACCCAGGCATGTGCCCTGACTGGGAATCGAACCTGCAACACTTTGGTTCACAGCCCGTGCTCAATCCACTGAGCTATGCCCGTGCTCAATCCACTGAGCTATGCCAGCCAGGGCTTTCTCTTACTTTTTCCTTCTCTCCCTCTTCCTTGCTCCCTCCTGTCATTCACCCCTCTCCTTCTCTCCCTCCACTTCTCCTCTTCCTGTATTTTCCCAGCTTGTTAGGTTATCATTTCTTCCCCAATGATCCTTTTTCACATTTATTTTTGTTTTTACTTCTTTCCACTCTTCTCTTAGTCCTGACTCTCATTTTTCTTGCTTCTCAGTAGCCCTGTCCTCGTTCAGGGAAAAGTCACAAACTGGTCTCCCACAGCGTTAACTCTGCCTTCCACTCCGAAGGCTTGATTAACGAGAGATAAAACTTTAGTGGTACTGAATAAATCATCTTACATGTTTTTAATAGAAACTTGATACATTTTAGTATCAAACATGTCTGGAAATAAATTTTGGTATTTATTTTTTCAAATGACATTTAAAATATATTCAAATGGCATTCATTTGAAAAAATTACACAGGAAGCTTATGTTTCTTAAAACTTGTTTTCAAAGTTTAATGAAAATTTCTGTGTCTACTGTCTAGTAATACTTATTACTTTAAGAGATTTTTATAATTATAATGCTTACAAATCTGCAAACTGTGTTACTATACTAAAAACATTATTTGCAAGACTGTATTTTTCTTAAATGTTTTTTAAATAGGTGAGTTGCTGTGACTTTCGTGATATGCATTTTATGTTCTCTATCTTAAATTTTAATATCAAAATATACCAGATAAAATATTTTTCTTAGCAGTCTCCCTATTACTCTGATTAAAAAATAACTTATCTTTTTTGAATGGTCTCAAGACATAGCCCAAGTTAACTTTCTTTTGAAATATTTTAAGTATGTTACTTCTTAGTTTCAGTTTCCTCCTTCACCTCATTCCACATGTCCAAAATTATTTCGTTTCCAAATGCCATGGCCTCTGGAAATGAGGCGGGCCATCTCAGACGGCCTGACTAGCTGCCGTAGGAGAAGGCAGGCAGAAGAACCGGGATTAGAACCACTCATGGGAATAGGACCGCATGAAAACCCCAGGGCCTTCTAGTGCAAGTGGCCGTGGACCAGTGAGTTGACCTCAGACCCTTCAAAGAGATGCCAGCTTTAGGGGCGAGGCCCAAATGTCAGCCTTCCCCATGGCAAGGACACCCTTAGCTCCTGGCCCACTTCCCTGGTGGCGGTCCTCTTGCCTCTCAGGGAGTACGTCCTTTTACAAACTCTCACAATATGGCCGCCTAACCCCTTTTAGGGCAAACCCACCTTCTGTCACAGGGTCAAAGTCACATTAGGGCTTGTGCTCCCCATCCTCCCACCTGCCCGCAGTGCAGCCCAGGGAACCGGGCGAGCTGTCGGGGTCCTGCCCCAGCGTCCAGGTGGCGCGGTCCAGAAGTGGGCCTTGAGAGAGTGGGGCGGTGGGCTTCGTTAGGATGATGACCTGAGGTTTAGCACGCCGGGTGTCACAAAAAACATTCAGAAAGAGTGTCGGCATTTCAAGTCCTTTCCCTTTAAATGTCCCTCTCCCACTCTGTAGGAGCCATAGGCCCTCTCATTATTCTTGGTATTCCAGCAAGTAAGAATTGCGTGAAACACACACACACACACACACACACACTCACATTCCACTCAAGGACAAACACGGATGTTTTAAAAGAAGCACAGATCCCTACAGGAATATTTGCCTAACTGAACAGGATGCACTCGGTGACATCACCAGTGCGATGCAGGGTCCATACCCTCCGTCACCCTCTGCGTTCTCAGCCTTGCGCAGAGGCCTGTGGGTGCAGAAAACGAAGCATCCGTCAGGGGCCTTTTGAAGTCTACGAAGCTGTGCGTCCCTTGACAGACCCTTCCACAGACAAGATGCAAGCCTGGGACCAAGATTCAAAACGACCTCTAAGGCCGCCCGCCGGCCTGTGGAGCGGACACCCCAAACGCAGAGCCCCAGCATTAATCACCCGGAGTGCCCCTTTCCCATCGGTCAGGAGAACAAGTCAACCTCCAGGAATTAAAGGGAGCAAAAGCCCACGTTAGCCCTCAGGCTTCTCACACGGGTCCTTGCGAATTTGCAAGAAAGGGACCCGGCCAGCAGGAGAGCTGAACGAAGGCTGGGGATGACTAACTCAGAGGGCGATCAGTCCGTGCCGTGTGGTGGAAAAGGAGAGACCTGGAGGTCGGCAGCCCTGTGTACATCTGGTTCACTCATTTAGTCCACAGACGTTTACCATGGCAGCTGTCCTCCATGCTGATGCCACGCTCAGTTCCTAGTCCCTCCGCTCCCTGGGACCACGGGCAGATGGCTTCGCCTCTCAGAGCTCTGTCGTCGTCTTTGTCCAATCAGAAAGCACACCTGATCTTCCCATGTGTTACACGGGGCCTTACGGCGAGGTTCTAGGGAGATCTCCGTGGAAGCAGCTGTAACACACAGCGTGTTCTGTAAAGTAAATGCAAGTGATGACACTGTGATGTTCCAGAAATTAGGTTTGCCCTTCAAAGAGGGGATAGCAACATTAGAGGAAAACAACCTAAATGTGGAGTATGTATTTCAGCATTTTGGAGGGACGGGGCAAGCTGTACACATCTCCTCTCCTCTCATTTCCTATCTCAGGAGAACAATATGAAGCTGGTGCTCTAACCATCACCCCTGTCTGACGGGTACCCACCTGAAGAGAAATGACAGCTTAAAAGTAATGAAGCTGAGAATAATGGTGGTGGCTGCAGAACATGGTGAATGCACTTAATGCTGCCAAGCCATAAAATGGTTAACACAGTAAATTGTGTGTCAGGTATATTTTACCTCAATAAAAAATAAGGAAGTAATGAAGTCACGAAGCCAGGAAACCACACCAAGCAGGACGCAAATATATGAAGGGTTGAGATCATAGAGCTCTAATAATAATTGTTTTAGACTAGTAAAGATGGGAATATTTTTAAAACAAATGAATGTTTGTAGAAGACAACTGTGATTTTATCTAGCAGTTAGAAAGAGTCAAGTATATGTACTCAATGCCCAGTAAGTCTGTCATTTGCTTCATCTTAAAATACAGAGCTCCTGGACAGGTGTGGTAGGGATGACCGCCTTGCAGGAACCTGTCTCCAAGAAAAGAAGAAATAGAGCTTTTAAACAAATATCTAAAGTACACTATTTCTGGATTCCAATCAAAGTTTTATGCTTTAGATTAGCTTAGTAGAACTTTTAAGGTAGCAAACTAGAACTATTTGTAAAATTCTTGAAATTCTACTGCGTCATATCTATGTCAGCCACACTCTGTGAAAACATAATGGATTCTAGAACATTTGCAATCTAATGGTAATTCATCTTATAATGACAGTTTCAAAACACAGTTGTTAATTTTGTTAATTATATCACTGTTGTTGACTTTCTAAGCTCACGTTCATTTCTGGCGAAGAGATACTTATGACATTTAGTGCATGATGCCATTAGCTTGTTTCTGACCAGGGATGGGAATATCACTCAGCAGTCCCATGTCTAACATGACTCAATGGCAGGACCTGCTGACTACACACCTGCCGAAAACCGTGGTTGTAAAGAAATCTCCACGGTCAAAAAGGGAATAACCCGGGGAAGAGGTGCAGGTTGGTGAGATTCTGCCCTGCCCAGGGTGTTGTCCTGTCTCCTTCCAGATCCTATTGGCAAACTACACTGAGCAATCTTGATAAGGGAGATTTCATTACAATGCTATCAGCGTAAGATCTTTTCCTTCGTGCTACAGAAGGCGTTGTCAAAGAATTTTATTGCAAACCTAGCAGGATTTTTAAAATGTTTTATTCCCGTTTAGCCATCCCATGGATGGCTTTACGGTTGGGAGTCTAACACAACCCATCAGTTCTTAATAAGGGCTTTTAAAAAATCACAATGTTCTTCAGTCCCTCCGTACAGGACGAATGTGACATCAGGGACGCCAATATCATTACCTTGATGAGTTACTGACGGTGTAATGATTATGGAAGTCGTCATCGACTGATCATCAGTCCCGGTTTATTTCAAATCAATGTCTACAGTCTGTAGCCTGGATGGAAGTGTTCACAAAACCCCTCTGGTGTAGCAGGGCTCTTCCTAGCTAACTTCCTCTGAAGAGCGCTACGGCTCTGTCATGCGTCATCTGTTCGTGAATGGGACCGCTCAGTGAGTCCATGGCCGCGAGCTATCCAAATTAGTCAGAAGAACATGGGACTGCCACACACTCATCGACAAGCTCATTCAGAAAAGCCATTTAATTTAAGGACCAGCAAATGCACCAAACTACGAATCCCTCCCCAGACACGGAGCTTCCCATTTTTATCCTTTCCAATTGGCAATAAGTGGTAATGTTTGACTTTACTATGCTGTTAAATTGCAAGTAAATTATTGCAGAATCATGACATAATAGGCATTGACATCTTTAAAACAATCTCTCTAACAGGAAGCATAATTTCCATGCCTTTGTCTGAGATGATAGTGTTTCATTATTCTTTTTCCAGCACACTGAACATTTCAAGTAATTTTAGGTCAATGGGACCCCGGTGGTATTAGTATTATATAATATTTCTCTAATTTTTCAGTTAGTCATCATTTATTAAGAGTCACAGGATGGCTGATGTCAGCGTGAGCTAATGATGAACTTGGGTAGCTAAAACTCTGCCCCAAAAGTCTGCTTCTTAGATGAACATCATAGTCAGTAAATCATACTTTATTTAGCAAGAAGAAGATTTGATTCCAATGTAGGTAAGACTGGGGTTTTTTAAAGGCTACCTTCTCTACATTTGCACTAAAATAATTTGTTGTGTATATACTTTGGTTGGGATAAACAAGGTAATGTAGACAAATACAACAGAAAATAAACACATGAATGCTGAGTTCAGTTTTGTTTTGTGAGAAAGCATTGATGTAATATTCTTTTTGGAGAGAAAAAGTAATATTTGCATGAATTGACCAATGGAAGTAGATTGAAGGAAGATATAATGTTTCACTTATAATTGTGTTTCTATACCCTGTATGTTTTCCTTGTGTTTTTAATAAAATTTGGTAGTAGTGACATTACACCTTAATTGTATACCTTTATTTTCAAAATATTACATATAATTAGACACTTAAAAGAATTTTTCTGATACAGATAAGGTAAGATTAGTAGTTCAAGTTTAAGAGTAATGTACTTTTCTAAACGTATATAGCAATTCTCAAAAAGTCAACAAAAAGCAGGTAAAACTGAATAATGTTAATGATTTATCGTAAAGAATCGTTAGGATTCGAACCTCCTGCTAAATGTCCCAAGCACCTTTTTTGTTGCTGTCCCAAGGTCCTGACAGAGGTCTGCTTGGCCTCCCATTTCACATGACGAAAGCTAATCACAACGGCCTGAGGTCACGGAGTCAAGAAGTGTAGGTAGGGGGCAGACCTGTTTGAGCTCAACGTCCTCATTCTCCGGGCTCCGCAAAGCTCCTTGGAACTGAATGGTGTTTAAGATATAGACTCTAGCTGAACGTTGCTTTCGGAGTCACGTGACTAGCATCTGTGGAGGGCTTCCTGTGTAAATAGTTATGTATCAGTTGCTGTAGAGAAGGAAAAGGAAGGAAGAGAGTGGGGGGGGGGGGAGAAAGGGAGGGAGGACAGGAGAGACCCAAATCTCAAAGAATTCAGTTATTCCCACCTCAGTTATCTTCTACTTCCTAAAGAACATGGGAGGACATTGGACAGATCTTTCATGAGTACCAACCATGCGCCGAGAGCTAAAAATCTAAAACAAAGTGGCGGGCCATCGTGGGCTTCACCTGGGGAGGACCCCCTCCCCTTTCCGAGTGTCCTGGCTCTGTCAGCAGTGCCATCTTCACAGTCCACCTGTTTGTCACCTCGCCGCTGCCTTCGCCTTCTCTCTTCAACATCAGGGAGCACGTGTGTTCATGTGACCCCTGCAGTGAACTTCACCTGGACGTTCCCCCTCTGCCCAGTCTGCCCGCCCTCCCTGTCTCCTGCACTGGGGATAGAGACCGAGTTGCTTCTAACAGACGTATAAGTGATCCCGTCAGTGAGATAGGATTGGCCCCCACAGCTGGCCCTCCGTGACAAGTCTCCCTGAGTGGGGTGAGCTCTGGGTTGTCGCTGTGTCAGGTTGTCTGCTGTCCATGGACGGAGAGGCACATTGCCTTTCTCCACTGTCCTTGTCTTGGATCTAAGGAGCAAGCTGGCGTCGGTCACCGAGGACAGCGAACTTGTCTGTGGCCGTCAGCACTGCCCTGAGTGCGAGGCAGTGCCTTATCCATCAGAGGGACAGACAAACTCGGGTTTCAGGCACAGCGCTGTCACTTACTAGCTGTGTCGTTTTAGTCATTTATTCACTGGGCAAATATTGACCGCATGCTTCACGTTAAACAATTCTGAGGATACAGTGGTGGTCAAAATGGACAAGACCCCTGGCCCTAAGGTGTCTGCTTCTCGTGGAAAGAGATGGGCATAGGCAAGTTAATAACTAACTAAATAAGATTATTTCCCAACACTCATACAGGTTTTTGTTTTGTTTTGTTTTGTTTTCGTAGGGTGATGTGATAGAAAGTGGACTGGGAGACACTGAATTTAGATTTGGTGGTTAGAAAGGCCCGACTGAGCATACATGTTTGAAAATGACCATAAAGAGCCTGCCAGAAGGAGGTCAAGGGCAGGGAGTTTGGGTCGGGAAACAGGAAATGCAGAGACCACGGCAGACCATAGAGAAGCGCAGGGCAGCTGGAAGGTGGCTGGACCAGGGGAGGGATGAGACCGAGCAACGGGTCTCACGTCGTGGAGAGGGCTGGGTTTTATTCAGGTGCAATTACGGAGAAGCCATCGGCGGGGCTGTGGCCGAGGGGGGACCTGGTCTGTTTGTCAGTAGAGAAACAGGGCTCTGTCTGCTGTGCGGAGGCTGGAGGCAGGGGGACAAAGTGGAAGCGATGTGCCCAGAGGGGCCGTTGAATCCAGAGTGCTCTCCTCTGGAGCAGCCATCACCACGGCAGCCACACAGGGCCCGTACAGCCGACCCCATGGCGCCCTCAGCAACTTCACTACCTGGAGCGCCTTAACTGTTTATTATTCGAATTATTTAATTTTGGCATAAATTTTAATATGCAACAAGATTTAGGTTTTTCATCAAGTCAGCCCAAATACTTTGCAAGGTTTCTGCACCTTCCTCTCTGCCTTCCTCTAACTTTGGTGAAAGGGAGTGGAATCTTGGGTTTTGGTTTTAAAGAGGCTATTTCTAAGTGACACTTGCAAGACATATCAGAGGCAGGGCTGAGCCGTTGTGTTTTATAGTCGATTGACACAATTGGTTGATTGATCAGCAGCTATTTACCGAGTGGCCGAGCACCACGCAAGACACTGAGCGGCAAATGGTGGGACAGACAAAGAGCGAGGAGAGGCGCGCCTGCTCTCACAGAGCTCACCGCGTCTCGCTGAGCCAGGGCACGTGCGCAGACCCGGGAACCACACCTGCCTGCGTGTGCCGGGATCCAGAGCAGCCTGAAGGATGTGTCTGAGCAAAGCCAAGGCATGGAGGCAGGGAACACCCGAGGCCGTGAACAGCTTGAGAAAATAACAGGAAAAGAAGAAAGCGTATCGTCTTTTCAAAGGCAATTGAGGAGACTGGAGCAGAGAATTCACATGCGCTGCTACATTATAAGGGAATAGTGGGAAATGAGGCAAGAAAAGAAAATTGGAACCAGATTGTAGAGGGGCTTAATGCCCGGCCGAGGAATGTGGGCGTTGTGCTGTTGGCTATTGAGCTGCTATTGAAGGATTCTGAGCAAAGGAGCGGCCTGATGGAAAGGTATTTGCGAAGATTAAGCTGCCAGCTCCGTGCAAGGAGACAGGAGGGGGGCGAAGGCGGAAGCAGCTGCGGCAGGCGAGCCGGAGCGGGGGAGCAGGAGCGGTTCGACTCCGTGGGTTTGGGGTTTTCAGAGGGGGATAATTTTACAGCCACGTCAACAGCCCCTCCTTTGTGCTCAAGTCGTAAGAACCCTCGGATGACGTGCTGGCTTTCATCAAGAAGTGTCCTTCATGTTATGAAAACGAATATTCCCTTTCTAGAAAAATCACTCCACCTCTTTTTTATTCTTCTCTTGATTAACAGTGACAAGCAGGCTACAAACTGACAAGGAAATAGCAAAAGAGCAGGAAAGGATGAAAACAAGCGAGTGTTTTGCTAAGGAAATGTGTGTATTTCTGTGGTTCTTATCGTTACAAGTTAATTACAGGCTCCCAGCAAACATCCCGTGTGAACTCAAAGGTGCAATATGTTTTATTTGAAAAAGTGAAATAGTGATTTCCCTTCCAGTGTTCAATTGCACTTCCTGCTATTTTAAGACTACTCAGTGGTACCAATGTGCTTTGACAGCCAATTATGCCAGCATGTTTTGCCGTGTATTTTAACTATAATGCTTTTTAAAAGCTCTAATTGCAAACACAGAGCTCATCTTAATTGATCAGATGTGCATCTAGAGTTGTCTGAAGACTCCTTGTGTCATCACTAAATACCTTAACTGGCATCCGTGAGCACACACACGCGCACACACACACACACAAACCGGTTAGAGCTGGACATACTTCCTTCGTAGCTAATATTTACAATTTTTGTCCCCGACTTTCTTTTCCCCATCATCTTCACTCTTGAGGAAGGAAGGATGGCGCGGAGTTCCTGAGGTCTTGGCCATATTGAAGTGTGAGATAAACCTTAGACCACTGCTGGGAGTTGACAGTCTGATTCACTGGGGCCAAGACAGAGCTGATGATCCCAGCTACAGCCAGTGCAGACCTCATGCTTTGCCCGTGCCGTGCCGTCTTGTTCTGGCAAACCAGGTTCCAAGCACAGCATGGTGCCCAGTCTACAAAACATGACTCTCCAGAGTAACAAGTCCCCATGTTAATGCCGCCCTCGTGCCCGTTAACTACAACTCATGGCTTAAACGCTGATATCTGTGACTGATGTAGGCATGGGGTCATTGCTTAATTTACTTTGGTTTGATGTTTCTTTCCTTTTCCTCACCCTCCCAACTGGCTTCTCCAGACGAGAAAAGTCAGACAGTAGTCACCGCTTTGGAGAGAAGAGATAAGCTGAGTGCTCTGGAATGCAGTTTCCTGACACTCCTTCACCAAGTGTTACATGACTGTATCAAATTTCTTTAGAATTTGCTAATGAGAAACAGACAATTCCACAGAAAATACAACCAAGAAATGTGCGGTAAAGGAGGATTTCAGAAACACACATGGTTCTAAATGGCACGAAGATGGTGTGCTTTGGAGTTCTGATCTTTTATTCTTTCCATGTTTGGGTAGGCACTACGGTTGATTATCAGCTTGAGGAAGGGCAGAGGGACATGCCTGCTGATTATAAATGTGCGTGTGTGTAAAATTTCCACACATAATATAATATTTCAAAGTTATTTTTATGGAGGCTCAGGGGCCCCAGAACTTAAACAAAACTACTGATCACCGGCTCCAAGAAATACTTAGAAGGAATTATAGTGGGTATATTTTTTTTCTTTTTTACATCATACAGAGTAATTTTCAGACTTTTGGGCTACGGATCACATAATATTTATTTATTCAGCTGGCTTTGGAGGTTTGAGCAATATTTGGAGACACACGAGTATTTGCCTTGCTTAATAAAAAGTATACTCAAAGGTAAAGCTATACATTTTTATAAACGAAAGTTCCTTGCAGAGAGAGGTGGATGTCGACAAAAAAATGTGATTTTAAAATTAAAAATAAAGACGGTTAAACAGTCTCAGTAAAAAAAAATGTGTCCAGCATCACTTTTTTAAGGAAATCTTTAGCAAACTTTACATCCCCTGTGCTACATAATGCTTGAAAATGCATTTTCTTTCACAAGAACAGTGTAAACAATGCCTGCCTTAATCTACTCTGGTCATCTACAATAAACGAGACCTACTTCACCCTCTAAGAATCACCAGTTAACAGAAGGCATGTAATTTTGTTGATATTGTTGGTAGAGATTCATGTCACAGAATGAACTCATTCTTTTCCATGAAAGGAGGCGTATAAATATTTCATAGCTGTGGCTTTTGAAGATCATTCCGCCTTTCAGTCTTAACCCAGTCTTTCAACGTGCACGCCAATCAGAAGTCTTTAACAGCTGCAGAATGCATCTTGTCTGCTTTTCTTTGAAAAATGGGAGGATGTCAAGATGTACCTGAAATATTCATTATGTGGACAATATTGCAAGCAGGGTCGGAACTGGCTGAATGCTTCAGTCGCTACTAACTTACTCAGCTTTTTCTGTCTTTATTTCCACTTCCCTAATACTTCATGAGTCTATGATTTGCCCCAATGTCTTTATAGTATACCTACATAACTAAATTTACTATAGTATATAACACCACAGTTTTATCTATCTGTATTTGTTTTATTTACTTTGTTGGCTTACCGATAGATTTGTACTGTGAATCATTTTCTTCTCCTTCCTTCCTTTTTCTTCTCTTTCTCCTATTACAAACCTGTCCCTATTAGTTAAATAAAGTAATAACTTTATTGTGAAATTATCCTTTCTGTGAGTCTCCCCGCTAACATCTGACTAGTGTGGAGGAACATCCTTGTCACAGAGAAGCCTGATTTGTGGAATGTTGCCCGTGTGATTTCTGTGGACTTCGCTTTGCATCTGTACAAAAAACACGTCCACAGATTGAATCTGGGACCTACTCTTCTCACGCAGGCTCAGCTCCTCAGTACTGATTGGTCTTTGTTTTGGTAAAAACTATTACATTCTGTGTTCATATCAGACATTTTTCATACAAAGTGACATGATTTGATAAGGTGTTTAAAAGCAGAGACCTTTAAAAGGGTGCCTTATAAAAAAATAGATGTTCAAATCAGCTCTCAAAGGGACATACATGCACACATACACACACACATGCCACATGTGTGTGCCCGCCTCTCCCTGTCACCGACCAAACTGCCATGAGAAACAAGTCAAAAAGAGAACCTTTGTTTTTCAGGCCTTATGATGTGCCAGACACTGGGGCAGATAGCTTTTTAATGTTTTCTTCACTAAAATGGAATAAAAAGGATGTTTTTTTTAAATTGTTGTTTTATTATATTGTGCAGTGGACCCTTGAACAATGCAAGGGGTGGGGGCACTGACCCCCCCCCAATAGAAAGCCCATGCATAACCTCTGGCTCCCCCCAGATTAGTCGCCCTTCAGCGCCCACACAGGATAGGTCCAGGAACCCCGAGGCACCAACCCCGCGAGTGCTCAGGGGTCTGGTACGAAACAGCACAGTCGGCGTGTGGAGTCGGTTCTCGGCATCGAGGCGGGTCCCCAGCCTCGCTGGAAACACTATGGGTCTTTACTGAAAAAAGTTTGCCTGTAAGTGGCCCCATGCAGTTCAAAGCCGTGTCGTTAAAGGGCCAACTGTATATGAAACAGAATTGTATTTATTTTACTATTTTTACTTGATGCTGCTGCTGACTGAACCACCTACCCTGTCCTGCCTGCAGCCGCAGATCTCTGTTTCCAGAGAAGTGAAACACAGGGGACCGGAAAAGGAACTCGAGCGGATGGGTTTTGTTTATAAAACAGCATAGCCCTGAACAAGTAAAACAATACCGCAGTTCCCACCGAAGTGAGCGGTGGGGAGCACAGGTGCGAACTGAAGGAAGGCCTGACATCGGGAAGAATGATCGCATGAATAATGCATTTCCAAAGTACGTCAGGGGAGTGGTGGGAAGTTGCTGATCTTGTTCCTTGGAAAACTATGCAACGGCATTACACATATTCTTGCCTACGTGACTTTTTAAAAAATACCTTTGTTAGCTCTACTTGTATATTTGAACACATCGAAGAGAACGGAGGTCAGAAAAACATCAACAGTTCAGCTCAGTAAATCAATTTCGCAAATGCAAAGATGAATCAGAGGGTTTCTGTGATAGTGTTCCTTCCGGTGATGGTCTTTTTAGCTGAACACTCACACTTCTTCAAACAACCGTAAGCAATGCATTTTTAACAAAATCACAATGACTCTATTGCTTTCATGAAGATTTATTAATAGTCACTACTAAATAAAAATGTCAAAGACACAGTAAATATCATGCATAGGAGGCATAAAGAAATGCTACATTGGTCCGAGGACAAATAGCAAATGTAATTTACATTCTAAGTAGAAAATGAATTTCTAGTAATGTTTGGCAAAAACGAAGTATGGGCAAAAAAACCTAACAGTCCTCATGATACCTGGATAGGAAGGCACAATTGAAACAAATTCAGGTTCTCTGTAATGTGCAAACCAGGCAGACCCTGGAAAGGGCTGTGACATGAGCGCTTGCCCTTGACCTTGGCCCCCGGGTTCCCAGGCCTGCTCAGTCGTCCTCCTGGGCCCAGGAGCCTGGGACTACCTGTCCACAGACAAGACTTGTTTTTTTCCAGTCCCTGCTCATAAAACCTTTCTGTCCTGGCTTCCTTCCATCACTTTATGGCAATGTTTCTCAAACTTTTGACTGTAGATAACTTAGGGATTTATATATCCTAATCTATTTCCGCTTTCCATAGAAAAAATAAACCCCATAATTAAAAAAAAAAGTACTTGAGAAGGAACAACATAAAAAGCAGCATAATACCAACATAGCCATCACGCAACAAAACCAGGCAATGAACATAGATAAAATCTGAAAATGTTACCAGTATGTTCATTCATGCGTATTTGTCTTTAACCAACACCAGTTCCAAGGGGCCCCTCCCTGGATGTCAGGATTCTCACGGGTCTCATATGAGCGTGAGTGGCGGTGGCAAGGCTCCCCAGTGTGGCATTGCACTCAGATGTCCTTTCGGACACTGACACAGAGTCCTCCGTTAACTCGGGCCACATGTAAATATTGGTGTAAATAGAGTACCTCCTAGCAAGTCAGCAGATACTAGTGAGTATCCACTAACTTCTAAGAAGCGGCACATTATTCTCCCTAGAATCAAAGAGGAGGCTCCTGTCCAGCAGGCTGAACTCGGAAGTTCCCCAGCAATCCAGAAGGCGTGCTCTGAGCTTTAGGGCCCAGCACCGGCTCAGTGACGACGGGCGGCTAGGGTGTGAGGCTGTTCCCGGAGAGAGATGACGTTTCAGCCGTCTTTTCTTGCGTGCTAGTGACTATTAGCTGAAAACACCAGGCTACTAAGAGAGGGAGAGACAGACAGACAGAGGGTGACAGAGAGAAATTTGTATCTCAGTAAGCCATAGAGATCTGCCTGACCCTGCCCCCCCCAAAAAAAACCCCAAACAAAACAAACAAACCAAAAAATCGGACTGTTATGGGGCCACAAACTGGAGAATTGGTGCAAGAAGCAATGCCAGTTAGCAGCAATGTAGTCAGTGGTCAGCACAGCCAAGACACAAACAAATCAGAGTCAAATACGATTAGAGGAGGCCTGGCAGGAAGAGGATTGTGTCAAGGGTGATTCAAGGGGGGAGGTAAACTGCCCCCACAGGTTTGCAGGCCGAGACGCTAGAGCTCTGATAGCCCAGGTGAGGAATCTCAGTGTTCGGAGATGCCGTCACGGGAGCTTCCCACCGTTAAGCTGCTCGTATCCGTTTAAGTCTGTGTCTGCCAGAGGCATCCTCTTTTTGCCAAGACTTTGAATTATCAATGCCAAGTCCGTCGGCTACATCTGCCATTTATTGTCTCCATTTGCTCTGTAGTGAGTCAGTTCTATGACTCAATTAGGGCTCTGAGGATTTGTCTGAACACATCAAGCCACCTATACAAAGTAATTTAAAGAGTGTTCAAATGTGAAGTCACTATTTTTTGTCCTATTATAACTACCAATTACTACATGAATCAACTACTACCATAGTCCATTTATATACCTCTTTCACCTCTCTGTCATGCTTGCAGATGGGAAAACGATGTCATAAGCTTCACCTGAGCTGTAAGGTGGGCCGTCCTGGGTACTAACTAGCAGTACGTCACTGGGGCACAGCACGGAATTTCAGGCTGGTTGTTGCTGCTGGTCATTCTTGTGCTTCTATTGAATTGATAAATCTTTACTTTGTGGATTCTATTTCCAGGGAAGTCAAGGACAAATGTTAATGAGAATATTGGTTATTTTTTTTTCTGTCCTTTTCCCTTCTTCTCTCTTGTTGTTGCTGTTGATGACGATGACCCTGAAAGAGACAAGGAAGGGGACGGGAAAACCCACATGTTATCTGGGTTTTAGACACTCAAGGTTTTCTGTTAAACATATCTGGTCCAGCAGACCCTGAATGCCCTCTGTGTTGGACAGTGGACATAATGTCCTCCACGCACGACACAGGGGATGGTAGCGATGAGGGGCGGAAGCCTGGCTCACATGCGTCCCCCGCTGGTCGGCGTGGCAGTGTCTCGCTCAGGTTTCGAGTGCTGACAGAGTAACCGTATTTTTCTACTCGATTTTCACCAGAGACACTTTTCCCCTCTGATCTTGAGGTATTATACATGCCTCAGATTTGTAGAGTTTAGAAATCTGGTCACTTTGCTCTTCTTCCGTTTGTGGTATGAGTCTTACCAGAGACCTCCCAGATAAATATTCAAGGAGACTTGAATGGGGGGAAAATTCGGAATATAGAAAAACGTACATCTGCAAGCACAACAACTTGTTAGTTTAAGGCTATTTTAAATAATCAGTTCGGCACCACTGTTTATAAACCTGCAGA
Source organism: Phyllostomus discolor (assembly GCF_004126475.2). Taxonomy (NCBI): domain Eukaryota; kingdom Metazoa; phylum Chordata; class Mammalia; order Chiroptera; family Phyllostomidae; genus Phyllostomus; species Phyllostomus discolor. The sequence continues at coordinate 88,549,010 of NC_040913.2, read as the reverse complement.
GAATGCATTGCTCTGTCGTATCCTGTGTCCATTTTCTCTAAACCCCTAGTTCTCAGTTCTTTTCTAAATATTTGGGAAGGGTATCAACTTACTGAAAGCTGAAAATCATTTTTGCAGGAGTAGAGTTCATAGTAAATGATTCTTTTAATTCACTTGATATTTGGGAACCATAATCCTGATTGCCTGGCTAAACTCAGTAGCGCCCTTAAGTAATTACTCTCCATAAATTAACATGCTATTTCTATCTTCTGTGAGTTTATAGAAATAGAAGCTATTAACTATAAACTATGGCTACATCACCCAAGTCACAGTCACTCCGGAAGTTTTTACACCGTCCTGATTAAGTGTAAGGTGGTCAGCTGTGTGTGTGTGTCTCATTCATAATGAGGACGGACTGAACAATCAACCCAGCTTTTCCCCCCTGTTGAGTTATTGGTCTTGTAGATGCTGCCCTTGGGTTGTCCTATTGGCATATAACTACACTTAATGAAACCCTGTAATGTTAAAAGTGTAAGAAGTCACTGAAACTACCTATTTATGTTTGGTAACTTTAACGGTGTTTTTTTAAATGGTTTATTCTAACCAGTGAACCCCAAGAAGACCATGTCCTGAAATTGTAGTGTTCACAGTTCCTCTGAGAGAGAGACCTGCTTTTCAGGAGACAAAACTGTGACTCACCAGTGGTATTAAGTGCTATGACTAGTTTAGTGTATGCTGTAAAATTGTATATTCAGAAACAGAAAAGGGTAGATTATCACTATATCAAGATTAAACAATTACAATCGAAAGTAATTACATTTATATTGGTATTGGCAGCCCTTTGAGCTAGTAATGTTTTATTATGGCGTTTGAGTCAAGGCCAATAACATGCTGACGAGTTTAAATAGACGAGTATATTTTTGTATTTCCCAGAAGTTGTAGCAACTACAAACGGTAAAATCTCTTCCAAACATGGTTGGCTGACACCACCTCCAACGATCTGCCTATGCTGGCACTAATTTTTTTTAAATATTTATTTATTTATTTTTAGAGAGGGAAAGGAGGGAGAAAGAGAGAATGAGAGAGAGAGACATCAATGTGCAGTTGCTGGGGGCCATGGGCAGCAACCCAGGCATGTGCCCTGGCTGGAAATCGAACCTGTGACACTTTGGTTCACAGCCCGCACTGAACCCAATGAGCCACACCAGCCAGGGCTAACTGGCACTAATTTTAAAGAGCTAGTGAGTCCCTTTAAACATAACAAAGGGACCTCTTGTGGAAGAGGAGAGGGGGAAGGGGATGCGGAGTGCTACCCCGGGGCACCAGCAGTTAGTCACAGAGTTGCAGCCCAGAGTTCTTGTCCCTGGAGAGGCCGCAGGGTCTACTAGAGAAGGCCCGCTCCTCAGGGTCGACCAACCTGGGCCTCGAGGCGGGGAAAGTGGCACCAGCCTCGCAGGGTCGCTGTGGGGGTGAAGCACATGACCTCGCACTGCAGTGCCCGACGCAGGCCACGGGCTACCTTCACACGAGTCCATTTCCTTCTTTCCCCCCAGTGCTCGTTCTGTGATCGCGCCCATGTAACAGAAGGTCAGCTTTAGGGGAAAATAGGCAACTTTCAGCTACAATATTAATTGTATTTTAAAGTGTCTTTGCAACATGGTCATTTAGAAGTGTACTAGGGAAGTTAAAACTTTTGTTGGCTGGCTGTCGGATAAAGAGTGTGTGTCTAATTCAGTGCCAGGTATGTGACTGATGTTCAATGACTATTTCTTGATGAATAAATAAATGGGAAAATATGGAATATGTGTCCTCACAGAAACAATGTTAGATAATGTGACTAAATTCCTGAGCCAAACCAGAGAAGTCTACATAGCCAGTAAGAAGATTTTGTCAGTACTACTATAAAAACAGGCCCTCGCGTTTTCATGTAAAACCACGTTTAAGGTGTCTCAGTTGGGAACTCGAAGCCAAGGAGCCCACAGCTCCTTCTACATGCGGTGACACCAACAGCTTCTGCCCATGACAGTCCCCACTAGTCAAGCGCAAGGAGACAGGAACCCCCTGGCCCTCAGCTACTTGTGCAGGTTTGCCAGCCCCGAAGGATCAATTTCAGAAAGCCAGTCGCTGGTTTGTGTGAGAACTGTTCTTCCATAACCACAGTCTCTGGAACCACAGATGGCCCCGGGCCTCTAACTTCACACACTGGCTTGTCCCCTCCCCCACCTCGACCGTGGCACTGTGTGCCACCCCTCCGACCCCCCTGGCTCTCGGGGCGGGGGGAGGCGCTTGAGAACCACGAATCGAAGGAACAGGCGTCAGCAGTGTGCTCCGTGCGTTACAGCCGCGGGTCTGTGTGTTCCACAACAATGTGAAAATTCCAGATTTCTCATCAAGTTAGAAACCACAAACGAATGCAACAGGAGTCCACTCGCCACTCGCCAGCAGCCCTGGAGTATCACCGCGACACGGGGCTTCGGTCCGATTTGCCAGACTCTTCCGAGCTCCCTTATTCCTCTCTGTGTTCTCCCTTGCTCCCCCCTTTCCCCTAAACATGAAGGGGCCTGTCCAGTCTCCAGGTCTGTGTAATCTAGACCCTTCCCCTGGCAGTCTCATGGGAAGTTGTCACTTAAATAATCACTTCTCTGAGACTGACGATTTTTTTTGTCTCTGCCCCTGAGTCCAGGTCGGTTTCACTGCTACAGGTTCCCAAAGAAACCTCCATGCCCCCTCACACGTTATTCTCATCCTTGGTTTTGGTTGTCTTGATAAACCAGGAGCCTCAGGAGGCCCAGGCTCCTGTCTTTCTTTACTTCCCTAATCCCCGGGTCTGCCCGGGACACTGCAAGTGACCCAACCTCTAGTGTCGCCTGCGTTCCAAATCCTCCAAAAATCTTCTCAGATAAAATTGAAATGTGCTCAGCTCCACCCCCCTCCTTTTTCCATTGGGTTCAAACTGTGTACCTTGGTGGTTTTGTACCAGTGACTCAGATTCTTCCCTGTTCCAGCTCCTCTCTGCCCACCATGTTTAAGGCATCATACTCCTCCTTAAGCCTCAGCTTCAGTCCCAAGTCCCCCATGAAGCTCCCCCCAGCCTCCCAGCTGACACAGCCGCCCCTGCCGAGTGTCTCCCACAGAACTCCATCCCTGCCTGTTCTGTGGTACTCCCAGTGTTGTGTGTTTATTATACTTTGTCTGCCTAATTTTCTTGAGAAACTGGTTAGCATCGTACAGCTAAATATCTCTCCTACCACCTGGTACATGCAAGGATGCTTAGCAATTGTTTGTTATATGAGTGATTAAATGAGTGAATGAATAATTACATATATATATATAGTCTAGTATAGTTAATATACACAGTTGCAGTAAAATAAATACTCTGGGGTACAGCCATGTTACTCTTTGTACTGTTTCCCCAGGCCAGCACCACCACCGAGATCTTTGCTAGACGAGTCTAATGAACCAGCTGCCGCCAAGTTGAGGAAGAGCCTACCTTTTGGGTAAGTAACATGCAAATATTTTAATCTGGTTGAAGTGAACAAAGCAAATGCTTATGCCTGCATTTTGTTGAAAGCCCTGTGTTGTAAATTTTTTTTACATATTCTGGTGTATTTTCTTGGAGGTCAGAGGGGATTGATGAGGAAAAGTCGACAAGATAATCGTTATCTCTTAAGCACATTAGCACCAGATCTTTCCACGTTGACACAGTGCTTTGGTGATTCTGTATGTGTCTGGAAGGCATTTGTGTTTTGTACAAACCGTGTTGCAGTATAACATTCAGAAAAACGTGCAAGATGTAAGTGCACAGCTGGATGAGTTTTTACTGAGTGAACATTCCCTGGTTAAGAAACGGTCCCCCCCAACCCTTGGCAGGTCCCCACAACCGTGTGGGCCTTCTAACACATATCCTCGCCACCCTCCTCAGGCCGCCCCGCTGCAGCCGATCACAGTGATGCCTCCTAGCACTGCAAAGTGGATTGCCCCGCTCTTAAATTGTAGGTGAATGGAGGGGCAATCCTTTGAAAAGACTTAAAAATAAGGACAAAAAATTAAGAGCTGTGCATAAAGGCCGAATGATATTATTTAAATTTATGTAACAGCTGTTTTGCCAGATGATTTGACAGCTGGTTGGACTCTCCTCGCCTTTGCTCCTAAACCCCGCAAATATCACCAGTTTTAGGCGAGGGTCGCTGCTGATGGAGCTGTCTGCTCAGGCTCTCTCCTCATATTTGTGCCTAATAAATGACAGCCTGCCCGAGATCAGAAAAGGCGCTCATCATGTCAAACGTTTACAGCAACTGTCTTTTATCATTAGAGCAAAAGATTTCTGTAAGCACTGGCTGATTAAATCAGTAATTAACATGGGATAAAGATTTTGCACGGTTTCTCAAAGGTAACGAGAAACTAGACAGAGGTACACTTAGATCAGCTGAAGGCTTACGAACACGTTGTTAAAGGCTTTGTTTTATTTTCCATAATAAATGAGGAACGGCGAAGCATTTCTTCCTGTCAAGAGAGACGACAGCCTTTTCAGTGATCTGTTCTGGAGAGGGGCTCACTAGAGCCCCCTTTCTCTCTGAATTTTTAGACATCTTCCCAAGATACAGCAATTACACCCTAACACTCCGATGTTCCATGTAATGGTGCAGATAGTATCTCACGGACTGAGATCCCAGAAAGACCTAAGTTTCTATTTACCCTAAATCTCCAAACATAAAATGTTGTTGCTCAGTTTCTTTTTGGTTGTAGCTAAGCACTATGACTTCTCATCGTTATTAATTGTCACTGTAGGGTACCGGTGCCTCTCTTCCTCCAAATCATCTCGTTACATTTCGTGTCGTGAATGAATTACAAATCCAAGCACCACAGTTTATCTAATCTTGTCGATAATAGCTTATGCATCTGTTACCCAGAGAGAGTCATGACTTGGCTCCTAAGTGTCAGGACACACTCCAGTTCAGAGTCCATGCCAATATAGCCCTCTGTATGCCTGCATCGCGTCCGCGTGTCCTTGAACGTGTATTCAATCATCTTCCAGTGAATTCCGCATATAGGAAAGACATTTGGAGTGTATTTCCCAATCAGGTATTATTTTGAACTCTTCCATGGATTTCTATGTGTCTTAAAGAATATATAGGTCTATGTTATAAAGCATTTAATAAACTGGAAGATTAAAGTAGGTATTAAAAGATACCATTCCACAGTGTCCAACTTTTTAAAATGTTGATAGTTGTATATGTACCTACCTGGGATGTAATCCACTGAGTTACCGACATAACGCATGGGTGGGAAACAGTGAGTCCTTCTGTAATGAGGACGGGGTGGCTGTCTTACCGCCGCCCCGACCCAAAGACACCCACTGTCCTGATGTCTGTCACGGAGGCTGGAGGGGCCGGTCGTTGAACTTCCTTTGAGGACAATCCTGTAACGTGAGCTCCTTTGCTTCTGGCTCGATCTTTCATTCAGTGTCGCAAGTTTTTCCGTTTCATCTCTGTCATGAAGTATAGTAGTTCACACATACTTTTAACCAGTGAGTACTATTCCACTGAGTCCATATACTACAATACTTGATTTTTCTATTGGCTATTTGGGTTGTTTCCAAGTTTTACATATTACAGATAAAGCTCTGACAAGCCTTTTTGTAAAAGGTATTGTGGCCAAATGCATTCATTTCTCTTGGGGTCATAATACCCCGGAGTGGAGTCGCTGGGTCAGCACACAGGTGTGTGCTTACCCTTACCACGAACCCCCTAACTGCTCCAGAGCCGGTGCCCCATTTGACACCCCCACCAGAAACGCGTGAAAAAAATCACTACCGATAGATTCTTATTAAACTTGATTAAAAAAAAGAAATTCATGAGAACTCCATGTGTCCCATCTTCACCAACATCTGATAGTATTAGTCTTCTGGGTTTTACTTTTTCTCGTGGTCTCACTGTGGTTTTAATGTGCATTACTCTTGTAATTCATTAATTTTCATGTGCTTGTGTATTATATTTTTGCCAAGTATCTGAGTTCTTTACCCAACAGATGTGTTGGCCTGATTTCTGGGAGTTTTTAAAATATATTTTGGATATAAGACCTTTGTCAGATTTAATGTGTTATGAATATTTATACTCAGTCTGTGACTTGTCTATTTTTGTAACGATGTCTTTTCATAATAGGTGTTTCTATTTTGATGAAGTTTAATCTGTCAGGGTATTTTTTTAATGGTTTTTTCATATGTGTCCTCTTCAAGAAACATTTGCAAACGAATTTTAAAGTTTTCATAGTTTGGTTCTATGATGATCTTGAATTAATTTTTCTGGGTGGTTTGAGGTTTCCGGGTGGGGTTAAGATGCATTTTTCCCATTTTTATGCAGGTATTTGAACACAATTTACTGAAAAATAATTTCTTTCCAAATCGAATCGCTTTGGTACTTCAGTGAAAACCAGTGAATCATCTACGACTAGTTTCTGAACCGTTCACCCTATTTCATCGATCCGTTTGGCTGTCTCTATGCCAACACCACGCTGTCCGGGGCACTGCAGTCTCAAAGTGGTTCATGCAAGTCCTCTGTCCGGGATCTCTTTTTCGTGATTGTTGATTGCTTTAGCTACTTTAGATCCTTTACATATATACATATGTATATATACATACACATATATTAGAATCAAGTAGTCAATTTCTTAAAAAACAAAAAAAAAAGAAAAGAAAAAAGCCAGCTGGGGCTGTGGGTGAGGTTGCACCGAGTCGGCAGCCCCCTCCAAGGAGAAGTGGCTGTTTGACCAGTTCCGAGTCCTTCCACGCGTGCGCATGGTAGTACCGCTCTCCTCTGGCTCCGTGTTTCAGGTTGCTTCGGACGTGTTCCCAGAAGTGGGATTGCTGGGGAGGTTTCCAGTTACAAATTTCATTCTTTAAAAACCTAGAATTATTTGCATTTTTGCTTTTTTCTGTTAATTTTGGTAAATTGTGACTTTCAATACATTTATTTTATCCAAGTCTCAAGCATATTCCCACAAAGGTTCGTCATATCACTTGCTCATAGTTTAAATAGCCATGAAACTGTGTCGCATTCTTTCTGTCATTCCTGATATGAGCAACTCGTATTTTAAGTATTTTTTTCTTGATCAGCTTTTCTGAGGTCAGAGTACCAACCTTTGGATTTTTCAATTTTCTTTTTTCTTGTCTGCATTTATTTATTTATTTATTGTCTATTTTTAATTCATTTTGCTCTTATTTTTAGTATTTTCTTCTTTTTCCTGATACCTAAGGCAGTAACTTAGATTATTAGCTTTAAGTCTTCTAACATCAGTGTTTTTCTGCTACACGTTTCCCTTGAGTCACTGCTTTAGCTGCACCCCACACATTATTGTTCGTATGTTCATTGTCATCTAAGCAAAACTATTTTCCAGTTTTTCTTGTTATTGATTCTTTCACTGGGCATCATTTAAAGGTATATTACTTGAACTTCAAATATTTTTCTGGATCTCTTGTTCTTATGGATGTCTAATTTAGTTCCACTCGTATTGGAAACACATATTACGAGATTTCTATCTTATAAAATTCATTGAGACATTTGATTTTGTAGCCCAACATCAACACGAGGTCTATGTTAGTAAATGCTCCGACTGCAATCGAATGAAATGCATGCTATGAAGCAGGTGGGCATAGGGCTGCATAAGGATAAGTTTTGCTCACTTTAGTTGATCAAGTGGTTGAAATTTTTACCCTAACAATTTTTAAATCTACTTATTCTATAAAATACTGAGAGAAGAATTAAAAGTCTCCAACTATTAATGTGGATTTATCCGTTCCTTTCTTCTATTCCATCAACATTTGCTTTCCACATTTTTTGAATCTCTGTTATGAAGCGTGTCAGGGTTGTTATAAGTTTCTAAGAAATTACATTTTCCACCATTATGAAATGTGTCTCTTTTCACCAAACAACATCCTTGTCTTTGTATCTGCTTGGTCTGCTATTGATGGAGCCAATCACTGCACATTCACCTGTCGTTTCCATGGAATGTCTTTTTCTAGTCTTGAGTCTCTAGTCTCTCTGACTCTCATAATAAAGGTAAGTCTTTTGAGACAAAGTACACTGAGGTCTTGCATTTTGTCCATTCTGTTTTGTAACTGCAGTGTTTAGGTCATTCCATTTAATATAGTTAATGATGCCATTTGAGTTTGTAATCTTGCCATTTATTGTATTTGTCTTCATTCCTCTCTTTCATCTTTTCCTGTTGTGTTTTGGGGTTCATCAAAATTTTTTTCATTATCTATGCTAATTCCCCCATTCAGGCTCTTGAATTATATGTAATGTAATGGTAACAATATGCAGTGTTTATTTATCAGTTTGCATAGTATGCTTCACATAGTACTTATAAATATATAGCAATATAATTATATTTGTAACCTAAATTTTAGAGTATTTTTATAATATATCTTAATTCTATGCATTAAGATACTATATATACTAGGTTGTTAGTTTTGCTTTAAACATTCCGTTATCATCTACAAACTAAATATATTAGTTTGCAAGTGTTACTGTAATAAAATGCTAGTTGAGTGGTTTAAACTACAGAAGTATATTGCCTCACTGTCTGGAGGCAAGAAGTTCCGGGTCAAGGTGTCATCAAGCCATGCTGTCTCCCTAGGTACAAAGGAATGCTCTGCCCCCTCCCAGTCTGTCTCCTAACATCGGGCAGCTCCTCGGCTTGTGGCAGCATAGCTCTGGTTTTCCCACGGTGCTCTGCCTGGGCACCTGTCCACATCTCTGTGTCCAAGCTTCCCCTGCACAGAAGGACACCAAGCCTTCTCTGTAGAAACCCTATTTCCAAATAAGGGTACATTCCCCAGGTCCTACAGGTTAGGACTTCCACATAGGAATTTGTGGAGACACCATTCAACCCATGACACTAAGAGAGGAAAAAACAGTTTATAGATATAGATGATATAGATATAGACATATAGATATATACAGATATTTCCGTGTGTGTGCACATCCCTATATATTTCCCATCTCCTGCATTCTTCATGTCTTCCTGTAGATCACGTTTCCATCTGGTATCATTTCCCTTCAGCCTGAAGATATTTTTGTGGGATTTCTGGCAGTGAAGGTTTGCTAGTCACAAATTTTCTCAGTGTTCAATGATCAGAAAATCTTATTTTAATCCAGTTTAAGAATATTTTTTACTGAGCACAGAAATCTACATTGATAGGCTTTTCCTCATTACATTAAAGATGTCATTTAATTTTTTTCTGCCTTCCATGGTTTCTGATGTGAAGTTGGCTGTCATTCACATTGCTGTTTCCTTTTATCAAGATTTTTTGTCTTAGCACGTTTTATATTTTAAACCACTTAATTCGTTTGTTGCAGGTGGATTACCAATGCATTGCAGGATGTTTAGCAGTATCTCTGTCCTCCACCAAATACCTGCTACTAGCACCAGACCCCCACCCCAGTTGTGACAATCAAATACATCTCCAGCAATGGCCAGATTGGTCCAGGAGACAAACTGACCCCCTGTTAAGGACCACCTTGCCACATGTACAGCTCTGTGTGACCACCGCTACTGCCAAACGCAGAATTATATTATCAATACAAGGATTCCCTATTCTACTGGTTGGGAGCCACGCCCACCCTTCTCCACTCCGAAACTTTGGCATCAATCACTCTGTACTTAATCTCTATAATTTTGGTATATGTGATGTTATATACATGGTACGCAATCTGTTAAGATTGTGTGTTTTTAATTTATCGTAATTTGTTGAGGTTTGGCCAAGTTAGTGCATGTATCGAGAGTTCATTCCTTTCACTGGTGAGCCATGTTCCATGTTATGAATGCACCACAATTTGTATGGATCCATTCGCCCACTGAAGGGCAGTTGCAAGTTTGGAAATCACCCAAAACTGCCATTGGTGTATGTGTACATATTTCTCAAGAAAATACCATTTTATTTTTCTGGGGTAAAAATCTAAGTGTGCTATTGATAGGTTGTCTGATATGTGCATGTGTAGTTTAAAATAGGTTGTCACTATCTTCCAGAGGAGCTGTAATATTTTACATTCATACAGTAGCAATGTATGAAAGAGCCATTTTTCACATCCTTCTGAGCATTTGGTGTTATCAACAGTTTTTACTCGAGCCATTCTGATAGATATGTAGCGAGAGCTCATTGTGATTTTAATTTGCATCTCCCCAATAGCTGATGATGCCGAACATTTTTTTTCATGTGCTTATTTTCCAAACATTTTCTTCTTTGGTAAAATGTTTGTTCATGTCTTTTGTCCATTTCATGATATTGTTTTTTTTTAATGCTTAGCTTTGAGAGAGCTCAATATAAACTAGATATATATCTCTTTGTTGGTCAAGTCACTTGTAAATATTTTATGTAATCCTCTTAAAATACACTTGCACAAAGCTAAAGTTTTTAATTTTTATGTCATCAAATTCATCAACTGTTCCTTTTATGGATAATGCTTTGAGGCTTAAGTATGACCATTTTTTACCTAGTCATATGTCCCAAATATTTTTCTTATTGGTTATTTCTAGAAATGTTATAGTTTTACATTTTACTTTTAAGTCTCTGATCCATTTCAAGTTTACTTTTGCATAAGGTATGAGCTTTAGGTTAAAGCTTATATGATTTTTTATGGCATCTGGATATCTGTTCATTTATTTTCATCTTGTTTTCTTTCTGTTCTTGAGATTGGGTAATACTCTTTTATGTCTTTTCAAGTTTACTGACCCTTTATTCTTCATCCTCCAATATTCAGCTAATCCCATCTGGTGAATTTTTACTTCAGGTATTTTGCTTTTTCATTTGAGGTAGTTTATTGATGACTGATGGTCCCCCATCTGCTCTGTCATGGTGTTTCTACTTGTCTTTAAGTTCTTGAGTAAATATATTTATAGTAGTTGTTTTAAGATTTCTGCCTGCTAATTCCAACACCTGAAGTATGTAAGGTTTGTCATGATTGCTTGCTTTTTTCTTGACTGTGGAACACAATTTTATATTTTTTTTCACATTTCTAGTCATTTTTAATTGTATGCTGGGCAATACTGATGCTTGGTTTTAGGGAAGTAGGGACCCTGGTTTATTGTCTCTTCCTTTAAAGGCTGTGAAGTTTTGTTCTGGCAGGCAGTTATATTATTCATGCAGATCATCTTAAAACTGTCAGAACGATGTTACATGTTTATGGTAGATGTATCTCCACACATCGTCCTGTGCTTCAAGGCCCATCCCTTACCCTAGCACTTCATCTTCCCTTCCACCTCGTATCCCGTCTCTAATATCCACTCAATGCTTTGAGATTGTTAGCAAATTCTTACTACTCAGACTCAGTTAGCTTCCACAGCTATCTGGCATGGCGGTAGGTAAAAGAGAAAAACAAAAACATGAATTCTCAGCCTCACAAAAATAAAATAGTCACTCTCCGCTCAATCACGGGGAGTCTTGTCCTCCACGTGTGCAACCCAAGGCCTAGCCAAGGACCCACAGAGAATCCGCGGGAAGACTTCTGCTCCTCCCTGCTCCCATCCCTACCCTGGAGCACACTCCTTCCTGACACCGTTCCATGCGAAGTCCAGGTGGTTCCACAGGCATGAGCTCCGATCTCTGGCTTCTCTGTCTGAGGATAACACAGGGCTCTATCCTGGCTCCCCTTCCCTGTTTGCACTGTGGCCAGTGCCGCAAGGCAAGAAGCCAAGATAAATATGGAGTTCCCTTCTTGTTCTTCCCTCCTCTCAGAGATCACGGTCTCCCGTGGTCTGCTTTCCGTTGGCTCAGAGCAGTGGCCCCGTGTATTCTGTTCAGCCCTACTGTTGTGGAGGGTGGGAGGCCATGTCCAAGGCATATCCAAGGCAAGTGATTCTTTCAAGGCCGTGTGTGGGAGTCCTTCTGACTCATCATAGTGTTTAATGATAGACAAAATCATTGCAATGAATGTCTCCTGGAGAATTGTAAAGGTTTTTGTTCTGGTCCAAATAGAAGATACCTCAATATCCTCAAAGCAAACCAAATAAAATACCTTGTAAAGACAATGAACACACATTCGGGTTTTCCAACATCGTCCCTGTTAATGCCTATCATTAGTAGCTCCCCGTTTTACTCTCAAAACTAGTCTTGGTTTTGGCAAAAACAACTTCCTGCATATTCTATTTATATATATATCAATAATAGTGATTTTTAGTGTGAGAGCCTTATATACGCCTATTTATCTTTACTATGCAATCATTTTTAACATCCAGTTTACCTTTTCCGGATTTAATATCATTATTTCTTTTTAGAAATATTTTTCCTTTGGTAATTTGAAAGTTAGCATCCAACGTACCTCCTCATTTGCTAGTGCTTTGAAATAAGTTTCAACATGGTGAAACATATGTTTGGAGAATAAGCTACACAACATAAACCATTCTTTTATTAGGATATCCCTTACACAGAAAAAAAATGTATCCTATTTACTCACAAAATTCTCCCTGTTGAAAGATGTTTTTATTCTCCCTGTTGTCAAAAGACAACAAATCGCTTCCCTTGCCGTGGTGGATCGCACGAACTCCGTGGGTGCCGCATCTCAGGCCCTGACCCGATGCTGCCGTGGCAACAGATGGGAGGAGGGGGTGGGACCTGTTCTCACTTCCCCAGTCCCTCTTCTCTGCCCTCTGCGGCCAGTCATGTTGTCGTTACCATGACCTGGCTTCAGAAAAACACATACAAACTCAGAGGTGCCCAGATGCCTTCAGAAAAATGGCCTATTGTTCTTGCATTAAGAATAGAATGAATCTTCGGTAAATCCGTATTTGAGGGTGAATGTGATATCTCTGGCCACAAATATTCCTCCGCTCTGTGAGGGCGTCACTGTCTCCGGACTGCACCTCGGGCCACCCAGCCAGTGCCTTGAGAGCCTAGTGAACAGGGTGCAAAGCTGATCTTCCTGTCCATCATGTGTAGTCTTTGAGTGTAAGCTTTGTTAATGCACGCTGGCCACCTGCATAGCTGCGAAGTTGTTTTCCAGTCTCTGAGTTGTATATCACATGGAAGACAGTAATAAATGTTGGGCTTTTAGATCTTACACAAATATGTTGTCTTTCCATATATCTTGTTCAACAATTTATTATTTTTATGTTTTTATATTGAAAGCTATCCGTATTTCATGTCAGTTTTGTACCTATAATGAAATACAGAGAATACCTTCCATTGAATGGAAGGTTTTCTTTTATGAGAGTCTTCATAGAAGATTCAAACTGGTGAAGAGACTTACTTTGAGGGAGTATCAGTTTTGGGTGCTGTGATACGTTCCTTCTGTTTTCAAACATCCCAAAGAATGCTGTCAGCTCTAAGTTTCTATACCTAGAATGTACTAAATCAGATCAGACCACTTTTATATGACAGTTGCAAATGTGGTGGGTTTTCTTTTTTCATGTTAAATCTGTTTCTATTTTTCAATCAATTTAAAATGTGTAGAAAAAGTGTTCTGATTGTATATTATCCAATTTTCATCAGCTGCCGGAAGGAAATGCTGTGAAAATCTGTGATTTAAAACCCTTAAAACTTCTGCTTGAAATGCATGTTTTCTTAAGAACATTAGGTATGCAAAGTATCTTAAACAGAATTTTGATATCTTTATTAATAGCATTTCAAAGTTTTAGGATTTCAGATATTCATAGATTTTTTTCTCCTTGATTTACAAGGTCAAATATTTTAGACCTTTATAGTTCTTCTTTTGGAAATAATTGGAGTTGTCAAGGAAACTGGTGAAAGAAACAGAAAGAATTACAGTAGCAGTAATAATACTATCCTTTCTAAGATTTGATGGAAAAATGTATTTTACATAGGATATATAAATAACCATAAATATCAATAAGCCAATTTAACCCGTTGTGTGTGCATCGCCTGCCGGCAAGCTGTGTGTAATACAAAGATCGTGTCTTCACGAGGTTGTACTCTGGTTGAACAAATAAAAATGCACACACCAAAGAGTGGAATAATTAGGAACTGTTGGAGTTTAGACAAGCACAATTTTTTTTCTTCCTCTAAGCTTTCACAGCTGAAGTGAGGTTTGAGTTTAGGAATGAAAGCAATGCATAATAGGAATTTGTGATGAAAATACTATCAAATAGTAACAAGTTTAAATGCAATATATCTTTTTTATTATATCCAAGCAACCTCCATTACATACAGAAATGGTGAAAATATGAAACGAACCAATCAGGACCCATGATTTTCTTTCTTACAGCTATATTCGGTTCATGCTAATTTAAAAAAAAAAAAAAACAGAAGCACTGGAACTCTATGTTAATTAGGACTTTATTTAGTTTTTCATCTTTAGTTTTACCTAGTCAGTTAGTATTCGTGCTCATCCACAAGTAAGAGGTTTCAAACAACAGTGATTTAAACAAGAGGGGATTTAATTTCTCCCTTAAAGAAAGTCCCGGGTTCTGGCCGATCCACGACATTATTAGGGCCTTTTCCAGCCCTTCGCCCTGCCACCACCGCGGTTCTGGATCAGGGCCAAGGTAGCAGCTGAAGCTGCGGTCGTCAAACCTCTCTTCCAGGCCCACGGTTGGCGGAAGGGACAAACTCAGCTCAGCCTTTCCTTCAAGGAGGCTCCCAGGAGGCACCACGCTTTGCTCGGCCCACATCTCCATGGCCAGACCTCCTGCAAAGAGCCTAGAAAATGCAGTGTTCTACAGGCGCACAAGACTGCCTGGACAGAGGCTGGGGTTTGGTGTGGTTAAGGAGAGGAAGGCGGTATTGGAGGCCAGGGTATGCACACAGCAGTTTTCGTCATGCCTACTAAGCGTTCTTCGTGCCCCTGGTGCAAGGTGAGGCGTTACCGAGTTGAAATGGACCTGGCTGACACGGCGTGCTTATCATTCACAGGGTGGATCCATTCTCAGCGTTAAAAATGTTACTCAGTGCTGAGGTAGGCTCCGCCCATTCCAGTTACCAGACTCCATGAAGATCATGAAAACATTCCTTGGAAATGACTAAACCTAGAAGGGGAATGACTGCTATGGGGCTGTGTGGTTATTTTACACCAGGGTAAAAGGAATTATTTTTGGCTGCATAGGCAGTGAGATAGGTATGGACAAAGGTAACAGATTGTTTCAGTTAGGAGAATGGAAACATAGGGAGAAAAAGGAAAGATGACGAGAGGGGAGGGGATGGAAGGGGAGGAGAAGGGGTGGAGGAAAGTAAGGAAAGAGCGAGAATTCTTAGCAGTGTGTGAAAGGTAGTCTTGTCGAATCAAAATGTAATCTCTCTGTGTTGACCTCTTCTGCTGATCATTTTCTCCGGGTAGCATGCCACTCTGCTCTGGAATGCTATCCTGTGTAATTAAGAATCTGTTATTATCTGTAGATGATTCTTTATGTCTAAATTTGTAAATGCTGTGAGTGTCCCTCAAATATCACCCCGAGGAAGCTTGTTCCTTCTAATATTTTATCATATGTTTGTTCCCCTATTTACTTCTTGACAAGGCGACGACTCTCTCCGGCACTTCTGAGTGCTTTTCGTCTCCGGGCCTGTCCTCTGCGTCCCCTTCAGGGCATGTCCCATCGCCTACTGGAAGGTCCTCTCCCTTTCCTCAGTTAGGAGTCAGCCCCTCACTTAGTCGGGAATGAAAACGGGGCCCCCGTCTATCTCTCTGGCACGGAGAGCAAGACCGATACTGTGTAACTAGGGCAGGAGCAGAAACACGGGGGCCAGGGTGCAGAGAGCGGCACTGCCCGGTGACCTGACTTCAGGAGGGCAGTGGTCAGTGTAAGCGGAGCGCTGAACTACCTACTGTCTTTGTGCATCACAGGCAGAAATGATAATAAAGTAAAACGCTCTGAGGAATCTTCAGTGAGAGAG
The DNA here is from genome assembly GCF_004126475.2 of Phyllostomus discolor. Taxonomy (NCBI): domain Eukaryota; kingdom Metazoa; phylum Chordata; class Mammalia; order Chiroptera; family Phyllostomidae; genus Phyllostomus; species Phyllostomus discolor. The sequence goes on along the minus strand of NC_040913.2, from coordinate 88,533,193 downwards.
ATCACCTCCAGCCCCATGAAAAATGTTTTCAATGACCCTCAGAACTGGTTCTGAGGAATGTGAACTCCCATTTTCTCCCAGCACCGCCTGCAGCCTACTAGAAAGTAGGTAGAATTGAGTGGAGGCGGAACAACAGTGAAGAGACATTGTGGCCAACTCGGAAAACCAGGTGCCAAGTTACTGATCCAGCTCACAGTCTATTCTCCTGGGAACACCCTTCTGTCTGCGGCACCATTTACATTGTGAACACATCACTTTTAAATTTCAGTGTGCAGCCATACATTAGTTAATGAGATTAATTTTGCTTTTATTTCAAAATATCCTCCCCTCCTCTAACTCATTTGGCATCAGCGATCGCCGCGTGGAAATCCCAGATGTGATCACCGTGGAGTTCAGCGACGGTCTCTTCGTCCCTTCCCCTTATGAAATTAGCAGCACACCTGTGGCACAGAGTTGATCGCACGTTGCAAAGTGATCTGTCAGATCTCAGCGCCTGCAAACATGTCCTCATGTGCATGCTACTGAAGTTAAGAAAAAAATAAGGTTGTTTTTTTAATGTCCAGACTGGATTTTAAAAGTAAAATAGGTGAGCTTCTTTTGAGCATGCCCAAGTTAATTTTTCAAAATTCAACTCTTGCATAGTCAATGGGGAGGGGATAAATAGTAGGGGATTTTCATTTGCATTGCCCTTCCTGTTCTCTGCAATAATTTATTATAATTTTCATGAGGTTTCATAATATTATTCATTCACTTCGTAATTGAAACATTGTGAAACGCTGCCTCATGTTGATTCCTGACCTATCCCAGCGAAAGGCACCTTCCGCTACCCCTCTCTCCTTTCCAACTTGGAAAGTTAGTAAGTTTGATATACAACGATAACCTACACAGGTGATTTCGGTCTTCTTTCTTTGTGAAATGGAAATGCAATTCCTAGCTTCTTAGAAATATATGATAGATTAAATAATTGAAAATTACTTATGATTTCCAATGCAATGCAAATTTTAAGGATTGCTACTAAAATATTTAGAAACATCAAAAGACATTGGGGGATTAAAATGTGAAAATGCGGTCATAATTTCATCAATAAATGTTAGCTATAACATTTCATTAAAAATAAACAGCAATCACTTACTGCATTCAAGTTTATTACCCAATTTGTAGTAAGCAAACAGAAGGAAAGCAAGGTCATAAGAGGTCATAGAATGTCAGGAAACTGGTCAGCAACAAGTACTATACCTGGTACTTTGAAGGTGCTGAACAAAAATTTATTTAGTGAGATGTATCTCCTAGACTTTGAAAGAAGATTGGGAAAAAAATATGTGCCCTCACTTTAGTAAATACTCACATAAACTCACCAAAAATTTCCAGTTTGCCTGGCATGGGACAAGTCCTTCATCTTTTGACAAAATTTGTAAAATCTGCAAAGCACCAAGTACGACTTCTCCAATGGCAAACTTCTGGCGCCTGCTCACATGGGTCTAGTGAAAGGCCAAGGTCAGATCAGTCTCCTCCTGTCCCTGAAACATGACTCATGTTTATTTACTACATCTCATCATTCTGTCGCTTTACCCCAGGTAACGTGAGCACGCAATGAGTCTCACTCTTTGAGCTGGCCTGAGATAAAATAGCCTCAGACTCAAAGTGAGAATTCCGGGGGCAGGGCTCCTCCCTGCGCTCCCCACATAAGGATAACTCGGCATGAGCGCCGCTCGCCATTCCCAGGATGATTTCTTTCCCGTCCTCTGTGTAAAAGGGGAGCACCCTCTGGGACCCTGTTTTGGGATGTGGAATTTTAGAAATCATCTGTGGAGGCAGGTGTAATGAGTCCATCAGTTATGTTACTTCTCACTAGTGTCTAAACCCAACACCTAGAGATGGAAGGAAGTCAGTTGAAGTAGTTAACAAAAAAAAAAAAATAAAGAAAAGGGGAATTTAAAGAGAAAAAACTTAGATACATCAGTCTAGAAGATAGAGAAGATGAAGATGAATAAATATATGATGCAGGAAAAGTGGTATTTGAAGCCAGAAAGGGGTACTATGTATTGACTACATATTATGTACAAAGCATTACTCTAGGTCCAAAAATAGACTCTCCGAGTTGTAACTTTTTGACCCTCCTAGCTTATTTTGCTTTACTTTTATTGACGTCGGTAGCGTATACTAGAACTGTGACCCATCAGACACCACTGGGACAAGAGCCGTGCTGGAGACAGCCCCAAAGGTACTCTCAGATGTTACCCCTTGGGCTCCCCCGGCTTCCTATAAATCGGCAGCCAAATGGAGTGACTGCAGGACTATACCATATATGCTAAACGATGAATATATTCCTCTCCTTTCTGGGCATCTAGACCATGAAATTAACCTCATTTTTTTTCAGGCTTTGGATGACATTCTTCCCAATTAGCATTATTATCTTTCAAATTACTGCTCACATTCATGTAACATGTGTGATTTTGTCCACTTTTGACTGAGGATAAAAAAGCACACAGTTCAGAAAGTCAAATTGCAGGGCGTGCACACTCGAGTGCGGTGTTGAGTTGATTCGGGGAGTGCAGGGTTTCGGCGGAAGGAACGTGTGTTGTCAAGGGCTCCCGCCGTCCCCGGGGTGGACGGCCCGCAGAGTTTGGCCCGCAGAGTTCGGGGGCCCCACCCTGACGCTCCAGGCTCCGATGTCACCAGGAGGAACAGAGGGCACGTGCTCAATCCTAGTAACACATTCTAAGGGAAGTGCAGAGTCAAGGTGTGGAGCACGTGGATCAGTTATTCCTCTACATGGGACCTGGGCATTAACTCACTATGTTTGTTCCTCATCATTTTGCGTGCTCTTGGGCGCTGCCGGAAAGCAACGTTAAATGAGGAGTGAAAGGGGTAAGCCTTTATTTCCGGCGTGTTGGGATTTCCGTTGAAGTACTCCAGGAGACAGAAGCCTCCCTAACAGCGGGAACTGTATCCTCTCTTGTCACCTGGGCCCTCTTCTTGCAATTACGTGGGAGATTCCCCCACTATGGCACCTTTGTCAAGTACTTCACAGTCACACTGGGAAAGCACAGGCGAGGGGAGAGGACCGGGTTATAATCCTGACTTGTATCACCCGGGACACGTAGACTCAAAGGCTTCATTTATAAAATTAGAGGACCGGAACCAGTTATTTCCAGGTTCTCTAATTCTAAAATTTTCTAGTTCCATATTATTGTAGACCTCTGTTGTTGCAAAGGGTTTCGGTGATAATTTAACCCTTTGTTCACCTGGTTCCAGTTGGACCAGTAGATGGGTAAAGCTGAAAATGTCAGATGTAGCTTGAAATCATGAGCATAGAGGTAGTTACTTAAAATACTAGGTTGAATGAGCTCCCTGAAGTATGATTAAGGGGAGCAGAGAAACAGGGTAGAGAATGATTTCAAAACAACCCCCAAAATCAAATTCACAGGAATGTACCTTGCACAATGTTACCCACAATTTTAAATTATAATCTTGGGTATTTTAAATATATATATACATGTTCCTGGGGACTTTGTCCCTATTCAAGTTTATGGCTAGTTTTGCATTTCATTTTGTATTCCTAAGCAATTGTGTTTATTGAATATTATTTTTTGCAACTTATCTTGTGGTTTGTTGAATAAGAGATCTAGTTCATCTGGCATTTCTCCCAACAACCTGGGAGCTTTCAGAGGGTAGAGCACGGGAACCAACACAGAATTTTTTACTAAGAATCTGTGTGTGCGTGTGCACACACGTGTGTGTGTTTGGTCCAACTGAAGAGAGGTTCATCAACTCATCCACATCATCCTCGCGAGGCACACGCTGCAGCCTTAATGAGCACACTGGTAATATTGGATTCAATGTCACTGCTCAATTATTTTTACATCATTACATTTTTACAGCCCGCCTCTTCTCACAAGGAACTTGAGACACTATCCCATTAAAAAAAAAAAAAACCTGTAGTGAAATAATAAACTATAAATATAGAAGATTAGTACCAGGGACAAGGAGAACAGAAATATGCCAATCATAACACGAGTCTAGTTACTGAGCATCGTGTCTGGTGTGAGCTTTCCGGTAGCCAGAGGACATAAATGGAGGCACGCTCAATTATAAGGTTCTCATTAAGGGACAGGAGGAAGAGGCCTGGTCCCTCAGGGGAAATGACACATTTTTGATAAGCACTTTCAATAGCTGTGTTCTGCAGACAAAGCCCTGTAGAACTGTCCTCGTTATTTACACTGAATTCTGGGAGCGTTAATTATCTTTTCACGGCAAACGGATAAGTTTATCTATGGATTGGACATCCTACGGAACTTGGCTTCCCACATAAAGCGAGGAGTTATTTGGCCAGCCCAGTTAGGTCAAGGTCTCTGGTCTTAAAGAAAGGAATAATAAATATAAACTAATGGACTGTACTTAACTGGGAGTTTTCTCTTTCTTTTGACAAAATTTGATTTTTTTTATTGTGGTAAAATCTGCACGATATGAAGTTTACCATTTTAACCATATTTCAGTGTACCATTTAGTGGCATTAAGTGTACTCACAACATTGCGTAGTCACCACAGCTACCTGTTTCTAGAACTTTTTCATCACCCCCAGTAGAAATCCCAGACCCACTGAACAGTAGCTTCCCATTCCTCTCTCTCTCAGCCCCCGTGGGCTCTTCTGTCTCCGTGGATCTCCCTGCTCTGCGAACCTCCGATGAGTGGAATCGTGTGGTGTTTGTCCTCTGGGTCTGGGTCAGTGCATTGAGCATCAGTTTTTCAACACTCATCCGTGTCCCATGTAGCGTGTGTCAGAACTTCATTTTTTAGGGCCAAATAATATTCCTTGGTAACCTTTCTTTTTAAAAATGAAATTTTCCTTTTTCACCCTATGTTTTTTCCCTGTCCTTTCGGGTGTCAGACTACTAACAAATGATTCTAAAATGACATCTGCCATTCTCGCCAGGACCCCCACAAGGCCTGTCATTGTCTCGATGATGACTTTGTATGCCCCCATATTTTACTTCAGTGTCATTTCCTTATCTGTCATAATGTGACTTGAAAAGAAAACACCGTTTCTCCGCTCACAACACTTAGGACAGCAAATGTGTGGGCTTTACACACCCAACGGTTCTCCGGTTCTCTGTGGACACCAGCTGGGTGTCCTACAGTTGACCTCTGTTGACACTCACTGCCTAGAGTTAGCGCAGACCCCGCAGGTTAAGGGCTGGGTACCAAGACACGGCCTTGCCCTTGAGGTGCCCATCACAACTAGTGGGTCCGCAGGTTGCCCATGCTTCTGTCTATCGGGGTTTCCCATGATCCTCTCTGCAGAGTCAGCAATTTGCTCTCATGGCTCTCAGACCTCAGGGAAACGCTTTACTTACTCTTGCCGGTTTATTGTCAAGGTGTGTACAAAAGACACACGTGAACAGTGGAACAAAGAGCATTGTGGGGTGAGACCCCGAAGGGTCCCAAGAGCAGCAGATTCTGTCCCTACGGAGTCCAGGCGCCACCCTCCCAGCACCTGCGTGCCTTGCCCAGCCTGGCAGGTCTCCAGACCCCACCGCTTAGGGTTTTTACGGAGGTTCCAGGACCAGCGCGCAGTGGATTACGTCATTGGCCGGTGGTGACGAACTTAATCCCGTGGCCTCTCCACAGTCCCCGGAGGTCAGGGGTGGGGCCTGAACGTCCCAACCCCTCCAATCACCTGGCCGGTTCCTCTGGCAACCAGCCCCCATCCGGAACCTATCTAGGGGCTTTAGGCAAGCAGGCACCTCATTCACAAAAATTTAGATAAGGTTGACAAGGGTTTTGAATCGCAAAAGATGCTCTTCTCTCTGCTATCAGGAAATTACAAGGGTTTTCAGAGCTCTTTGCCTGTAACCTGGAAGGAAGACCGAATATTTTTTTCTTCTTCTTCTTCTTTTAAAATTTTTAATTTGCTCCTATTTTTAAAATTTTAGTTTCCAGTTCCATCAGACATTCCATATTATTTCACGCTGGTTTCAGGTGTGCAGCACAGTGGTTAGATGATCACACACTTCACCATTTGTTCCTCACCCACCCCCTCCTCCCCTGCCCCACGCCCTGTTTCAAATACCCGCCTGGCAGCAGGCATTGTTACTACAATGTTACGGACCCCGTTCCCCATGCTGTGTGGTGCGTCCCTGCGGCTCTTTAGATACAGAAAGCAGACGGATGGAGGCCAGAGGAGAAGGTGCATGCGGGCCCGGTGAAAAGTGTGGAGGGAGGAAGGACTACAAAGGGGTAGTTTTGTGTTTCTTTTTATGTCACAGAATCACAGGCCTGGAAGTCTCATTGCCAGCAAGTCTCCCTACGGCCTTTAATGGGGAAAACATTTAAATCCTATTTTGTTTGCTTATTTTGTTAAATTTCAAACTGCCCAGATCTTGGTATCATAGTTGTTTCCTATGACATGTTTCTTGATACTCATCTTTGATAAATACAATTATCAAATATTTTCATGCCGTATGATTTGTGAGCTTTGCAAACTGTGCTTCTTCTCCCCTTGACAGGGATACATGATGCTTCCGTCTCACTCCTATCATCTAGGGAGAAACCCCACAAAGTACAAAGGACACAGAAGTCCAAGTCTTTCAAATCAGTGACTCAAAGTTAAGCAACATGGACATAAACAAAAAAAATCCTGTAGCTATGCCTCCACTTATTGGAACTCTTTCAAAATAATGCATCAGGTGCAGGGCTAATAACAATGTCTTAAGTTGCAGCTATAGAACGCACATCGAATGAATCCTAATTCGAAAATTAAATATTGCTTATAAAATACTTTTCATATTTGGTACACAGTACTCATATTTTATAGCATGTTAACATGCTAATAGGACATATATTTGTGCTGGGCCCTTCTTAGAAGTCAACTATGTGAAGGATAAACGTAAAGGAAGCAAGCCTGTGAGTGGCCCGAGTATGCATTGGAAAGAGCAGCCCTTCACAGGCGTTTCTGAGCCGCGTCTTTTCCCAGAGCACTTCCGGTGCCTGGAGCAACCAGCGGGAGAAAGTTCTTGCAGCAGTTTCTCCGACAGCTTTTGCTCCACCAAGCTTTCCTAGTGATTTTGAAAGTAGCTAGATGATAAATAAAATATAAACATATTCTAATTTTGAAGCAAACTTATGAAAGACTTATTAGTCCAATACATGAGAATGCATTAACTAAATGCAATTGAATCCTTTAACTTGTTGGGGGGGGGGTTGGATTCTCTATTTCAGAGTGTTACTACTTCACATATGTAATGTCTATATCTGCCTCCTATATATGACACAAGTCAAGGACATTATGGCCATGTACTGAATACTCAGCTATCCATTACCCCTGTTAAGGAAAATCTCAGACTTTTTGTCTAATTTCTCATGCCTTCATTTCATATTCAAATGAAAACTTCAAAGTTGTAATAAAAAAATCTGGTTTACAATCTTACCTTGTTACTAGTTTAATTTTGATATTACACCTTACTAATAATAAACCTTGGGTTACTGATTAGTTTAAATTCAGTTTAACTCCATTTTAATTCAGTGATATTTCTAAATTGGGTAATTAATATCTGACATTCCTCCGAGTGCCTGACACCTGCGCAGTGTCCTTTACCATGAGGAAAGTTTTCCATGGAGCCAACGTAAATAAAATCTGGATGCTCGAGAAAATAGCTACCTGGAAGAAATCTGGGAAACCCAGCAACACTTTAAATGCTCTCCTGTTTTATGTCACGAGTTCTTTTTTTTTCTGCCTCTATAAATTGGCTTTTTAAAATTATTTTTAATGTATTTTATTGGTTATGCTATTACAGTTGTCCCATTTCCCCCCTTCACTCGCCTCCACCCTGCACACCCTCTCCCACCCACATTCCCCCCTTTAGTTCATGTCCACGTGTCATAAGTTCTTTAGCTTCTACATTTCCCATACTACTCTTGCCCTCCCGTCTATTTTCTACCTACCATCTATGCTACTTATTCTCTGTACCTTTCCCCCCTCTCTCCTCCTCCCACTCCCCTGTTGCTAACCCTCCATGTGATCTCCATTTCTGTGGTTCTGTTCCTGTTCTAGTTGTTTGCTTAGTTTGTTTTTGTTTTTCTTTCAGGTGTGGTTGTTAATAATTGTGAGTTTGCTGTCATTTTACTATACATATTTTTTATCTTCTTTTTCTTAGATAAGTCCCTTTAACATTTCATATAATAAGGGCTTGGTGATGATGAACTCCTTTAACTTGACCTTATCTGAGAAGCACTGTACCTGCCCTTCCGTTCTCACACAGTACACCTTCACACACTGTGTTCCTGCTTGCCTTCCTCCCCGCAGTGCCCTGCTAACAGGCTCGGTCACAGTGCACACAGCGAAGTCAGACCGGCCGGTCTGCATGCCAGACGCAAAGCTTCGGTTCATGATTGGGTTTACGAAACTTCAGTAGCTCTCTTTACATGTACCTAAGTGATTTTCTCAGCTTTATTGAAATCTGATTGACACAAAACATTGTGTAACTTTACTGTGTAATTTTTTTTTAAATGTGGGAGAGGTACAGCCAGAAAAAGAATTTAAAATATGCTGGATGGATTAATAACTAAATATGGTTTACCAGGTTGTTAACATAAGCACAGCGATATACCCAGCAAAATGCATTATATTTCTGACTATTTCCAATATCTCTTTATTAGGAAATTCATTATTTTTCTTTTCCATACTTTTTTAACTTTTTCAATTACAGTTGATGTACAATATTATATTAACTCCCACGTGTACAATGCAGTGATCAGACATTATATAACTTACAATGGGATCACCCCAATAAATCCAGTGCCCACCTGGCACCATGCATCGCTATTACAGTATTATTGACTATATTCCCTGTGCTGTACTTTGCATCCCCGTGACTATTCCGTAACTACTAATTTGTGCTTCTTAATCCCTTCCCCTTTTTCACCCATCCCCCCAACTCCCCTCCCATCTGGCAAAATGTTCTCTGTGTCTGTTTAGGATCCTCGTTAACATAGGCAGCTACAGATCTATCCCACTGGCTCTTTTTTTTTTTTCCATTTTATTTCTCTTCTTTGTCCTTGTCAACTGCCATTCCGTCTGCACTGGAATCGATGTGCCCTTGAATCACGGCTTCAATCATGCCTGCGGATGCTTAAAGTATTTCTAAAAGCACTTGCTTTCCCCCAGAATAATCCACTACAAAATCCCAACTCCAGTGCTTGATGCCCAGGGCCAGCGCCTCCGTTCTGCACGCGCTCTGATCGGCTTCTCCAGCTCCAGGATGCACTGGATGGTTTTATGCCCCGGGGCTCTTTGACGATAAGATACAACGTCCTATTTGGGAACAACATAGAAGAGGTTACAATAAGGCACAAAAATTTCTCACTCAAATGACTCTCGTGTAAACAGTCAAGATTTGACTTCTGGCTTTTTCACGCCTATGACATATACACTATATAGGCTCATGTGAGAAAAACGCAAGTTTCCACATCACACAATAATCCTAAACAACTTCCCAGATAAGGCTTAACTTTAATGTTTGTCATTTCCCAACATCTGCCTCTGGGCTACAGAGCCCAGGCCGGTACACATTTTTAGATATACAGCCCATGAAAATGACCAGCTCAGCCCTGGCTGCTGTGGCTCCATGGACTGAGTGCTGGCCCACACACCAAAGGGTCTCCGGTTTGATTCCCATCAGGGCACAAGCCCGGGCTGCAGGCCAGGCCCCCAGTAGGGGGTGCGTGAGAGGCAACCACACACTGATGTTTCTCACCCTCTCTTTCCCCCTCCCTTCTCTTTCTAAAAATAAATAAATAAAATCTTTTAAAAAAAAGAAAATTACAAACTCAAATAAAATAAAACTCACTGCTTTTACATGGTATGCATGTGAGGTATTTGTCGGCACACAATCGACGTGATTTAATCAGGTAGTCATGATTAGAGAGAATAGGCATGGACGATTTAATTGTATGGGTAATCACTAGAAATGTATCCTTAAGTTGGTGACGTTCTCCTTGATCATGCTCGCTTTTGAAGGCCAAGGATACATAAAGCTATAGTCTCGGGAGCCGTGCTTCTTCCCATTTTAGCATCTTCTGATTGCAGTTCAGGAGAGCGATGAAATTTTTAACTTTCTTCCCTGCTAATGGAATCTATGCATATCAATGTTAAAATTATACCCTGGTATGAAACTATAGTAATTTGCCTTTATTTTTTCCTTCTTTATTTTAATTAATTGGGGTTTTCCATGTCAACCAAACATCTGAACTCCCCTAGCTCTGAATGAAGGCTGCGGGAAAACGTAACATTTCTTCACAAATGTTAGGTGGGTTGAAAAATGTTACCCTCTGGCATATTCAGCCTTACTCATCAAGGGACGTCTTTGGAGAGGCTCATACTTACACAGGCTACAGTGCATCCACCACCGGGCCCTTTGTTCGCTTAACAGTGTGGGTTCTGCCAGACGTCAAGTTCAGAGCATCTGAGGAAGGCCACGCCCACGCGGTTGAGAGCATCCGGTAGGGCTGTCCAACGCACAGCCTGCCGCCTGCACGCAGCCCAGGATGGCTATGAATGCGGCCCGACCCAAAATCGCAGACTTGCTTAAAACATAATGAAGATTTCTTTCGTTTTTGCTCGTGTTTGTGTGTTTCACGTGTGGCCCAAGACAATGCTTCTTCTTCCACCGTGGCCCAGAGACGCCAAAAGGTTGGACACCCCGAATGTCTCCAGTAATTGGATAGCGCGCCGAGTCTCACCTGAAGCTTTTTAAATTAATGCAAGACACCAGCGGCTTGCTTGATTTGGCTGGTTTAATTATCAGAAATGTCACATTTTCGTTATCAGCCCAAAGGGTGCATGCTGGGGTTGGTTGTGAGCATGCGGCACCGCCGATACAGGTTGCCCGGTGGCCAGGCCCGGGTCCGTTCCGGGACGCACTTCATTTAAAGGCACGCTCTTCTGATTTAGGAACATTTAGAGATAGGAATCAGACTTTCAACGAAAAAAGAAAGGCTACTTAAATACAGAGCTGTTCGGTAGGAAGAAGAAAAAGTCCGTTACAATCTCGGTCTCTGAAACACAGGACTTATGGTGATAGTAAGAGGTTTCCAAATGTCAAGAGTCAGTGTGGATTTTTTTTTTCATTTCTGCATTTATGATTATTAAACGTAAGCTGTTTATTCTAATGTCTCAGATTAACCCGCGGTCCATTCTGTTGTTAGGAAAAAGTCCATTTTTTTTACCAGAAATCTTTGTTACAATCCAAATAAAATGTAGTTTTATTCTGCCCATTATTCTTATTTAAAGGAACTCCACCCCTTTATCTAGAAAATCTTCAGTATCTTAAAAGTCGGTGCAGTTTTCAGTTTTATGTGTTTAACTGTACTTAGACTGAAATTTTATGGCGGAAAGGCTCACATATAGGGCATAATATCCCAATGACCACAGTGCTCTAAATTCCACTATTTTCCTGGGTGCTATCGCTTTCCTGAGGCACCAGGAAAAGGAATGAAACTAATTCTTCTGAATCACTGCACTCCTATCCCAGCTCCGTCCTAATAGCATTGACTAAAATCTAAGCATTTTTGCTTCACTCCACACAGCTCCTAAAGGGCTCTGCCTTTTGAAGGCACACTCTCGGTGGGTGGCCAGCACCCTTATGAAATTGTCAGACTTGAAAGGAAGATGGATTGTTACTGGAACATTAAGTAGGACAGGGAGCAGATGAAATTTAAATACAAAGTTGCAGCTGTTCCGAAGCTCAGAAACTTAAATTAGTTCAGTTCGAACTGCTGACTTCCAGGGAGAAACAGAGAGAGGTGGTTACTCACTCCCTGATAGGAGGGACATGCATCTAAAATATAAATCGCAACCTTGCCATTTTAAGAAACTGTAACATTTGTGCTCAATGATCCCCTCCCCGAGCAGTCCCTTCATCTAATCTTGTTAAACCCCCGTAAAACAGTAAGAAACGCAGTCTGCAAAGTCTTGCCTTGTCCTCAGCCCCTCCACCCCCGGTTTCCTCTCCTCTTCTAACCCCGTCCCTGCGTCTCTGGATTTCCCTGTTTGCTCCTCTATCCACCAGTTAGTTCTCTTACAGAACTCCCAGCATTTCCCTCTGTCTCTCCCTGCCTTCCTTCCCCAGTTCCCTGGAGTCTCGGGGAGTCTTGCCTCTGCGCTCACGATGCAACCGGCATCTCAACACAAGGCTTCATTCTCCCCCTGGCTTCAGGAGTTCGCAGACACGCCCCCTCGGGTGGTCATGCTGTGGAAGTCAAGCTGGAGCGCACGTGGCCATCGAATTCATCCCCCGTCCCTGTCCCCACTTCTGTCCACGCCTCTCCCATGACCCGTTTCCTGAGACGCAGAATTTGAAGCCACCTTCGCTGCCCATCCGCCAAACCACGCCCACTGGTTTGTTCCTTCCCGCCCGTCCCCCAGGACAACTGCCCTCCTGTGGCCCGTGGGCCCCTCATTTCTGTTTTGTGGCAGTCCACGATCTGGTTCCTCAGCGTCGCCGCTTTATTTCACGCAGCTTCTCTGGGGTAGTGACAGAGTCACGTTTACTATGTGTTGTCTTCGCAAACAACCCGTATTGGCTTCCTTTTGCACAGAGAACAAATGGAAACCCCCCCCCCAAACAGCAGTGAGGGCCTGTCTGAACTGACACCATTTTCTGTGTCCATCTCACTATGGTCAGCCGAGAGCTCTGGGCCTCCTTTCCACACCCCTGGCCCATGTTTCTCCCTGACCTGCCCGCAGTCACCTGTGCTTCTGGTCCTCGGTCCCCTCTGTCTACTGACTACGGCCTGCACACCTTTGACACCCACGGGTTTGCCCTCCCCACGGGGAATGGCTGAACTCCCCCAGCCCACCTCGACTTTTCTCAGCTTCTGAACTGCCTCAGCCTGACACATCCAGGCTGAAGTGCTCTGTACATTGCAGAGACTGCTTCCAAATTATTTTCTAATTTATTGTGAATATATAAACTTCCTCTCAAATGAGATTTAGCATTCCTGAAGAGGAAGAACTGTGAATTGTGCCATTTTAAAAGTGTGAACTCCACCATTGAATTTAAAAATAACTATTCCTAAGTTTCTGGGATGTCTCCCCTGATTCGGTTATTTCTAGTCCCAGTGTGAGTATCAGAGGAACTGGGTTTTTAATGGCATAATCAGATCCCATGTCAAATAAATGACATTAAGAGTGTTATGAATATAATTCTGTATTCCCAGAGATATTCTGGAAGGTTTATATGTATTCTCACTTATTATAAATACGTGGAAGCATGCTTCGGTGAAAAAGACTGAATGAAAATGAATTTCAAGTGACAAAAAAAGGTGTTCTATAAATGAAAGAATTAATATCTACATTCCCATGTAACTTTGAACAAATATATAGAACTACGGCCCTCCTCATTAACCATGTTTGGACTGCATTTCGGGTTTTTCTGCCTACAGAAATGGCACTCCCATGCAGTACCACTGACACTATTCCACAATCACACAGCTAATGAATGATCGACACTGTGGTCACACTTGGAAAAATAAGAAGGGAGATGTTATTTACCCCTCCATTTTTCCTAAGAGCCTTCAGGTAATTTGTGGGTTCCAGATTAGGTTACCCACGAATGCACAGACGTTTGCCTCTGGAATTGTGTCTGCATAATGTACCATTCGCTGGCATTTATACCCGTGATTGTATGAAACTACTAATCCCAAATGAAGTGTTCTTGGGAACACAGAAGGAAAATGCTGCTGTTACGGTTTCGGCCTGTTTCCACATTTGACTTGTATTAGGCGTGATCAATGCTTACACAGAGTCAGAAAGCACAGCTGGAGGTTAAAATGTCTTGGCAACCCAAGACAGTCCCACACAGTACGTAACCCTCCTGCTTTTTCACAGAAACCTTTGAAATAGTTTACAATTTTTCCACACGTTTTAAAAATATGTGGCGGAGCTCTGTACATGGAGCACAGCATTTTTACTGCTCATAAAAATACCAATAAACAAGCCTCAAACATTATGTGTTATACTGTATATGCAGGGGGGGAAAAACGGGCTCATTATTTCTGAACACACTTCTGAGAAGTTAAAAATATTAGGATCTAGCAGACGAAGGACAGTTTTTAAACGAAAAACCTGCGATAAAAATGCCATCAACTCTAAGGTTCTAAAAAATGTCAGCTAATGAGCTGATTTTAGTTAACCGGCTATGAAGCAGTCGGTCATTACCGATTTCAAAGTTCCTAATGAGGTGGTAACATCAGCCTTTAATCTGAGCTCGGATAAGGACCGGTCAGCATGGAGATGTAGTGTTTTCTGCCCTAAATCTGCGAGGGCTGAGGAGACCCACGAAAAGACACTGGGACAGCTCTAATGCTGCCGAATGTTCATGCCCCCGACCCCTCCCCACCCCTCCCAGACCCCACCCAGGGACGTTCTCATGTATGGGCCCGGCACCACGGCCAGCTTCATCAGAAGGCAACCGACACATACGAACTTACTTGAAGAGGGGCATTATCTCATTGCTGTCAGGGCCCACGAGCAAAAAACAGCCATCGGTTTATCAATTTCTCGAAGAAATCAGGAGTGTGGAAAGCAGGACTTTATTTTTCAGGTTAGGGGCTTCATTCCAAAGCTGCAGAAGAAGATTTGATGTTTTGAACACGGGCGGTTTTACCCAGGGTCTGGCTGGAGGCTTTGCCAAGTCCACAGTTGCCAAGTCAGTGGCAGTGGGGATGGGGCGTTGGGGGGCGCGGGGGAGGAAAGTTAGAACTTTCCCAGCTTAAGACAGAATGCCAGGTCAGAACCCACAGATGCCACCGTGGGCATCTGAGCCTCGTGGCATCCAGTTACAGGTGCCTGGTGGTGAGGCATGCATATTTATGCACACAGTGTGAAAACAGGGGCTGATGTGCATAGACATGGCACAGACTAGAAAATTCATTAATTAGGGTCACTCGCACAATTCCATTGTCAACTTTAATCACTTGTTTCAATTGATGTCTCCTTTAGAAAATCAATCTGCAAGTAGTTATTTATTTATTCAGCAAGAATGTTGTGTGGGGCTCGCTTCTGTTGACCCATAATGTAATTTCTAATAATGCATTCATTTCATTCTAATAAGCAGGAGGTGAGGTTTAACACATTAACATAAACTGTTAAATTAATAAATACCTATTAACTGCATGAGATTTCAGTCCCTGTCGGTGGAAATAACGTGGGTTGCCTTTTACAAGTGTGTGTCAGTTGGCTACTTTTTAGCGAGGACTTAAAGCAAATTAGCGTTTTCAAAAATTTAAACATTAAGAAGGCTTAGGTCACTCCACAGTAAAATAAGAACTCTCCTTCTGAATCAGGCTATCAACAGAATCCCAGTTCATGAACATATTACCAGCTATCCCATTTATAAATATTGACTCAGCTCAGTAACGTAGCAACATCTAAACAGCTTCATGAACGGCTCGCTCACCTTCCCACCA
Organism: Phyllostomus discolor; assembly: GCF_004126475.2. Lineage (NCBI taxonomy): Eukaryota > Metazoa > Chordata > Mammalia > Chiroptera > Phyllostomidae > Phyllostomus > Phyllostomus discolor. Next base: position 88,517,728 of record NC_040913.2, on the reverse strand, counting down.
CCCGATATGTGTTCTGTCTGGGCCACATTCTCCATCCGACTATTCTTGTATACGCCTTCTCTCTCTCTCCCCCCTCTGTCTCTTCCTCCCCTCCTGCCTCCCCCCTGCCCGCTTTAAACTCTCATGTATTTTACTTAATTATGTCCCCATGCACAAAAAAACCCCGTTTCATACCCGGGCTTTCTTTGGCTTGTTTAAAGGGAGCTGGTTTTCTTCGTAAGCTCATTCCTTGACTTTCCCCTACAAGTTGCTTCGCCGGCTGTTGTCCCCACTGTGTTTGAAATGTGAGTGCTACATTTACAAGGCAAAGTCTCAGTAGACTTCCCTGCCACCCCGCCCCCCTGTACAATCAAGTTCTGGATCAGCGAAGTGTTGAGCACTAGAAGAGAGCAAGCTTTGAACTTGGGGAGATGCGGTGAGTGATTTGTCAGGAAATGAATAAACAAATGTTCTTTTTTTCCCCCTACCCAATCTAAAGTCTAGAGAATTTGTTCAAGACTTTTTTAATTTTTTTTTTAGATTTTATTTATTTTTATTTTTAGGGAGGGAGGGGGACAGAGAGAGAGAGAGCGGGGTAGAGAGAGAGAGAGGGAGGGAGGGAGAGAGAGACATCAATGTGCGGTTGCTGGGGTTATGGCCTGCAACCCAGGAATGTACCCTGGCTGGGAATCGAACCTGGGACACTTTGGTTCCCAGCCCGCACTCAATCCACTGAGCTACGCCAGCCAGGGCTTTTTAAAAAAAATGTTATAAAAATGATCTGAGGCAAGCCACTTAATCCCCCTAGAGCTCCATTTCATAGCCTATCCCATGAAAGTGTCGAATAAGCTCATTGTGGTCCCTTTTCAAATCAAAATTTCTGCTTCCACGCTATCACATGAAGAACTAAGTTTTTACCAAAGTGGAAAATAGTGTTCTCGAAAACACCCTGATATTTCTGGTAATCGAAATCTAGTGTCTGCGTTTCATCTTGGAAAATGGTAGCTCCCACATTTTCCCAGCTGCCTCTCCAAGCCAGATGGGAACATCTTAGGTGTGAGCGTTCTGGAACATGCTAAGTAGTGGGACTGTCTCTTTAAAAGTGGACAATCGTGTTGGACCCTGGAGGTGTTTCAGGAGAGTGGAGCGCCAGGGCTGACGGTTTGCCCCTCCTTTCCCCGTGTTGCCATGGCAGCAGGAGGCTTTTCTGAAGGGCTGCTGTCTCTGAACGGGCACCAGCTCCCCGGGCCCTGTGCTGGCCTCAGCCTGCGTGGTACCTCTCCGCTCCATGCAGTGGGGGCTGGACTCATCCCCAAAGGCCCTAGCTGGTGCTAATAATATGAGGAGTCACAGATCTGCTAGAGGGTGAGTTCCAACGCTAAACACCAATATGAGAAGACCCAGGGTCCCCTGCTACCCGGGGAGACACTCCTCCCGGAAGAAATCTATCAGAAACCCACACTCCTGTGACCAACCTCGAGTGGCTTAAGCTGTTCTTCACAGCCCCCCAAAATGCTCCCTTCCTGAAAAGTCCCACTTCCTCCACAGGGGTTCGCCTTACGCAGTGAGCCCCTTCTTTTCGTCCAGCCTGCCGATGCCAACGCTGGCTAGCGAGTCTTGACTCGTTTCCTCCCCAAATCTGCGGCCAATCATTTCCATGTATGGAACTCAGCATCTCAAACAAATTATTTCGGCCTAAGTGAAATGTTTAAGTGGAATGGTTCTTTCTGGCATCTTGTAATAGTCACCCCATTTTTTTTTTACCCATAACTCATTTATTTTGGCTTTGACACAGATATGAGGACATGCTCAAGAGCATGCAATGTGGCATATTAGTCAAAGGAGGATCTCTTCCATCATTCTTCTGGGCCAGGTGTATCCAGGAACACATTTATAAGCATCTATATCCAGTTAGTCTCTTCTGAACCAGTCTCATGCTAAGCAAAGGCAGAATACCTCCCTGTTCAAACTTGGGACTCCTGATACTGATTCTAAGTGAACATTGGGAAGCATCTTAGTTTTCTCACAGCTTTGCTTGGGCTTCAAGAACAAAATCTTAACTTTGATCAAGGACGTTGATCAAAAAAGCTTATCATCTACATCTACATGTGGGGCTGTTGGAGGTCCCTGGAAATGCCGATCTTTACCTTCTCTTCATTTCAAGCATTTGGAGAGTGACTGGGCCAGGAAAGCGGCTCTGCTGGGCAATGATACTGACACCTGTGTGTAAAATACGTACTTCGTAAGTGCAGTGAGGTTGGCATCTTCTCATGCTTTCGGCATGGTGCTGATCTTGAAATGTATTCACTCTTTGGCCTCTCCTCTTCTGTCACGTTTTACCTCGTTCAGTAAGTACAGGGTTGTGCTTCCATCAGGAAGGAGCTTAAAATCTTGCTCTGCCCTTATGCACCCTTTGACTGTCAAAATAGTCATCAGAACTGCCAGTGCATTAGAGCAGCTTAGCAGCCCCAGGACTCACGCACAATGCTGTTGTTCTGACAACTGCAGCCAATGGCCTGGGGCCCATGGAGGTCCTCCCTTCACCTGCTATAGGCTGATAAGATCAGGTGAAGCAACCTCATTCACTTCGTACAACTGGACCTCATTGAAATGAGAAAATGGCACAGGATCAGTCCACAGTGAAAACAGTTTAGTGCTACCTCATCTCTTGTTTTTAAATATAATCTTTGAAAAATCAGGACTAGATAAGCTTAATCTGTGGTTAAACACGTGTGCACATGGGCACACAGACCCACACCCCCTCGTGGCGGTTTCATCAGTGGATGATGCAGTAGTTACAAATCCCCATGTTTCTCTCTGGGTGTTTCACTCCTGGCACTTCTACATTATTGCTCATCCCCGCTCTATTTGTAAAGTTGGTTGATGGTTTCGTTTCCCATTGATTAAACTCTTTTATTATGAAATAAGAGGAAGGGAGGGAAAGGGTCTAACTCCTATCACCTTTGCTCATGCAGATTTCCATAATCCATGAAATAGTCCCCAGTCAGACTGAAACCTACTTTGCTGCCTGCTCTAATGAGTGAATGCACACTCTCCCAACTCACAAAACTCCCTGGAGTTCTTCTCTCTTGATTGTAGAGCCCAAGTGATTTTACACCAGGTCCCTCCCCAAATCTCTGCTGAGGAAACAGTTTGTGGTAATCCTGTTTGATATTCTCCATCCGCCCTGTGCACTCAGTTTTAAGTGCCCTTAAACTTTTAGCTTGTAATAATATTTCAAAAGAGTCATTACTCAATATATTTCATTCACATTTTTTCAGTACAAGTAGTGTTTTGCAGATGTTACCATTGCTTCTCGTATCTCATTGTTTACCCGTTCAAAGGAAAGAATATTCAACCAAAAAGAAGCAATCACAAATTTATCAGATCGTCTTCCGTGCGTCATTTAACTTTTGTTTTATTTACTAATTGAAAAGAAATCTCTTTACAAAAAGGGTGTTAAGCCATGTAGTGATAATTTTACTTCACTGTATTATTCATCATGACAGAAATGTTGGCTTTCTGCAAGTTCAAATACTTGTAGTGAATGTTTTCAAAGATTAGATGCAAAAATAATACAAGTAATTGGGCTAGCATTTTTTCCAGAAAATGATTGCAAAACTGGTGCAGTTTTTGTAAGTTTCTTATGATACTGTTCCTCTTTATCTCCCAGCTTTGGATTCTTTAAACTGCAATTGTGAGAGTTATGGGAAGACAAATTCTAGGTTCCCATGAGAAGGAAAAACATCAACATTGAGAAATATTATATTTGTATCTCTAAGACTTAGATAGAATAATTCTACTTTGGTTTGGTAGTTATTTGCCTGTAGACACCAAAAATAAAGGAGTATTCTAGAGTTATAGGAATTTGACAAGCACAGAATAATACATGATATAGTGCACATAAAAAATAAAAGAAAACTGACAACACTTTCTAAACACATTTGATTCAATTCTTTATTTTTTACTACACGATTCTAACAGCATCTCATCAACTGTCCTGCATATTTTATTGTCAATGGAAAACCTCATTTTTCCCCACTGAACTTTTTTAAAATTTAGAACAAATTTTCCAATTTCGCAATCTTGGTCGGTGGTAGTATTTACTGCTGTACCTAATTTAGCAGAGAGATATTCCCACACACAGAATTTTATGAAAATAACTTTCATGCTGCAATTTTTCACACCTCATCAGAACCCAAATATGAGTTTATTTTCAAAATCTGAGGAAGATCTTAAGTCTTCATTAATTTATGAGAACATTTCAAAGAAACCTGTGTTGCCAATGCCAAAAAATATTTTGGTTTGTTAGATTAATTCAAATTTAAATATAGCTTAAATTAAACTTTAAATTTAGTGAGTAAACTTTTCCCATTAGGAATTTGAATTAACTAAGTGAATAGTATGCCACATTCTATCACTTTACCTGATTTCCATCTTAACAATTCATAGAAATCTAAAGGAAATAAATTTTGGCTCACAACGTATTAGAATAATATTACAATTAGAAATTAATATAATCGTTCACATACTGTATATAAAAGAACCATCAGCGATACAAAATGTTCATCAGTTCCAATGTGTGTTTGATATGTTTCCCATTCAAGATCTATATATCTCTCTCCAGTCCCCAAGAGACAAATCCAGGGATTTAAAACTTCAGTCTCTCCGGGAGCTGACCCTCTTGCAACACATTCTGGAAGTCTCCGAGTCCTTTGAGCCCTCTCTCCCCTTCAGGGCTGCCCAGCACCTCCAATTCCTCCAGCGTTAATTGGGCTTCTGCTCCGTGCAGAGCCCTCGGTGTGCAGCACAGCCAAGAGCGAGCTTCCGTCTCTCTCCTCCCTGCTGTCGGCAGGGGAGACGTGTGCTCCTTCCTTCCCCCCGGAGAACCAGAGCAACCAGGAGTGTCGTTGGGAGCGGGAATACAGCATCTGGATGTCGCTAGTTTCTTTCTTCTCTCCCGAGCGGCAAACCCGCTCGCTGAGCGTGCATCTATTTCTGTCCGAGTTTGTGGGCAACTGCACACGTGTACACACGCACTCACTCACCTCCACCCGGTTCCTCCAGGCAAGGGGGCCTTCGTTTTCCAATTTTCTGCCAAATATTTCCTTGTTTTATGCCACACACGCCCTGTGCCATAGAGCAGAGTAGAAAGTCATTTTCACTGATTTGGAAGTCACCTGCAAACCCTCTGTAGGTGATGACCAGCTGGAAGAAAGGAAAAAAGCGTAGAAATTAAAGGTATCAGATACCTCAAAACAATGCCAGGGTGGACGTTTTTACAGTCTGATGATTAAGACATTTTCTATATATTATTCTTGCTCTGTAGAGTGTTAGAAAGCCAATTTGAATAAAGTTTGCCTTAATGACATTATATTTGCCCACATTTTTCTTTAGTACATAATTGCACAGTGCCGTCAGAGTAGTTCATGTTCCATTGAGGAGAGTACAACCCTATGGACAGTCATTCAAAATACAAACAGCGTTTGCTTCTGATAATCTTTGGAAATGGCAGACACGTGGCTCAGGTTGAACGCATTGCCAGACGTGCCCTGGTTCGGAGAGTGAGCTCCTTCAGGAGAACTGGGCCACGGATCTCACTTGCCTGCCCGATTCCCACGGCACCCCCGTTGTGAAGTGCAAAGAGAAGACCGTGGTGCTAACTTGCCACACACCTTCACAATCATGATAAGAGACAGGAAGAATTTGGCACTAAACTCCGTCCTCCCCCCCTCAAAAAAAAAATCACAGCCCTTCTATAACTAAGGAACGTGTGCTGTTTGGAGGAGTCACATATATATTCTGCCTCTGTGCCAAAAATATCTGAGTCTGTAACAATGAATCAGAATTATGGAGTGGGATGGAATTCCACGCCTGAAGTGACCTGCTGTGCGTATTCGTGGAGTGACCACATCTGCTGCCCATGCAAACCTTGTAAGCATCTGGGAACAAATGTTAAGATTCCTTTGCCGCCAGAAGAAAAAAGAACACCAGTCTTCACTCTCCAGCCTCTCCCTGGGGCCACCCAGAATGTGATCTACTTTTGAAGCTAAATTCCATGTTTGATCTCCTAAATGAAAGGAAGAGGAATCCATGTCAGCCCAAACAGTTCCTCAGATGAGCCTCTATCTTGTCTACAAGAATTATTTTAGAGATTTCCCATGGAACTCACCCAGCGCGTGGTGAGAGTCTACAAGCCTTGTGATCTTTCTCCCATGGTATGTGCTCTGTACGATTTGCAGAAATTTACCCAAAACGCTCCCAGCTGAGGGCTCCTCGCTCACCACGCACGTCGGGGCGCACATTGACGAGCTCTTTCCAGCTGCCTGCTCTCTTTAAAATCACAGAATTTTACCACAGTGTTTTCCCACTCTGGGATCTTGTTTAGCGTGCAGTCATGAATCAAGATATAAGATACCACCAAAAATGCTGGTCATGTCAGAGGCATCCAATTCTCATTATAAAGTGAGTCATTACACTTCCGTCCAGGTCTCACACCCTTCCCTGCCCGAAGGCTCGCTGTAAGAGGATCGTTTTAGCAGCTCCTTCTTGCCCCTGCTCTAAGAGACATTCTCACTCGTGTGATTTAGATAATATACAACAAAGAAACACACCACGGGTCTGGAGAGGTTTCATCGCATTTGACTTATATGATGCCGGACAGAAACGTATGGCTTGGCGTACAAGTCTGTAAGTCCATATGCTCCGGATAAAGAGGGAAACGTGTGTGTGTGTCTGTGAGAGTGTGAGCGTGTGTACACACACATCTATAATGTGGATGCACTGTCATTTTGGAAGCCCCAGCCGTTTCCCTGCCTCCCGCACTTTGACCGCTCAGACCCGCTGGCCGCGGGGAAACTGACACGGGTCCCGCAGCCGCAGACTTCAGGTCATGCTCCCACACGGAGGGAAGCGTTTCCCGTGCGTCTTGATGAAACGCTGGATGGACTTGAATGTAAACAGCAATGACGGTCAAAGAGAAATAAGACAAAGGAGAAAAAACATAGTAAAATAGTGAAAAGTCATCCCCCCCTTCAGTCATACTCAGTTTCTGTCCGTGTCCTGGGCTCCCGGGCCCAACAGCCCTGCGGAGCGGTCAGGCGTGTAATGCAGGTGCCCCAGCAGGGTGGAGCGGTTTTCGCATGATGGGGTGTGATCATCGCACAAAGACTAACCGAACGTTGTCGTTCATCCTAGAATATTTGAGAGCATCCTGTTTTACGATAGGTACCGATCTCCACACCATTTGTAGGAATATGACTCCCTCATTAGAAATTCTTGGAAGAATCCTTACGCCCTTTCACTGTCTGATCACTTTATTAATGGTGTCTTACTGAGAACAAGCAGAGGCGTTGATTTACTCAATGAATATTATTGGCGACTAGTGGTCCTATGCACTGCCTTAAGGAAGCGTCTATACTGTTTGAGGAGCTCCTTGATTTCTGAATTTTCTCAAAACCTGACTTCTGAGTTCACTTCTATGTGAACACATCTTGATGATTCAACTCTTCCACCAATTACGAGGGTAAAAATCTTGAAGAAAAGAACATGTATGTGATCACTATGCACCTTGCCGGCCTCTAGAACTGTATCGTATACACTGAAAGGGCTTTAAAAGAGTTGGTGATGGCTGATCTTTGGGAAGGAGCATTTCTAAGATAAAGGGTCAATGTCAGATGCCTGTGATGGTTCCTGGCCCCTCGCCTTTCTGCCCAGAGATAGGACTAGCTGATAACGATGCTACCTTCATTATGAGTACTTACCTCTGGCCGCCTCTGTCACCTCTCCAACTGAAAGCATCATAATGTGCAAAGGACTTACATTTCTTTTTCCTTCGTTAATCCTCAAAAGAAAACCACTGAGGATTATTTCTAGGTTTTGAGATAAGTCACCAGAAGTAGAGGCCTCATGGTTAATAAGGGAGGAAGCGGATCCGATGCCAAGGCTGCACAGACAGTGTGCTCTCCAGTTTCATGCTTGAACTCAAAGCCCAGGCTCAAACGCCTACCATGGCCGCCCCATGCTGGGCATGAGGCTACGGGCCAAAAACCACCCAGAGGCCTTCCTGCTCCCTCTTGTCGACTCGCAGACCTGCGCACAGAGAAACATGCCTTTGTCATAGGCAGAAGCGGCCAGGACCTCACTCACGATGGCACCTCACAGTAGAGTCTCTGCCAGGAGGGTCCACTCCCACCCTCACCCTACCACAGAGGAATATGGACCCGGAGCTGTCGGATCTTCTACTGCCTCCAAAGAAACTAGAAATCCGGATTTTTAAATAAAATTTTCCCCAAATTTCAATGCTAGCCGGACCCCGTCGAGCACTCGAGCCCATGCAAAGGGCATCTGTAGACCACGTTCAGCCCACAGACATCCTGGGTGGAGTCCCGGCCAGAGAGAGGTCTGTTGCAGTTGAAGGGTGACAGGTGGGGAGAGAGGGGAAAGTAGGAGACAACTCAGAGATACGCTGGAAGGAAGGAAAGCCTCACAAGGCAGTGCCATTGCCGATTGAGATAATCAGCCCCAGAAGCGCTCCGAGGAAGGGGATTACTTCCATGTGGGGCAGTCCGAGAAGGACTCACAGAACAAGAGGAATTCGGGGAGACCCTGGCTGATGCTTTGTGGGGAAAGATACTTGCTACACAAGAGTAAAAAGGTACTGACATCAGCCTTGCAAGGTTCAGATAGAATAATGAATTCCATGTGACTTTCTCAAAAGCATGAGGCACTCTGCACATTTAAAGAATCTTTTTCCTTAATTACAAACCAGTGCTGGCATAGAACAGATTTTCAACGTATAAGAAGTCAAATGTCTGCCCAGAATGGTTCTGGCACTGTCTCATTAAGATAACGTGCGTCCTCAGGTCCTTGGTTCTAACTACAGGTTGGGATGAGGGTACTCAGCCTTACTAGTTCTATTTTTAACTAGAGTCTTCGTTTGTATATTTCTTACGTGGAGGCACAGCTGCCTGTTTGCCTTGCTCTTCCCTTCCTTCGATTTATGCTAATTCTACAGGTTTTATGCTGGAAAAAAAAAATCAGTTGATTTTTTGGGTGACATGGAGACAGCTTTGAAAAGTCAAGGTGCCCATCATTTTGAAAGTTATTTTCGATGATTAAGAGCCGACTGCAAGTTTCCAGAGTGATAGTTTCTCCCCGGCTTTCACAACCGTCCTGTCCTCAGACGGAATGCTGCAGTGTTCTGGTGCACGCCTCGGGAAGTGACGTCAGGACACTTATTTCTGCCCACGGCCGGATCCGTCCACCCACATAGCCCGACCACGCTGTGCTCCACAATTATAAATTAAATAATAATTTAATTGTAAAATATTTAAATTTAATATTTACATTCCATATTGGACGATATATTTTGAAGACAGCCATTTTCTGATGAATGTTTTTAATTTTAAAGGCCTCTAATATAAGGAATAATAAAAGTGACATTTCAGACTATTCTGAATTTAGGAGCATAAACAGGAAATTTCCAGGCCTAGTTTTTCAAGAATAGATGCTAACAGGGTAAACAAAATTAAACCTGTCATTATGGAAAAATGTTTTCTTCTCCCTACGCATGATGTTTTAATACACATTTTACGAGATGCGGAGAGACTTTAATTTTCGGTTTAGAGTAAAAGGTACTGTTACACCATACAGGTGATAAATTAGGTTATCACAGTTATGGGTATGACCCTTAAAAGGTGAGCAAACTAAATACACCTCGAAGACAAAGCTATTAACCTTAAAGCAGATTACAGATGTGATGTGTGGGAAAATACATGCAAAGCAAGGTGTGGAGGTTTTTATTAATACTCCCCCTGCTTGGGTACCGGTATTAGCATATTCAAACATAGCATTTCCAGGCTAGCTCAATGCAGTCCGTGAACATTTTTTATTTCATTGATTTTCCGACTCGACTTCTGCCTTTCCTTCTGGAGTTCATTTCTTACTCTCTTACTACAAGTAGCTAAAAGAAGTTATCTCCACTGCTTAGCCAGCCTCCCGCTGACTATTTTCTCCACACCCCTCATACATCCCCACTGCTCTATCTTTGCTCATATTATTGAGACGATAAATCACGGGGTAAGTCAGACGGGAGTTTAAATTCCACCTCTGCTATCTATAACCTGTGTCTTTGTGCGACTTTTAATCTCTGGGTTTCCTTATTTGTGAAATAAACCCACAGAGGGTTATTTGTTGGGGCTAAACTAGGTGCATGGCTTGTCCCTGTGCTAGATATGTATATGAAATGTGTATATCATATATGTATTTCATATCATAGTTTATTAAGGGTGACATGCTCCTTCAACAACCTGCTAGGGACTCAACTTGACCGCAGAAGGTAGGGTTCCCCGGGTGAAACGCTACAGCAAAGCGGGACGATCAGAGACGTCGTCCCTACTAAGTCCATCGAGTTCACCTTGGGCAAGTCACGGAAACTCCCTGGATCCAGCCGCCAGACCAGACCGCCCAGGGGGCAGACTCCGCGGGCCCTTCCAGGCCCAGGGTCCTGCAGCGTGACTCCTGTTGCTCCCACCCTCAAGCCCAGCTGGGGAGACTGTTCCCAGGGGATGCTCTACTGAGTCATCTGCCGCCTAGTCATTCTCCAAATGTAAAAAATTGAATAATGCAGTAAAGAAGGAGATGACCTCTAATCCTCTCATGCCTAAAGACCAACCATTTGCAGGCAAAGAGAAAAAAAAATGCTCAATAAAAGCTTTTGGCGTGCTTGCTGACCCCAGCATCAGCCTGTGGGGTTGACAGTGTATCAACCTGTTGACAGTTTACAGCATCGAGCCGCTCCATGCCACACTGCTAAGGCCAAGAGTCTTCTTATTTTACGTCTACTACTGAATGTTGATATTCCTCCCATGATGACACCATCTTTTATGGCAATGTATCCACAGAAATATCATAAAATGTCTTACATTTATTTTTAGATCATCGGTATTCTTTTCCAAACATATATGAAAGAAAACCAAAAAGCCCCATTATTACACCATTTACGTAACAGCCACTACTATTTTATAAAGAACACAAAACATGATCCGGGTGGGAATGTGTAACAGGCAGCAGGACACCTGCCCCTGCCCAGTATTTCCACCCCAGGCCAGTCATTGGACGGGCTGTGTGTTTACGTCCAGAACGTCACGCACGCACCAGCCTATGGGAACACACGTTCCTTTTCTATTCATGCACACGGCATGACATTCTGCACGGGCTCCCTCCCTCACTGTGTGCTCTTGACTACTGTGTACTCTTGACTACTGTGTACTCTTGACTACTGTGTGCTCTTGACTACTGTGTCTTAGAAGCATTTCCGTATGAGCCACACAAAACCACGAGTGGCTTTACAGCATTCTGTCCTATTGATTTTCCACAGTTTACCAACTGCAGTCTTTCAAAGGCCCTGAGTTTATTTCTGGCTGGTTGTTACTGTGGACAATGCTGCAATGCACGATGCTTTCCTTAGAGCCTGGCCAACTTGGCTGAGTATATCCTACCTCTCTAATTAGGAGCGAAAGGTATGCAAACGTTGGCAATGTAATGCATCTTAAAAGATCCTTTTTAATTATTTTTTAAAAATCTCTAACCCTCCCACAGTCGCTGCCCATTTCACAGATGAGAAAAACTGGAGAAGTCAGTAAGAACGTTTGATCAGGAGGCACAGAGAAGACGTGGCTAGAAACTTAGACCTCCCTACGTTCTTCATCTCTCTGTCTCACCTCGAGCCGAATGTTCAATGAGTTCCAAAGAAAAGGTCATTTGGCAAATTGGGCCTCTCTAACAAATGGAGTGGGGTGGTGGCTGATAAGTCTTTGAAGAGCCACACAGAGAGAGGTGCAAAGAAAGACACACTGTGACTCCTTCCCCCCACAGACCGACCCCTTTGGAGTTACAATAAAGCCAGACTTTTCTCTCCCCTTGTTTACCAGGTTCTATGAGGGAGAATAAAGAGAAAGATACTCTGTTGATGAAAATGATGACAGATAAAATGCGTTTGAAGGCTATAAAAGCTCCTTACATCTGGAGCAGCTGGCGGCCTGGGATCGGACTCTGGGGGAGCTTGGAGATACATCTAATTTGAGCGATGGTTGAAAGTAAACTTGGGAAGAGCTGATTCAGGGCAGTTATCTCTGGCTCCGGGAAGTTGTTGTGATGTTCAGAGGCTGGCACATAAAAACCCACAGGACACGTGTTTGCTGAGCCTAATATCCTTATGAAATGAGCAGGAGTGATTTACAAGAATGTATGAGACACAGCTGTTTGCACAGAAACTGGGATATAACATGCCATAGCATGCAATGAGCCATTAACATGGGGAGAAAGGACTGGCTGATGGTTCGATAATGACGTGTACTAAAATATACAAATAACATACAAATACCAGTGGTATAGAAATCAATTCATTAGATAAAACGGTAGGCATTCAGCAAATATATACGGTCTACTGCGAATAAAGCATTTTGCCGAAACGCAGATACGACGAAGTCTTTATACCTCAACTGTATTTCAGAATCGCACAGCAGAGGAACTGTCTACAAAATGAATCAACTTAGTACTGTCACGAGCACAGAGACGGGGGGTGGGCCAAGGCCAAGCACCAAGGCCCACTAGTCACAAAAGCTGTCCTTTGGAAAACTATGACATCCATGATGGTGATTTTGAACACCCAGGATGTCAGCTCAAGTCCCACACCAAGCGTCTGGGGGTGCTCACAAAGAGGGGAGAGTACAGGGAAGGAGAACATCCCACCCGGCGCATTTTCACGAGAGGATTCCAGTCTGACGGGCCCCCATGCTTTGGTAGGAGTTTTCATTCCGAGGCCTGGCGAGTCCCTTCCTCGTGAGGCTTCCAGTGTAGGCGGGGATACAAGGGTCACACCCGGGGTCCTCCTGTGCGGCCACACGCCCCCAGTGGCAAGGGGTCGATAGGGCAAGCACCACTGTGCATGTAACAACAGGGGAGAAGGCTTTCCTGCTGAGGTGGCCGCAGGTGACAGTATTGAGAAGACGACCCACTGAAGAGTACTAAGTTTTTGACAAATACTAATAAATCTTTAAAGGAAATAACACAAGCCACGCTGTAGAAGTAACGTGGCCCAGGACACACTCGGGGGATAGTCCAGATGGCCACAGTGAAAGAAACGTGGTAAGGAATCGGGCTGGGAGGGGTTGGAGCCTGTCAGGCTGAGGAGCTCACGTGTTGTTTAGAAGACAGCGTCATTCGATATTTTGGTCAGGGAAACGGTGTGATTATAATGGATACTTTAATAATATTATAACATAGTTGGGAAAGAGGATGTTCCAAACCGAGCCTTGTACAGTCATCACGGCGATACAGGCCTGACCTAGTGCAGTAGCAGCGGGGATGGAAGAGGCAGAACACTGAAGAACGATGGCTCAGGAGAAGCGACAGAAGACTTGAACGCTGATGAGAGAGGGAGGAGGGAATAAGCGGTGCAGCTCAAAACATGACTTTGAACCCCACCCCAAAGGGTAGGGATCAAGGTGCCACTCCTAGAGACGGCACAGGGGGGCATGAGTCTCAGGGAGATTTCCCGGTCGGCGGCCATGGGCTCGTGGGGCTTCCGTGGAGAAACACCCAGCAGACCTTGGGAAATGCACGGATGGGGGTCCAAATCAGTGACAGGACTGGGTCACATGCTTGGAATTGATTTTCCTCTCCTTAGAAATGGTACTTGGACATATGGAGGACAGACAGCAGGGCTCTACCCAGGATAACACGGGAAGGTTAGGAAAATAGACCCGAATGAGCATCTGTCTCGTTGGAGCAAGACGAACCCGGCAAGGAAACAGGGACTAGAAGAGCTGGAAGAGTCATGAGCCTTATGTGGTAACTCAGACACCAAGACAGACAGGACAGGTGAAGGCAGCTGGATGTTTAAGGCATAAAAGAGATCACGGAAACAGGGCAGGTCAAGGACAAAGAAAGGACCCTTGGATTTGGCCGTCAGGCTGTGAGTGGTGATATTCAGCGGGGCAACTTAAGACGATGGTGGTAGCAAAAACCAAACAGCATCTCATCCTGGTCCATTACAATAATCTCTCCACTGGGCTTCCTATTTTCTAAATTTCCCTGTTCCAACCATCCTTCTTTCTACTAAAACTTATCTTTTTTAACTTAGTAACATCACTCCTTTGGTTTGAGTTTTCAATGGCTGCTGCCATTCCCTCCAAATTTCAAGACCTTCAGCTAGGGCTACACTCAACTGGCATCATTAGCTGAAATCAGCTTTACATTTTTTGCCATACTCTAACCAGCCCTAACTCCAGACGTCCTACCTTGGCTAGTGCAGAGTCTTCCAAACCAGGGACCTCCCAGTGCCTACCCACAGTCTCGTGACCTACCTGCCTTATCTCCTCCAGGCACAGCCGATTCCCCAGTTCCTCACTTCCATGCGTCCGAAAACCTGCTCGGGGCTGCTAGCGGGAGATTATATCGCATTCTGTAAATATCGATTTGTGCATGCATCTCGCCTCCCCTATTGTGGTGCAGAATTGAACAGGGTGTTATATTTATTCTTACAGTCCCAGCACCTAGCATTGTCCATCTATGTTATTTTGATTGCTTTTGAATGAAGGAAGGAAGGATTGCATAAATGGCCACTACAATGCAGGGTGTTTGGGGACAGGGAGAGCTGAGCTGGAGCCGGAGGCCAGAGCAGAGAAACAAGGAAGGGGAAGAGACCACTAACGCTAAGAAGAAGAAAGGAGGCGATAATTCAGGGAGCCATGTCCTGCAGAAATCAGGATGTATGGTATCAATATCATAGATGCTGCAGTTTTGTGAAGAAAGTGGGTCACACTTTTTCAACCAAACCAGGGGACAAAGGGCAGGTGACCATGAATGAAATGAAGACTACTAAGCCCTGTTTATGTGTCAAGTATTGGGACAGGTGCTTTACAAGCTTTGCTCATTATTGGTCATGACAGCTTTGTAACGGTGTAATGGGTCCCTTCACAGATAGGACCAGCCCTTAGGGTTTGAGAACCTGGTTGTAGTCACGGAGTTAAAATTTCAACCCAGGGCTCTTTCCCCCAAGGCTCATGCTCTTTCCATGGACATACTGAACAATTGGCATTGGCCGGGGGCCACAGTAGGATAGCAGGAGAATAAGCCATTTTACAGGTATACTGTTAGGAGGCCAAATGAAAATACTCCGTGATGAGTGTGGGCTGAGTTAGAAGACAAGAGAAGTCAGAACTGCTTGTATGAATAGAATCATGTTTTATTGTACTGCATTTACCAAGTTGGGTTTTTAAAAAAAAAATCTCTGTTTTGAGGTTTACAGTAAGTTTTTGAATGTTTCCATTACCTTGCCTTGGATTCTGGAAGAAGGTATTAGCTAATTTACTTTACAAATTTTCGTGAAGCATTTGCTATTAGTGCTCGGTATTGTGAATTCCCTGTGAAGTATCAAAATGGAATCAGGCATAGCCCTTAGGGAAAAGATGTTTTAATGGAACTTAGATATAAATAAAATCACTATGCCAAGTGGTAGAATATACATGCTGTAGGAGTGATTCAAACAAAAAGGAAGGTGAGGCAATAATTGATCTGGACCTAAAAATATATGTGAGACCTATTCTATTCAAAAGTGGGTGGGTAGAATAGGCAGTCCGTAAGTAAGGAAGAAAGAAGGGAAGGAAGAGGAAGGAGGGGGAAGGGATAGAAGGTCAGGGCAGGGCAGGGCGGGGCAGGGGAGAAGCGGAGGATGAGAAGAAGGAAGGGGGAAAGGAGAGAGGAGACCGGAGGAGAGGCCAGGACAGGAGAGGAAGCATGGAGGAAAGATTATGAGGGGTAGACAGCTGGTTGTCAGAGCCGGATGTGTCACAGGGAAAGGTGGGATTCGAAATAAGGACTAAGGTCTACAAATTTGGACTACAGGCTGAGATTACTAACATCTGTCCTCAGCGGGCCACAGGGAGCCACTGTGGCTTAAAGAAAGCTCCATTGCTGGCAGTGTGATATCACAGATTAAAATCAAATTTCTTTACTACCCTTCAGTAGTTTCTCCCTAGTGTTAGAATGTCAACTCCATACCAGGGCCCTCATAATCATACAGCATCTGGTTTCCACCAGCCACTCCCGCTATAACTCATGGCGCTCTGTCCCTCCCACCTGTGGGTTTTCGCATAGTCTGTTCCCACTGAAAGACTCTCCCCGCCTTACCTCCTGCACATGTCTGACTGTCTCTCTCTCTCTCCCTCTCTTTCTCTCTCTCTCTCTCTCCCTCTCCCTCTCAAATCTTACCTTCTACATCGCTTCCTCAGAAAGCGATTCCTCTCTGAGATTCCAGGCTAGATGAGTCCCCCTAGTTAGACATGCATGGCAAACTCCCCTCTCCTACACCAAACCACAACTACCCCTAATTCAGTAGATTCTCTTGTTTAACCTCAGAACCCAAAATTAAATGATAAATTCTTTAAAAGCAGGGACCATGTAAAACCCCCAGATCTAACACAGGAAATAATGCATATGTTGGTTTAAGACCGTAGGTTACAGGGGATGACTTGCCTGTTGTAAGGGCTAAGAGGTAAAAAGGCAAATATGTTTTTGAAATGCCCATAAAAAAGAGAGATGTGTTACAAATGGAAAATGAGAGGGATGTTTAAGAGCTATTTAAGAACAGAAGCCATAGGTCTTAGAGATTTATTGAGTGGACTACTTCTAAATAATTTGAGAAGTGTCATAAAAATATTTAACAAGTTTCATTATTTTCCCATCTTCCCTGATTTTAAAGAAACCCTTTCTCAGGTCTCCTACAGCACCCCCCAACATTGCAGTTCCTTTCTCCAAAGGTATTTAGTGAGGACCTACTATGTGCCAGGCACTCTTCTGGGTGCTTGATAAACACCAGTGAGCAAAGCAGACATCTCTACCTCCATGGTGCCTACAACATTTTGCAGGAAATAAAAAGTAAAGAGTGTATCTAAGTATATCCCATCATATGTTTGAAGGTGCTGGAGGTGGGAAAAGGAAAAATGGAGCAGGATAAGGGGGAGTGAATACAGATAGCCCAGCGGCGCTACGCCAGTTACCTGGGGCACATTACAGGTATCCATGGTAAAAGCATGTCTCTTTTATTGTCTTGCTTTTAATAAAACCCAGAAACTTTTCACTTGAAGTTATTTCATGAGATATAACTGCTCTTTTCTTATCTATATCCTGGAGATAAAATCTTCCAGGGCAGAAAGAGAGGGCGATTCCATAGCTGGAGGAAGAAACTGACTTGTCAGCCCCCAAGGGAGGGGATGGGGCAGGGGGCTGGAGAGTCCCGCATGCAGAACCTGGCCACCCCTCCCTGCCTGCAGTGCATGCGGGAGGAGCTCTCGCACCTCCCCCACCCCGTATCCAGCATCTTTTCCCACACTTCAGGATGGTGCCTTTCATTTGGTCTCCTGAAAATGGTAAATACTTTCTCGGGCTACTTTTCTATGTATTGCTTTCATCATTTCCTTCTCTTTAAAAATCTTTCATGGCAAAGAATAGAATAGAATAGAATAGAAAAATAAAATAAAGTAAAATAATAAAATAAAACTTTCATGGCCTTGTTTAGTCACATAAAAGCACCAAACAATGGATTGTATTTGTAGGTGATTTTTTTCAAACAACTAGCTTGCTACATTTAATTTTCATGAATTATACTTTTATGGCTTTTTATAAACATTAATTAAATTTGCATATTCATCATAACAACAACAAAGTATACAATGATAAATATTTAATAGATTTTCCTTAACTTTTGGAGAACAGTTGCAACAATTCAAACTACTCCAACACTGTTTACTTAAAAACTGACTTTGTTGAAACAGAAAATAAATATACTTAAAAATGTTTTCTTCACAACTTAACCATTGGGAAAAAATTAATTAGCCCCTTTATTATCATGATGCCTGTTTTTTCAGCTGAAAAAAGAAAAAGTTTGTTAACTAGATTCCAACTTTTGGAATCAAAGCTTAACCACAGAAATTAAAAATTAAACATTTACTTATTATTATTCTGATTCCCAATACTGGAGTGATTTTGTTCCTATTAAATTAAACATACTGATGATTTTGGTTTTGTGCAGATAAGTCTTTAATATGTCTATATGCTTTCAATTAATAAACCAATCAGCTCCATAAAACTCTAGATTTCTGGCTTCTCCTTAAAAAACAAAACAGGAAGAGAACTTCGATACTCCTTACCTCCTATCCGAAGGCTTCATTCATCCCGATACTCATGTGGCCCCTCTGTCTTGCGGGCACATACACTGGCAACTCCAACCCACTGACCTGAAAAAGAAGGCCAAGAAGCAGTCCCTACTTTCCCCAATAGCTTGAAATACAGTAAGAAATACTATTTTTAAATAAACGAATGCAAAAAAAAAGGATTTGAATAGGATAATTGTGTTTCTCCTGCTGCACTGAAGTTTTAGATGAGGCATCCTTCCCCGCCCCCCCCCCCCAGGAGAACCCCCGGACCCACTGCAGTAGGCCCCCAAGGAACTGAAAGGTATGAAACGGAAGTTGAAGGTCGATCAGATCAGGGAGGGGAGGGGAGTGTTCCCCATAACTTAGTCCAATTGAGGGGAACTTGAAGACAGCCCCCCGGAAAGTTCAGTGCGGGTCGCCTGGTGCCTGAGGAACCCAGAGGCTGGTTTCTGACGTGTTCAGGAGAGATGTGAAGGTGAATGCCTGGCTGTGAGGGGTGAGAGGCTGCCCCTCAGCAGGGCCCTGCCAGCAGAAGGGAGCCAGCTGCGAGCTGGGGGGAGAGAGAGTGAGGAAGAGAGGAGCCCCCAAATCCCCCTTTTGCACTGTACGTTTCCGCATTTAAAACGGTCCCCAGGTGTGTGTGTGTGTGTGTGTGTGCACGTGTGTGTTGAGAAGAATAAATTAAAATATTTTATTTATTTATTTTTAGAGAGGGAAGGGAGGGAGATAGAGCGAGAGAGAGAAACATCAATGTGCGGTTGCTGGGGGTTATGGCCTGCAACCCAGGCATGTAACCTGACTGGGAATCGAACCTGCGACACTTTGGTTCGCAGCCCACACTCAATCCACTGAACTACACCAGCCAGGGCTAGGGAAGAATAAATTAGATATATTTGAAGTTTTGATTACACGCTCAATTCCACTTTTTAAAGCCACACCTAAGGGACTCTTTACTTTTTAAACTGAGAGCAATCATAAGAGGTATGAGATTACTTGAGAGTTTACCCCGAGGCCTGGAGAAAAAAAACTCATTCAAACCAGATTGAAAGGGAGCAGGAGAGGGAAGTCATGACGTTGTTTTCTTCCGGGGCCTTTCCTAGTCCTTCGTTCACTGAAGTCACACAGTGTGAGGTCTGGCACAAGGGCCCACCGTGGCTCTGTATCACAGCGTACCGAAAATTAGTGCAAAGAAAAGAGGTGAGTGTGCATGTCAGAAAAATAACACAGTTTTCATGGAAGAGGAGAGTACATTGGACAAGGGGCATTGATTATAGATGATTTCAGATTTAGACACTCTGGAACCTGGGGGCCCATCAGAATGTGGCCCCGTTGCCTCCGTGTCACAGCAGATCACTCCGTATAACTCACGGAACGCTGGGAATTGGCTTTGGACTCGAGAACAAAACTCCATCATGGCTCCCTCTGTTTTGTGTCTCTTTAAGAAGTACGTGCAAACTGCCCTATCAATCCCCATTATCAGCCTCCGCAATTGAGTGTACCGAGTAAATCAAGATGATATCGAACAACCGCGTCAGTCCGAGTCAGATTCCAAAGTGAAATGAAGGAGAGCTGAGCAGGAGCCAGGAGAGGAAACGACTGGAGTGGATGGTCCTAGCGACGCGACAGACGCAGGTCGTCTGCAGAGCAAAGCGGAGAGCGGTTTATCAGCGGGCGGCTCTCTCCAGAAGTTTCTCCTGTCCTTTTGAATAATATTTAACTGAGCGTATGGAGGTGTTCCTGGTCCTAGGAACAGCGCTTTGAACTTGAGACCAGTGGCTGAAGGCTGTCTTTCTACCTGGCTAGACGCCGAAGTCCTGAGAATGGGGACGCTGATTCTTGGGAAACACAGTCCTCCATCAGTCTTCTGGGCCCCTACGTGTTCTTCTAAGTTTGTCAAGAATGCAAAGCCTTGACTGCTCTTCATTGGGGTTATGTCTCGGGGTCATGTTTATAGAGAGCAGCCTCCGCAGGGAATGTTATGTCCGCCTCCGGGACGAAGAGCTGGTTCGCCTCCTTCTGGCTGGAAAAATGACGGATTCCCCGAGTTCGGTGTCTTCCAGCTGCACTGCATGCCTGTGTGTGTGTAGCATCAGGTGGAATTGTCTGTGTCACCTTCTTGCGAGGACAAGGAAGACCGACATAAGCCTATGAGGCTCATGCTGCCTGTTGTACCTGGAGAGACAAAGTCCTTGGTCTCTGACCCAGAAGTCGGGTGTCTTCTTCTGCCTCCCATGAAACGCCGACAGGTGAGCTTACTAGCTCACAATGGGGCAAAGTCCTGGACCTCACAGGCGTTGCTGATACACATAGTCGCCAGCATGTGCAGGCCTTTCTCTGTGTGGCTCTGTTATGCCAGGGTCCTCAAAATACTCTATTCGGAATGCTCTTACATAGTCTAAACATGTGTTAATTTCTGAAAATTGAACCGTGAATGCCTCAGAACAGATGAATAACATGTCTGTGCCCGTATGCATCAGAATGCTCCTCTTGCCTGGTTGGATGGTTGGTCTCGGACTCATCCTTAAATCTCACCTTTAGAATAAGCTTCAAGCTATTCTGAGTCTAAGCCAGCAACTTCTCGTCCTCTGCACCTCCCAACTCTTCCCCTTTTCACCAGCTTCCGTCGGTTCTCTTTCTGCTCCGGACACCTGTTTGCACTCGCTGACGCCCATCCATGACTTGCATACAGGCAGGAAAATTGTCGGGGGTCCCTACTTACTCCTCCTGTGACATTGACCACAGTGTGAGCCACGCCAAGGAGCTACCTCAACATTAGAGCAGGAGATAAGAAAATAAACAAAGGGGAGGGATATAAAAACTATTGCTCTAATCTTATAAACGGCAGGCTGCGGTAAGATAATTGCGAGGATGAATAGCTTTATTAATGTCAAATACAATAGTTTTCAATAAACTTGTGACAAAGCCTCTTCTATTTCTTTGCAACCAATATTGAAGACTTGTGGAAATATGAATTCTTCTCAGATGCATAGAGGCACGAGGAGAGATAGTGACATAATTATAATTGTATTAAGAAGCACGGTTGATTGGTTGTCAGCACACTTTACAGTTAACAATCCTGGGTGTTTCTACACGATAATGGCATAATGACAGTAATGAACTTGGAAGTTATTCTGAGCAGAGTATCACAGCAGAGTGCAATCGATTTATGCATAAGTTATAAATGCAGTCCTCAACCTTATAGGTTATTGCAAATGCAAAGCACAGATTCTCATTCATAACTACTTAATTAAAGAACATTATTGGTTTACCTGTAATTGCTTTAATTTATCACAGTGTTGCAATTTATAAGTAATATGTGTTATTCTTCAGTAGTTTTATTGTAATTACACATAATTTACAATTCACATTACTGGATTTCTAATTAACCTCTAAATATTCTTGGTTATAAAAATGAAAATACTATTTTAGGGAGAATAGGATAATTAACAATGTATTAAATCTATTGGCTATCAAGCATTTACCAAACAATAAAGTCAACTAATTCAGGCTATTTAGTTGAGTTATAAAATTTTGTAAAGTTATGAAGCACAACTTAGTCACGCCTTGAGGTGCTAAAATTAATACGTTTCTGTTTCAAGCAGTTCTTGGTGGGCACCCCAGCCCACATGTTTAGCAACATGGCCTCCTTTTGCGTTGGGGTGACGGCACTGGCAGTGGGGGCCGGATGCACGTCCATAGTCATGTTCCTAAATGAGCTTTTCCCCTCTCTTTACAGTTTCCTGTAAAGGTACCCCGCTCAGTAGATTGAACAACAAAACCCCCATCCATTGCATCTTTTGTGTTACAGGGACTGGGAAAATATTATGGGTTTGTTTCACTATTTTGACTTTCTGTGGGAAGTTTTTTAAAAGCCTTGTTTTGATATGGAGCAGCTATCAGGCAAAGTCACGTGACCTGGCCCTTTTTCCGTAAAGATGAAAGACACGTGACTGTCACTAACATGGGAATATGTACTGTGGACAAACATTAATATTAGTCCTTATTATTAAATTCATGGAAATTGATCTTCTACATGAGATGGCATCAGGCAGAAGAGGTGAAAGAAACAAAGAAAATACTCAATCAAACAATGAAGAAGAAATGGCTAATAGAGACCTCTGTTGCAGGCAGAGCCTGAGCGAAGGGACATGAAAGGGACATGTGTGGTGGGGTGGGGTCACCCCTAGGCACCTGCAGGGCCAGCGGGACATCTGTGCACCAGACAGAACAGATCACTGGACAGAATTGGGACCGGCATCAAAGACCAGGGTCCCTCGCTCGGCAATGTTGCCCAAGGCCAGCCGCGAAACCACCCTGCTGAGATTTTGTTTTAATCCCAGCCCTTGAAGCGGCTGCACTCCCATTCCTTTCATGAAAACAGAGCTTTCCGTGATCCGGGATAAAAATAATTGATTGTAGCACCGTAAATTGAATCAAAAGATAAAGCCCCAAGAATCACAAATTTCATTTACAGTTCAAGCCGTACCACTACAGCTGCCACTCATTGCAATTAATTCCTGTGCTTTGAGATCTGGTTGTGATGAAGAAAGGGGGTCACCGTTTAGAATAGCATTCCAGCGACACGCCCATCGGCAGACATGGACGGTTAGTGGGAAGGTCTATGCTACAGTTTTTGCCTTCCGATACTGAAAATGCCCACATCCCCAACCACCATCATTTAATGTTCAGAGACTTAACCAAAGAGTCTGAAGACTGTGGCCATTTCAAGTGCCTGAGGGTTAACAGGTCGGTGGGTGCTCTTACACCAGTGGTGTCGCTGGGGTGAAACCAACAAAGCCCCATTCTGAGGACTTCCAGGACCAGTCTGGATGCGTTTCACGATAATGGCGCTCATTGTAACTGGACGTGACCTCTGGTTGACTCATAGCAGTGACGAAAAATGCATGCATTTCACCGCACTGAATGGCATTCTGGCCCAAACCAAGCTTTTTAGCCAGCCTACTGGTGTCACAAAAATACTGTGCAATGGATTAGCTAGTTTCATTCAGTCAGACTCCATATATTTTTTGACTATTTTTAGGCAAGAAAGGTACAATTAAGATAGGCGGGCTGTCTGGCTTCCTTCTCTTCTCGTCTGTTGGTGATCAGTACGCACAAATCAGTTCTTCGTTCACGTTATAAATGTGTCTCAGTTATTCCTAGAAACAGGTTGATTGAGTTGATTTTTCAGCAGTAAAATTCTCCTTTCTTTCTGAGTGCTTGTATGCGTGGTTTTAAATCACACTCAACATGTACAGGAATATTATGTTGGAAACCCCCGCTAATCGAAGTTTAATGGCGCTCATAAAGGGTAAGGACATGCCATACCTCAGTTGATTGCTTCTCGATTAGGATGCGGAGAGCTTTCTCATTCTGCCTTTTGGGCCTGACTCGAGTCTGTACAGTGTACTACATAAATGATTTTCCATGGCTTTCTAAAAGGCAGTGCATATTAATATTTTAAACTGAAGTAATTGCTTCTTGCTCAGCAATGGGTTTCATTTATGAGTGTTTATCCTTGGCAAATGGAAAGTATGGTTAATCTAAGTTAAAAATGGGTTCTTTAAATAGCTCTAATTACATTCTGTTTATATTTGTATGTATTAGACACTTAAGATTTAATCGGTAGCAATTCCAACAAACCATAATGTTTATTAGCTGGTTTTAAATTATTGTTATGGATGGCAGTTGAATGAAAAAGTAAATGATTTTTCTACTATGAAACACAGTAAGTAAAAAATGAACCAAGGTTTACAAAAACAAGTTCTAACATAACTGCAAATTTCAAAATAATTTATCGGAAAGGGTATATGGTAAATTCTTTCTTACCATTATTTTTTTATTATACAAGTATGAAGGAAAGCTGGTCTCTAACAGTACGAGGTTAGTGGAATTTTGTTTTCAAAAATTATTAAGCTCTTAATAATGTTCAAGGGGCAGAAAGAGAAGGGAAAGAATTTTATGTTTAGCATTTATTTCACTTTAAAGCAAAACAAACATCAGAAACCCGACAGTTGATTTTTAAGGGTAAAAACTTACTTGTTTTACGTTGATATAATGCTAGCTCAAATCCATTTATTTGCCTGAAGTCTGCATTCGGAATAACCGGCAGAGACTTGGCTGGGTCCTGCTGCCTCCAGAGAAATCTGCAGAAGGACCACCCTTCTCTGCAGGGAAACTTCCAGAGTGCGCCTGAGGGCTGCTCAGTGTGTTAAAGAACGCACCATCATTTTATTGACATTTCACTTTCTATTTATTTTACTGGGATTTTCAAGATATGCAAAATGAAATATAACCCAAAAGACAATTTGTTAATAATAACACCTGTATCTCTATGGAGCTACAAGGATTTAAATTGTTTTCTAAGTGTAATAGAAATTCCCAGAAAAGAAATTTGTAGCATATTGGTGTCATTTTATAATTAAGAAAGCAGTGACAGGAATATTACGACTTCTCTTCATGGTAGATAAGTAAAACACAACAACAACAAGGTTTTATGCTACCCTTTCTCACTAACAGGTGTTTCATTAGAAAGCCACGTGACCTTGGATAAGTCACGAAACTTTCTGCACAACACTTTCGCTTCCCTGCCAGTACATGTAGATACATTGGCAGTCCCTGCCTTGTAAAGTTGGCATGCGGGTTAAGTGGAGTCATCTATGAAAACGCTCGGAAAAGTGCTTTCATATAAATGTTCAGCGTTAATATCGGACTCACTTTCTCTCTCTGTCCGGCTCTGAGCTCTGTCCCAAGAGCTGTAAGCCACTGACTACGGTGTAGTCAGACAGTTCTTTCTCTGCAGAATTTTTCTGCAGCTTCTTTCTAGAGCACACCCTCGATCATCTCACTCCTAACTACACGTTAAGCCTGTCCAATGCAAGCTGGTCTCTCTCCACGACCAGCTTCAGGGCCCCACTCCTGTGTTCGTCTCTCTCAGCACCCACAGCCAGGCTGCCCCTCCATCTCAAACCTGCTAAAACCTGCCTCCAGCCGTGAAAACGGCCCCAGAGGCTCATGGAGGCATGCAGGGCGCTGCAGCAGGGGCTCCGTCGCCTCCTCTTCCTCTCTTCATCACCCATGTTGTGCAGAACTGCCCCCGTGCTGGCCCTGGCCCCTCCTCACAGCTCAGCCCTGCGTCTCCCTCCTGGACGCCAGCACTTCACACTTTCTGGGAACGTGCTCTTCCCACATCCGGCCTTAGGAAAACCTCCCCCATCCCTCAAGCCGGAGACAAACACCGTTTCTAGGAGAGTCCGCTTCCAGATCTGCCCACCTCTGAGTTCTAAATATCTTCTCTACATTACTCATATGCCAGTTACCCTTCGTTCGCCTCTCAGCATAAATATTCATAAACATGTCTCTTTTCCCCTACTGTAGCCTACGCTTGTTCCTATCCTCAGCACGTAACTCCGGCCTGGCACGTAGCTGGCACTCGGTCAACACATATACATGGACAGTCATTGCGTGACTGAATGCATGTTGTTGCCCAGTGCTGCGTCCTGTGTCTTGCATGACGAGGAATCAAGGTATGAAAGTGCCCATCACAGATGCGATTTAAATTGATTGACTAATAAATCAATTACCTTGTGAAAATGGTGAGCCCTTTGTCTCTTTGGCCTGCCCCCCCAGCTCTCTCAGGAACCATTTCTTTCTGGTCATAATGTCCCGATCCCTTACTGTGTGCCAAGCACGGTGCTGGTGCCAGAGACCTGGGGGGACACCAGACGGTGACGCTCACTACAGATAATGCTCCTAATGACAGGGAGGCCGAGCACGCAGTCGTGAGGGTGAGATGTGATCAGCATTCCCACAGGGATTGTCCACGGTGCTTTGGTAACAAAACATATGGGCATCTAACTTGGTTTGGGGGTCGGAGAACGGTCCCCGAGAAAGTGATTTTTAAGCCAAGATCCAAAGAAAGCACAGGGTGACCCCAGCAGAGGGGAGGATGGTGGGCCAATAAAATGACCATAGCCCATGCTGAGCTCAGGGACAGAGGTAAGAAAGAGGAAAAGTGGCCCCTGCCCCCAAGAGCTCATAAATAATAAAGCCATTGCAGTAGGCACTGGGAAGGAAGCGAGCAAGTGTCCGTTGTTGTCAAGGGGTCGCACGTGGGCCAGGTGTCTAGGCAGAGAGGGTGGGCACATCCGCCTCTCTGGAGAGGCGCTCTGGAACCTGCGGTCCGCAGGATGAGAAGGACACAGCCGCGGGGAAGCAGAGGGACGGGCCGGAGCGCGGAGTCCGGGGGAGGGAAGAGCCCTTGCGGTCTGCAGAAGGGCAGGAAGGCCGGTGCAGCGGAAGGGCCGGCGCGTCCTGCTGAGGTTCGCCAGGCGGACTTCCCCGGACCGTGGGGCACCTCGTGAGCAAGAGGAAGGCTGTGCTTTATGTGCCGGGTGCTTTGGGAGGCCACTAGTGTTCTTCAAGCACGAGGGTGGTGTGACCCAACTTATATCTTCTTTGTTTTTAATGTTTTATCTATTTCTCTTCAGAGAGAAGGGAAAGGAGGGAGGGAGAGAGGGAGAGAACTATCTATGGGTGAGAGAAACATCAATCACTGATCAGTTGCCCCTCACATGCCCCCAGCTGGTGACCTGGCCTGCAACCCAGGCATGCGCCCTGACTGGGAGTCAAACCGGCGACCTTCCCATCTGCAGGCCGGCGCTCAGTCCACTGAGCCACCCCAGCCAGGGCCCAAACTTACATCTTAAGAGTGACTTCACTTCCCGCAGAAGGATGGGTCCTAGGTCAGAAGGACTAGAAGCAGGACCTCAGGCTGGTGGTGGCCTAGGTCAGGGCAGGGACAGTGGCACTAGAAGTGGAGGAACTTCTTGGCTCTCTTAGGAAAGCGTTGAACAGGATATGTGGATTGGGTGTGGGGGGTGATTGGATGAAGAAGAAAGAGCAAAGAGCAAAGTGACTGTCCCTGGGGTGGGGTGGGGGGCAGGGCGGGGGGCCTTGGTGCTGCCGCCTGCCTTCGGACCTGTTTCTCTGGTTCTGGAGTTGTTTCTTTCATACTCGGGCCCTACGCCAAGAGCAGGGAGCTTTCTTGGATTCCTTATTATGACCTTAGCTATTTAGACCTTAACACAAGTTTGAAGGAGAAGGATTGTGAGCTCTGATCAATGTCAAGGTGACCCGGCTTTCCGGTTGTCCCCGTCCCCTTTCCCCAAAAGGAGGGTCTCTTCACGCTGCCTCTCTGCCCACTGAAGAGGCCATGACCCCACTTAAACTGTGGTTCTCAGGGGAGCTGGAAGGGGTGCCTCTGAGCCACCTCCTCCATATTCCACCCACGGCTTTGTAGGTCCTTCCTGTGGTGCCAAACCACGGAAGAGGATAGCCAGCCACGAACAACACCGTCCCACGCTTTGTGAGCGCCCCGTTCCTGCCACTCTTTGGCTCGAGCTGTAGCAATGAAACACCCCAAGGGAACCCTGATGGGGAGCTAAGCGAACGTTAATTGATGGCGTCTGCTGCAGCACGGGACTGCACTTCCAGTCCCGAGTGCTTTCCAGCCGGAAGGAGCCTTCGATACGATGTTTTCGTACGGCCTTCACTGTACCGACGGGAAACCGAAGTCACAGGAAATTCAAGTGAGGCCAGGCACCTGATGCCGCTCCAGAAAATCATACTCTTTGGCATCAGAAAAATTTGGATTCTGATGCTAACCGCATGCCTTATTAGCTGGGCAAATTCATTCCTCTCGATACTGTCCTCTAATATCCTCCTTTTACAACGGGGTGATCATCCCTACTGTGCAGAATAGTTGAGGAGGTTAGAGCCAGTGACCAGCAAGGATGTATAAATAGTCGATAAATGGTCATTATGATCCTATGTTGGCTTTCTCTCATCCATCAGAAAAGGGACAGGGCCACTTAGGGGTCCACGCAAGCCTGGGACCCACGATCGCCCACCTACAGTGCATCTTTCTCTAGGTCATGTCCGGCCTGGTGGCAATTGTCAGGACTCGTGGAGGCGCTTCCGGCCTGCTTAGGAGTAACAAACAAGCACAGGGGGTCTCATGCCTCCCTCGAGCCCCGGCAGACTCTTCTGGCCCTGAGACGCAAGTACACAATTTGTAATTTTATTCGGCAGCGAGTTGCCGCTGGAGTGGCGTAAAAAGCGAAAGCCATAATTCAACCCTAAGAACCGGGTCTGCCACCCAGAATAAAAGACTCTTTTAATAGGAAGAATAATCTATCAATGTTGTGAAAAGGCCGCTGGAAAAGGCTCGAAGTCCTAGTGCAATATAAAACATAAATGGTACATTGTCCTAGTTTTTCGCTGGAAATTGTGTGTTAGCACTCAAGTACAGAATGTCTTTTTGCCTCAGCCTGTGGTTTTAGAATATGCTATACAGACAACTCTATTTTCTAGAGGTTAATAAGAGAGAGAGAAAGAGAAAATAAAGAGAGAGAGAGATGGCGTGGCGTAAAGGCGGATAAAAATAGTAATTACAATAAGTTATGTGTTTCCACACTTAAAGTACTTAAAAATCTGTTTCTGCTCCTGAAAAAAAAATCCTTTTGCTATTGTTACAGTTTTTATGCACTTTATGGTGTTTTACGATGCTAAGATGTGCAGCAGGGAAACTGTATATCTTCCATGCTCCTTTCTGGTGTCAGTCACTCGAGTAGGCATGTAACTTGTCTGGTCACCCAACAAGGCAGCAGATTCCTCGAAAAGCTCCTGGGGCATTTGAACTGGTATTTCATATGGGGAACAAGCCAAGAAGATGTAAACAAGAACCCCCAAGAAAGGGCTGGGACCATGGTTAACCGTCAATGGTTTGGTCTAGTTAGATGTCCCTGTAAGCCAAGGAGAGAGAAAAAGGGGTAAGATCGGAAACACAGAGTCTAAAAGCAAAGTCATTTTGTACTTCTCGCATGATCTGCTTCTTTCTCATTTTCTTTCCCATCAGTTTTTAAGAGCCCCAGCCTTCTCAGCTGAGCTGGGAGAAAAGGGATGTTGTCTATTCCTGGCTGAGAAATACGAGGGAAAAGAGAGGGAGCACAGCACAGGGCTGGATCCGGGGTGCGCGGGAAGCTCTTGCGGGGAGCAAGCGGACCCCAGGGCAGAAGCATGCCCACTGCTTCCTCCGTGGTGCCTTTTTTAGGAACTTGGTTTTACTTTATTAATGTATTACAGCTAGTGTTCTCCACTGACCGGTATTTCATCTCAGTGCTTTAAGTTACATTCTAAATATCTCTTCCTTTTGCCCCGACCTCAATAATAAAGGGTTTTTAAAACATAATGGCAAGCAATCGACTAAGTGGAGAAGCACCAATAATAACCATAGACATTGAAACAGTTGCATGTTTTATGCCAATGTTCTTTATGTGCCGGCTTCGATTCTCGGAGACTTTTGTTGCACTGTTTGAAAAGAAACCATCAGTGAAAACTAAGGATAGCAATAGTGTTGAAATGCGTTCAGTTAAAACACAACGTCCCTGCGTACACAAGTTGCTTTGTTGATTATCGTGTGGAGTTGGTGCACTCCGTGCAGGCGGGTAAAACAAGTGCCGGTTCTTGACACGCCCATGATCGGAACATTCGTATTTTTTATCGTACGGGATTGAAATGGCCTTTACTGATGAGATATCTCCACCATGAGGGAAAAGGCCGGCGTCCTCTCAAGTGCGTTACAAGGTTTGCGTATACTTAGCTTCTGCAGCGACATTGGTTCAACCGGCTGCCTGCGGAGTGTCTGTTTCACGTGGTGTCTGGCTCTGCCGCACAACAAATTCCTGTCCAGCACCATGCACGTGCTGATAAGGAAAGGCAGATTATAAATCATACTCATGATAAATAAGTTATAAAGTGTTTTAGAAAATGGTAAACGGTATAGAAAACAAAAGCAGGGTATGAGGAATTGGGAATGCCGCGGCCGGACAGGGGGAGGGGGCTCCACGTTCGCATGGGGCGGCCTCCTTTAAACGGTCAGTGCGAAGATCTGAAGGAGGTGCAGGCGTGAACCGTGTGGCCAT
This sequence comes from Phyllostomus discolor, assembly GCF_004126475.2. Taxonomy (NCBI): domain Eukaryota; kingdom Metazoa; phylum Chordata; class Mammalia; order Chiroptera; family Phyllostomidae; genus Phyllostomus; species Phyllostomus discolor. The sequence continues at coordinate 88,487,547 of NC_040913.2, read as the reverse complement.
CGGAGGAAGAGAGCAGAGGCCCTGTGGCCGCCGGCCTCCGAGTCTGGCCCGCAGGCTGGGAGCGGAGTGAGTGGATGGAAGAGGAGGTCAGAGAGGTGGCTGTTGTGTAGGTCATCCCAGGAGGTGGCATTGAGTCTGAGTGAACTGGGGAGCTCTGGCCAGTTTTGGGGGGGGGGCAGGTATATATAGCTCATATTTTAAAATGCACTTGGGCTGCTTGTGTTGAAAATATGATAGAATTAGAGAAATCCACGAGAAGGGCATGACCGTAACCAGGCAAGATCTGATGGGGTCTCAAAACAGGAAAGGTAGCTGGGCTGGTGTTGGAAAGTGGTCAGACTCCAGACATAGTCCGAAGATAGACCCGCCTGGATGTCCACATGGGCTTGATACCAGGCGTGAGGAAGAGGAATCAAGTATGGCGCTGCGGTCATTGGCCACGGTTATTGGCCATACAAGAATAGCATTATCGTTGCCCAAGATTCAAAAGACGGCAAGAGTAGGAATGGGAGATGGAATCAGTGGTACAGGCCTTGAAAATACCCTCCCAGAGGAGTTTGAAAAAATGTGCACCCCCCCAAGCACGTATGAGACCACACATCCCACATGTCCCTCCTATATCAGAATGAAGCTCTGTAATCTGAGAACTCATGTGTTTCAGTTCTAGAACATCTGTAGCCATGATCACTCAAACACCACCTCTTCCCCTGCTCTACTCGCTCTTTCCAACTTTTATTGAAAGTTTACATATATATATATACATATATATACATATATACATATATATATATATTAAGCTCTATTTCATCTTTTATCACTTTTTTATTTCTCTGTGCTATGTTCTGGATGATTTCCCTAAATATGTCTTCTAAATTATAGTTCTCTCTGCCTGCTACCTGATCTGCTATTGAACTCATCCACTTCTTATTCCGATGACTATAATTTTCACTTTGCAAAGGTTTTATTTGGGGTTTTAGATCCACCTGTTATTTCTGTAGCCTGGTGTGTTCTTTCCATTATTTGTTTTATTACCTTAGTTATTGAAATGAAAATGAGTCTCTAGTTTCTTCCTTAGCATCCTCTTATCTCAGTGACCTGCAATGCCAATGCCCCTGTTCCCCACATCCCGTCACCCCCTTTGTTGTGAAGGGTCCCACTCGATCATTTGCAGGTGTCTGGGGCTCCGAGGTCGCCGGGAGCACGCTGACCCTGTGCGCCCGGACTGGGGAAATGAGGCCGATTCGGTTTGGGCTTCGTTGCCTTTAAGGCGGCAGTGGCCTCACGGGCCTGACGTGGGTTTGTCAGTTCACGTCTCGTGAATCAGAGTTGCGATTTCCACACGCTCGGGAAGTTTGCAGTCTGAGCCCCACACCCACACTTGGAGGGTCTCGAAGTTAACTTTTCTCGCAGGGGGACTTTCCCTCCAGAACACCAGAGGGACAGCAGACTTCCTGGCCTCCTCCCTGGGGAGGGGGCACCTTTTCTCTAGGCTGCTTTTCACAAAGGGCCACCCAGCGGCCTGTTGTAGACAGTGAACTCGGTTCCCTTTCCCTCCGTGTGTGGGAAAGAGCCACACCGAAGGCCACACCGGGCCACACCGAAGACATGTCCTTGAGTGGACAGTCCCAGCTTAGATTCTAGCTGCCGGTGTGTGATACTCCCCAGAAAACCTGGTGTCAGTTTAAGGTCACTTTTTTTTCCTTTTACCTTGGAATTTCCTATTCTTTTTTTGTGTGTGTGAACTATGTTGTTGGGGGTTACTTTTTAAAATTTTTGCTTAGCTGTTGTCCAGGAGGGAGGGGTGTGTCAGGGGGCTGAATGGTAATGAAAAAAAAGTACAATGAAGATAAAAAATAGAAAAAAAAAAACAAGATTTCTGTCTGTTCAGTGTTGGAAGTTGCTAAATACGATTCATCTAGTCAGTGTTGATGCTCAGCAGTCTAGATGATGCATAAGCAATGCCAGGCCTCCTGAGTGCATAAAACACTAGTGTATAAAACACCCCTGAATTCCTGGATTGTGTGGATCCTGGGGCAGGGTCCAGGGTTGGGGCTATTCACCAGTCAATACCTGAGACGTTCGATGTTTGAGCCACCGGTACCGCTGTATGGATGTGTGTCAGCCGCATATCAGACAGTAAGTGCAGAGTGTCTCCTTATTGTCCTCTGCCCGCAGTTCATCCTGTAATGTATTGCAGCTGGACAAGGAACTCAAAGGAACAACACTACCCCAAGGGATAAAAGGCTCAGAAAAATATTCCGTCATTAAGTTATTCGAAACGACGTGAAACAATCTTAAAGTCTGTTTAGATTGTCCTTATTTTTTGAACTAAGACAGAATGGACGAAAGGCTATTTGTAAGTCTGATAATAAATTTCATGTACTTGGTCTGGCACAAAATAAAATATATATCATGAAGATGCTTGGGATAATAGTTGTTTACCATTTAATTAGTTCCAGGCACTTCAAAATCTGATCACACTAAAGAAAAATCATTAAGTCCATATCTTTGAAAATAGGTTAACAAGCCTGGTCTTGACATTTATTTCCTAGAAATTGCGATGACAGTCTTGGCATCTTCGACGAGTCACATAGACTAGGTGTTAGAATCGCCATTCCGATATGTTTGGAGTAGATCATCTTTTGGACACATTTGTGTTTGAAGTCAACAAGTATAATTTGTAGGTCAAAGCAAGGGCTTTGGGGTGCAGCGCCTTCTCCATACCAAAGCTGGCACAGTCCTTGGACCCTGAGTCAGCTGTCGAACCCTGTGTGTGTACGTGTGGAGGGTTTAAAGATGAGGCCAAGATCCTCAGTGACTCCTAGAGGCAGGCTTTACGCTTGCCTTGCCTTAGAAGCTATGTGAGGAGACCTGTCCCGTACAGACTTGCAGGCTTAAGTTCTGAGGATCACATGGACAGCGTGGTGACTACAGTTACTAAACCACGTCGGATACTTAGATATAAAGCATTTGCACACGCATACACGAAGTGACTAAGTGAGGTGACGGGTGTGTTCATTAACCTGCTTGTGGGAATCCTTTCACAATGTATATATCACATTATGTCCTTTAAGTAGACTGCAATGTTATTGTCCGAGGATCCCTCAGTGGCGCTGGGGAAGAAAGAAAGAGGTCTGCCCAGCATTGTGCATGCTCTCAGTTACTTCAAGCCCTTGCCCAGTAAGACGGCAAGCAAGGATTAGACCAGGAGGTTGGGTTCGCTCGGAGATTTCCAGAATCTCTGGCTCCAGAGACAACTCTTCTAACATGAGATGAAAACCCTGAGTGACGTAGGTTTCCTATGCACTCAGTGATCACGTAGATGAATTGTTCACTTCGGTGCAGAATTTAATATGTATTGGAAAAATAATGGTGTATGCAAACCATTATTAATTAAATCTATTTAATAGTTCTCTCTCTTCTCTTCTCTTCTCTTTCTCTCTCCCTCTCCCTCTCCCGCTCCCTCTCCCTCTCCCTCTCCCTCTCTCTCTCTCTCTCGGTACATCAACAGATTCTGGGGATTCTTGGCAGTAACTCTTTGCCTGCCAGAATCTGGAGTCAAATATTGAGCACTAATGTTTCTCGGACTGTAGAAACAACCAAACAAGTATGTGAAGGCGTCATCACTGATATTCAGCTGGGGTTCGACTCCATCACAGCCTAATCAGCTGACGCCCTGCTGGTGCCATAATCACCCTAATTATTCAATTATATCAGCATAACAAGTTTCTCCAGCACCCACAGCCCGTGGCGATAGATGGGATAACAACAACGATAAGGACATAAATTGTAGCTCTTTCCTCTGTCTCATCACAGAGGATCTCAACCTCCTCTAAAATGCTTCTCACCTTCTAAGAATCCCAAGTTCTGTCTCTCTTAGGCTCACTAATAACCTGGGTGCCACAGGACCTTGTCCAGACCCATGCACTGGGCACGCCCCCTTTGTCTCAAGGAATCGGGGGGTATACCCAGCACAACCATTTCCACTTCCGCCCCGTCACCAACCAGGCTGATGGCGAATGATGGAGGAGAGCCACCCTGTCCCTCTGAAGCGGGCACGATGCCCGACCCCCTACTCTGGGCTACACTGTGTCTTTGGGGCCCCATGGCTCTTGGCGACCCTCACGTGAACAGCCACTTGACCGAGTGACAATGGCTCACCCTCCCAAGATTTTGCAGACAGCAGCGGAGCCTCAGGGCAGGTCCTGGCTGCCTCCCCTTCCCAATGCCTACGTGCAAATGCTGGCTTCTTCTCTTCCATCCGAAACAGAAGTGGTATCACGAAAGACCTCTTGGAACTCTCAGTTTAAACCATCTGTTTACTTGCCAGTGGACTGCAACGTGTTTGCATCTCAGGGTGCATGCATCATTAGTTTGATGTAACACATTGTTAGGGGAGTTTCACATTTGTGCCTGCACCGATAGCAACCCTGACGTGATCGGATCAAAGGGAAATCACCATGTCGCTTCCAGTTTGGGGAGGAGATATTTGTGAGCAAGGGAAATTGAATGACTTGTTCGAATGGCGAGGAAAAGCAACTTAGTGCTTCGGAAAGGCGTTTCAGGTATGGAAGACCATGAAATTTAAACCGAATGCGGTTAAGAATGGGCTGATTAGCTAACCTCAACAGAGAGAAAATATTCCTAGATAAGTGGGCAAATTACAGGTAGAAGACAATTAACACAATTCAGAACAGTAAATAAACAGGGGAGATTTGTTTTCCTCCGAGGAGCAGGGTGGCTCTTCGGGGACAGAGGAAAGGTACTACAGTCGAAAAGGTTTTGTTTCCTCATTCACGCTGTGAATTGGCATCAGGTTATTCAAAGAACAAGAGCCTGAGCTACAAATGGAGCTGAATCATCTGTCCCTAGTCGGATCCTGCCGTCCTCAACTTGAGTCCCAGCTGCCTGGCTGAGGCTCTCTCTGTGCCGGTTCCACGATCAGGCAGCTGCGTCAGAGCTCCTTCCACTCAGGGTAAGAGGAGCAGGACCAGGGGCGGGATGCCACTGAGTGGGCTGGTGACCCAGAGCGGTTCACACTCCACTCTCTTGTTGATAGAGCGCTGACTCTTTATTTCATACTCCTTTAGTTCTCTATCAAATACCAACAAAACATCTGTAAAATACAAAATCCCAACACAGTCCAAGCAGAAGTCCTTGACTTCCCCCCCAAGGTGACCAGTGTAGTCAGTGTGGTTGATAAACGTCAAGACGTTCTTCCCACCCCTATGTCCACACTCACGGATCCGCGTGTGCATGTCCACACACCTGCGCAGCCTAGAAGATGATCGTCACGTGTTTTTGTTGTTTTGTACGTGCGATAGCTTTCTAGTCTATATTTACAGATACATCCCTATTGATCCATAACCTGGGTTTTGTCCTATTTATCTTAGAGATATTTCCATGTTCTGTACATCCATTCTTTGTCATGTTAGTTTACTCGACTGCCACTTATTGAGGAAAAATCAGGTCATTTTTGTTTTTCACCATTATGGGTGATAATGCAGCAAACACCCTCAGACACATGTCTGAGTATACCTCTAGAATATACATCAAGAAATAAAGTGCTAAGCCAAAAGTTACATGTATTTTCATTTTTATCAGCTACTGCTAAATTTCCCTCCCAGAGACAATATCAACTCACACTTACATCAACTTTGCACAAGACTACCCTTATAAAAGTACACCCTGCCCAAAAATGGATGTCATCTCTCTTTTTGCCTTTTGGTAATATGGTAGACTATTTCCCACCTATACGTTTACCAAAATTCACTCGTCTTTCAAAATTTGGCGTGAATGCAGCCTCTCTCCTCGACATCGCCCCCGACCACCCAAAACAGCCCACACGGCTCAGGCTCACTGAGGCTGCCCGTGCGGACACTGCCCACGGCGTACCGCATTCAGTGCTCTGTCCGAGTTGTCACCAGTGTGAGTCCTGACCCTGCCCCGGGGTGAAAGCCAGGCCACGCACTACGGCCCGTTCACTATCTGCATGTCCCCTAGGCTCTTGTTCCAGCAGTTTGCACGTGGCTGCAAGGTAAAACAATGGAAATGCACAAACACAGGAGCATGAAAAGGAACGAAGAGAGCTTCACACGGTTTGAGTCAGGTTGTACAGAGAGAACTGATCACGTGCACGTGTGATTTATCTCGAGAAGGCTGAGGAGACAGTGGGTATAAAATAGTACCGGCAAGTCAGAAGAAACCTCATATAAAATCCGTCCCATAGTTTGTCTGTCTAGCTATTGATATCCAGGTGTTCATTGGTGTCAGAGAAGATGTTCGGTGCCAACTCATAATTTTTATTGTATAAAAAGTGTGATAGCACTGTGGCCAGCTTCAGAAACACCAAGTTCAAATCCTGTGTAAATCGCTGTAGTGCGATTTTGAAAAAAAATCACCACGGTGCTCTGAGCTTCAGTTTCCTGACCTAGGAAGTAGAGTTAATAATACCTGTCTGAACCGCACAATGAGTATTTATTCTCGCAGGGGTTGTTGATCACGCGTCTGTGAGAATCAGGCACAGAGACAATATGAGGACGTTAGGAGACTCACAGGGCACGGTGTATGTGTAGACACTTTTAGATGAAGAACCTGAGGTATGCACAGAGCATCGCATACCCGTGATGGAGTCTGTTCCACCTTTGAAAAAGACATGTCTTTTATTTTAAGATGTTATTTCATTCAAAAAGGTAACCCTTTATTGTTTGAATACCTAGCTTTTATGATCCACAGACTAGATATTTTCCATGTGTGTTTTTGGTTCAAAGACCCGTGGGGGTGTAGGTACTTCTGTAATCTGCATTGCTTTCTTTTACTTTTTTGTTAACTCATTCATATTTGTAAGGTCTCTTGATTTTTTAAAAACGCAATGAAGAAGCTGAATGGTGTTACTGTTTTCTTCTTTATGTATTAAACACCTCATTACGTGTTTGGGAACATTATCTATGAAGTTACAGCAAAATCAGTAAAAATCAAGGAGGTCCTAGAGACATCACACCATTTTGATAGGGAAGTCTTCGCTCCCAAATTTGTCAGGAGGGGGAAAAAAACACCATTTTCAGTAACATGTAGACCTCTGAGCCAGAATTAGCGCGGTACCTGCGGCAAAACCGGAACTGGGAAGTGAGTCTGTTAGGACGAAGGGCGTAGGTAGCTGCTGCAAGGTTACCTGGGTCGAGCCCTCTCTGCTGGTGGGTTAACCGGCACCACCCGAAGATGGAAAGCTTGGATTCAAACAAATGGGCAGCTTTCCATAGTCCTGGTACCTCCCACCTTTCCCACGACACTCTCAAATCCTCAAGTTTTACAAAGAAAGTATATTCACACCTCGCACTCTTTTTCTGGGCCGGCCTTATTAAATGACCACTCACTCTCATCATACCTAACAGCTCCGTTTTATCTGGAAGTTCGAAATGGGACTAATGGAAGTTTGAAAAGTATAACCAGTGCCACACATCTGCCTTCTACCATAGAATACTTTATTTCAACTTCTAGGAATTCTCCCAAAGCACACATAACTCAGAAAGAGAATATGACCCTCCTCCTTTGCCAAAGTGGATTCACAAGGGAAAAAATAAAGACTACAATGCTCCCGTTAATCACGTGCAGGACATTGTAATAGGATAAACAGGTATAAAATAAATTTGCTTCCTTTTAGCATTAAGAACAAAGAGAGATTGCCCTGGCTGGTGTGGCACAGTGGTTTGCACGCCAGCCTTCAAACCAAAAGGTTGCTGGTTCGATTCCCAGTCAGGGCACATGCCTGGGTTGTGGGCCATGTCCCCAGCTAGGGGCATGCAAGAGGCAACCTAGTGCACATCAACGTTTCTCTCCCTCTCTACCCCTCTTTCTAAAAATAAACAAATAAAATATTTTTAAAAAATGAATGAAGAAAGGCTTAGCTGCACCTAGCAGCTAGTGTAGATATATTCTTTATTTCTAGAGCCCACAGGAATGCCTATACAATTTCATTAGTTGTTTCAGATACTTGTAACACCTCTCACCCCTGTGTTAATGATAAGTGCAAAGCCTAAGAAGTAATCCAGGCCTTAAAGATGTTCCCTGGACTTTCTACCAATTGGCTTACAATGAACATTAGAATCAGACCTAAGGGACATCGTCCATTTTTATAGACTACCACAGGTAAGCCCGTATCTCTGAACAGACCAGGTGGATGGTCTTTATAAAAGCTGTTTTCTTGGGGGAACCAGCTTAGCTGATGTGATGCACTCCCCACCCCCCATTCTCCTCCCCACGATGTGAATGAGAGACCACGTGGACGCAGGTTTTTCCATTTAATTTCCACCAAGCGCGTGTTCTCCTGCCTGGGTCGGATCGCTGCCTAATGAAATAATCAGCTAGTCTGCCGTGGGGGAGTGGCCGTGCAAGAGGGGAGGAACCGTCCTAAAAGGTCCATTATCCTGTTGATAAGAGCCCAGAACTCTCATTAATGTTAATTAGATTTACTCACCAGTACTAAGGGGAGGCTAGACCTTAAACAGCAAGTTTGAAAAAAAAATCTATCTAGCAATGTGAAACGCAGGGGGAAAAAAAATTAGAAACCGTCCCCGCCTCCAAGCAACCTTAACTCGTGTAAAAGACATTTATGTGGCCATTAACCCGAGCAGAAATTGAACTTGTCAGCATTACATGCAGAATGTATACAAGGGTAACAGTTCATGAACAATTTCTCCAATGAATTAAGGGCAAACTGGATTTATTTCTCGGCAGTACGTGTACTCTGTCCATCATCTTCTTAATAGAACAACTGCAAGAGGTGGAGGTGTTAAAGCCCTTTTATTCACGCCTGCCTTTCAGGTAGGAGACAAGGGATAAAGAAGAAAAGCCGAGATTTGGTTTGAGAATAAAACCAACATCCTGGGGCCATCCTTGTGCTCCGTCTCTGTCACCTAGCTCACTTCCGACCCCTCAGCCAATCCCATGTTCTCTTTAAGGTCAGATCATGCATCTTCACCTGCCCCTCTACCACCCTGCTCCAAATCAACACCGGTCTCAGCCCCGCCATTGTCATGGCTCCAGCTTGAACCCTACACCACCCCATGAAGGCCAGGGTATGCCCTTTCTTGGGGAAGCAAATCCTGTCATTCTCCCCACACCCCCCACCCCGTTTCCTTTGACAGCTGGCTAGCTCCTTGGCAGAGAAGCCTTCCAGGGGTCCTCAAGGTGGGCCTGCCCTCTCCCCTAACATCTGTGACCTCAGATTCTTCATGTTCCCTCTCTGTCACTTCCCTCTAACCCCACCGCCTCCCGGGGGTTCTGTGGTCACGCCGAGAGCTCCCTGGCCTCAAGGCCCTTCCGATTGCTTTTCCTGCAGCAGAGAGCTGCCTCCCCCCTCCCCCCGCCATCCCTTGTACGTCCCACGCCTGTCTCTGTTTTGTCTTGCTCCACAGGACACAGCACTATACCCATAATGCACTTAGAAATGCGTCTGTCTGCAACTAACTGCCCCCGGTTGAATGTAAGCTTCATGAGGGCACTTGGTCTGAGTTTCTACTGGTGGCCCAATACCATGGATGGCGCCCACAACACAGTAGACAACCCACAGCAGCGCCTTCAAGGAGCAAAGTGAAATATTATTGTGGTCATTGAGAAAACAGTGTATTCATGCTCGGGGACGAACAGACAGTGAGCTCATCTTCCCCAGCGTCTGAAACCTTCTCCATTCTCTATTAAGAAATTATGTAAGAAGATGTAGCCATAGGCCAGCCTGGGATATCCTCACTGGAATAACATTACTTTCCCAGATTCCTTTATTCTTCGTTCCCACATCGGATGCCTCAGCATATCTTTTGCACTCAATGCCTTTTATTCTTAAATAGCCCTGTTGAAGCCCACGTGTTGGTTTTCCCACTCCAAGTTCATTGGACAAAAACGTGCATGTAGATGGGGGTCTCTGTTTATTTTCGTTAACCCCGGGCCTGTCTCTACTTCCGAGTTGCAAAGAGCAAAGGACCACTAGCTTATCCAGAATAATCAGAAGTGCGAGGAACAGGAGCTGTAGCATGAGTTTACAGACCTGCATTATGCAGCCTACCAGTTTTTGTGTGTGACATGTTGACAGAGGTTGACACTTAGGGGGTGAGTTCCGTGTAGTTGTCACCTGGCATTAAGACGTGCAGTTCATTCTGCAGTCAAAGTAAAGGAGGGATGACAGAGTCCATACTCGAAACCCTCACTGCAGCGCCGTGGCCGCCCACAGCACTGCTGACCGCTCCTCAGGGCCAGTGACTCTGCTTCGCTGGGCGCACGGAGGGGCATGTCCACCCTGAGCCCGGGTATCCAGTGTCCGTCTGCACCTAAGGGCTTTCTGCTCACTGTGGGGATAAAAAGTACATTTTTTAAAGGTTTTATTTATTTATTTTTTAGAGAGGGAAGGGAGGGAGATAGAGAGAGAGAGGAACATCAGTTGCTGGGGGTTATGGCCTGCAACCCAGGCATGTACCCCGACTGGGAATCGAACCTGCGACACTTTGGTTCTCAGCCCGAGCTCAATCCACTGAGCTACGCCAGCCAGGGCTAAAAAAGTACATTTTTATCATCCAACTTTCATGTACTCTCCTTAAGTTAATGACCATCCTAGATAATACAAAATAAGCAATATCAGACATCGGGGAGCGAAAGTATCCTAAAAAGAAGAGAAGATGCCTATTAACGGTTCGAAGAATTATAATAGAAAGTTATTGTATAAACCTCTGCCGAAAAACTTCAAATGGAAAGAAATTGTATTTATATTTTGTAGGGCTTTTAATACTTACTGCTTCTCTAGTAAGATATATATTTTTTTGTTTCAAGAATACCTGAAAGTGTACATTATTGCCATATTCTATCTCCTGGTATGACAGTCACAGAATTATGCTTCACAAAGAACTGTGGTTTACTCCATCCTTGTCCTAGCGCCTATCCTGAGTAAAGCAAGCTCTAAACTCATCAAAGTCATTAGGGGTGTGATCTGCGGAAATAGTTTTATATTGTTTAAAGCCATTTTTTTTTGCTGCCTTTCTTACGCAGTTCAATTACAACGTGTTTCTAAATGGGGGCTTTTTTCCTCCTCTTCTTCCGAATCCTAGAGGTTGTGGTTTCTTTGTCTGGATGATGAATAAGAGCTCATCTAGAAGCTGTTGCACAGCCACACTCCGTTCTAGGTGGGCTTGTAAATTCAGTTTCCCCTTTCCCCTCTGAGGGAGCGAGCCATCGGAGAAAGACTTCTCACTGTCTGATGCCGGCAATTGAATTACTGCACAACACATTAAGCAAAGAAAATTCAGAGCAGCAGCAGCAATTAAATTATGTTCTCATGTTCCAGAGAGTAGATTCTTCCCAGACAGAGAAAGAGGGGACCAAAGGGTGTAAAAGGAGGGACACGGACATCAGGAAGATGAAGAAAGGCATCAGGAAGGGGAGAAAGGAGACATCTCCTTAGGCCCCCCTACAAAGGACTAAAAAGAAATAACAACTCACAGGTGGCTTAAGTTGTTTTCACTTTGGGCTGCTTCTCACCCAGCCGACAGAAGTGCAGAAATATTTGAAATCAAGATGTGAGTGTGCAGACAGGTCTTCCTCATTATGCAGAGAAGGACCTCAAGTTTGGGAATCAGCCCGGCTTGCCCCAGGCAGCGCCGTGCAGAGCAGGGCTCTTATGGCCCCAACTTAGGTGGCTCAGCTGGTGAAGAGACCTCGCCAGCACCTTGGAGTCTCCCTACTGCCTGAGAAGGACTTCTGTCCCTGGCTACAGGTGCATACGTGCATCTGTCACACTGGCCTTGGCCTAAACGGGGCCCAGGAATGCCAACAGTTTCACGTCAATAGCTCATTTGAATAGCTCATAGTCACTCACGTGACTCACTCACTGTGTACTTGCTAATGGCTAGGCACTGCTGTAAGCACATTACGTATGCTATCACATTATATACTCAATATAGCCCCGGGAGGTGGGTGCCCTTGTCGTCAGGTGTGCTTTGGATGATGGTGCTGGTGATGCTCACCTTTGCAAAGACCAGGGTACCATACTGAAGCACCTGAATGCAGAGGAAAGCTAGTTTATGGCCACGCTCCCTTGTACACATATGTGAGCAGGTATGCACATGTGTACACAAACACTCACACACCTCCCACACCGCCATCATATCTTATCTGCCAGGTTGTCCTCCTAGGTCAATGGATACAGCCAGAATGCCACTGATTTAAAAAAAAACCTATTCATTATTAGCTCTACATGCCTGAGTGGAAAACAACCTACGTAAAAGAGGTTTATAAACCATGAATGACAATATAAATTTAGGTTTGTATTTTTAAAACTGTTTATTCAACTTTATTGAGGTATAATTTAGAAATAATACAATTAATTCATCTCGGCCCTGGCTGCTGTGGCTCAGTGGATTGAATGCCAGCCTGTGAACCAAAGGATTGCCAGTTCGATTCCCAGTCAGGGCACAGGCCTGAGTTGCTGAGCAGGTCCCCGGTGGGGAGGGAGGGTGTGAGAGGCAACCACACATTGATGTTTCTGTCCCTCTCTCCCTCCCTCCCATTCTCTCTAAAAATAAATAAAATCTTTAAAAACATAATTTGTTTTAGTCTGTACTTCAATGAGTTTGGACATATTTATCCACCAGGTAACTGCAACCTGGGTCCAGGTAGAGGACATTTGCATCACCCCAGCACGTGTGCTCTTCCCGGTCATGACCCTTCCCGGTCAGCTCAGCCCACTGTCTTCCCAAGCAACCATTGATATGCCTGCTGTCATGACAAATGATTCTTTTCTAGACTATCGTTTACACAGACTTACACTGTGCGCACACTTTGTGTCCATGCAGTTGCCGATGTCAGCTGCTCATTCCTTTCCACTGTCGAGTTTCATTCCACTGAATACATCTAGCACAATCTGTTCATCTCTTGACTTGTGGATGGGTATACCAGTTGTTCCTAATTTACATTATTGTGAATACAGTTGCTATGATTATGTGTGTAGAAGGCTTTGTAAGGGCATACGCTTTGCTTTCTCTTAAGTAAATTCATGGAGATAGGATTATTAAGTCATATGGTAAGCATATGTTAATTTCAGAAGAAACTGGGAAACTGTTGTTCAAAGTGATTGTACCACTTTATATTCACACCCGCAAGCTGTGAGAACTCACGTTATATCCTTGTCAACACTACGGTTTGTCTTTTTAATTTTAGCCATTCTAGTGAGTGTGCAGTGGTATCTCCTTGTGGCTTTAATTTCTGTCTCTGATGACTAACGATACTGACATTTTTTTCATCTGTTTATGGGCTATTTATTTGCATATCTTTATTTGCAAATGCCCATTCATATTTCTTATCCTCTTTTTTAATTGTTTCCCTTTTATTGGTGAGTTGAAAGCATTTGTAATACATTTTGGAGACTGCTCCTCAGTCATTGGCTTGACTTTTCCTTTTCTTAATGGTTAATTGTGATGAATTAACCATTTGATAATGGTCAATTTTGATAAACTCCAGTCTCTTTCCTTTTACACTTTCTTCTTTTTGTGTCCTAAGAAATATTTACCCATCTCAAAGTCACGAGGATTTTCTATGTGTCCTTCCTGAAGGTTTATACTTTGAATTTTGTGTTTATGTATATAAACTATTTGAGCTAATTTTTATTTATAGTTTATGGCTAGGGTCTCGATACATTTTTTTCCATGTGAATATATAGTTTTTCCATTAAAAAGAGTATTTTTTCTATTGAAAAGTGTATTTTCCCCATGAACGGTCTTAGCACCTTGGTCAAAAATCTGTTGACTATTTGCACGGGGAGCTTACTCCTGGAGTAGCGATACAGAGTAGTGATAGAGCTGCTTACATATGGAGTAGAGATAGAGTTTACTGCTAAGCTCTGTTGCTTAGGTTGATATTTTTAGTTTAAACATTGCAGATAAGCATTAGATGTTTAGAGACTTTTTACCCACGTAAACATGAACTGAGAAATATATCTCCCAGGTTTTGAGTCGGCTGAACCCAGAACCACAGTCCTCACACCCTAGGGCCTCAGTAAATACAAGATTTGGAGGAATTCTTATTACTCACATTTCCAGACAGTGATGTGCCCAGTGATTATACCACTGGGGGATCAGAGCACAGAATTTAGGTGGTTTTGCAAATATTTCTCTTCTTACTTCCTTCTTTCCCCTTACGCATCAGAGAGGTTCTGTCTAATCGAATGGATGTGAGCCTGACTCCCAGGCCTTTGTGAACAAATGACATTTAAACAAATGGAGAGATGGTCCAGGAAAATGCCTGGAAAACGGCCCCAGGCAGAAGGTAGCGAGTGCAAAGACCCACAGTCCTCTGACCAGCCTGGGAGGGTGTCTATGTTAGAATCAATGGAAGTGGGACTAAGCACAGAGAAAGGAGGCTGATAACACAAAGAAGAATCTGACAGTAGTACGGAACATGAGGTGGGGGCCCAAAACCAGAGTTGGGAAAGGCCATGTGGGTGCCAGCTGTGGAGGGTCTTGGATACTAGGTTTAGCAGATTAGCTTGAATTGCTAGGCAACAGGCAACCACTGAACTAAAGGCTGCCATGATGGAAAGGGTGTTTTAAGATTCATTCCGAGCTAATGTGTATAGAATCAACACGGAATGATGAACTCTTGAACTAACTTGATTTTCAAGGTGAATCTGAGTCAGGGAAGTGTTAGGCGGTACCAGATCAGGAGGCTATTGCAATAATGTAGGCTAAAATAATTCCCATGGAGTCTGTAATGAAAGGAATCAAACAAGGTGATATCATAGATCAAGAATCAGCATCACTTCACAACTAAAATATAAAAACAAGTCATATCATCATAATGTCATAAATGTCTTCAATTTCCTGTGGACACCCACAACAAAAGTTGCATCCCACCTCTCCTGATGTGTCTATATCTTCGTAATGTATGTTCATGAGGGCAAGTGTTTTTTCTCTTTGGTTCACTGATGTATTCCAAGTATCTAGAAGGGTATCTAGCAGATGCATAGGTATTTAGTAACTGCTAGGCAAATGAAAAGTATTTGAAGCTCAAAAAAGTCACCTTGAATCTGAGAAGAATACTAAAAGCTGGAGGATCATCCATATTGTGCCGGGCAGTTGCAGGATTTCTTTGGCTGATTGCACAAAAGCAGAGTCATCACTTGGCATTCCTGGGATTCCCAAAGATTAAACGTTCTGAGGAGGTGCTGCATGTCCAGCCCTGCCCCCCGAGAAACGCTGCCCTGCCTAATAGGTTTCAGGTGCTGCAGGCACACGCTCTATGAATAGTCCTGCAGATGTGTTTTATTTGCCAGGACTACATATATTTCAGTTCAACAGGCCAGAAATAGTTACTAATGCAAACCATTTGCTTAGGGCTTCACAGAGGCAGTCAAGTTATGTCAGCAAGGAGCACTCCTGCTCTGGGCTGTTGTCTAAAATGAAATGGTCAGTTTCTTCTAAATATTAAGCAGTAGCGTAACTTTGCAAATCATCCTTACTAAAACAATGGCATTTGAAAGTGCTGTTTTGCTCACTTACTGCAGTTGCCGTTGCCGGCATGACCTCTCTCCCATGTACTCTGACACGGCCTGACTGAATGCCGTGCAGCAATTTGAATGTTTCAGGCCGTTCGCTCGAGTGTAAACCCACGCAGACTGTGTGAAGATGCTGTTCTGCATAGTTTGTTTTGTCTCTCGGCCATAGAGCACTAAGCCCTGGACATTACTGTGTGCAATGGGTTTTGAATTCCGTGCCCGTGGACCACAGCCAGCATCACACACAGAAGTTAATGACCGATTGTTATCTTAGCTCCTAGCTTGCATTCCTTTTGATAAGACTATTCCAGCAAGGGGGGTGGATCACAAAGTACAGGATTAATTAAGGTCAAATCCCAGTGAAACGTGCACTCGATTTTCTCAAGGAAAGAACTTGGAAGAAGCACAGGGTGAATTTTATATACCAAAACCCAATTTTTAAAATAATGTTTAATTAAACTGGAAGCTTAATTTCTTCCTTGTTTAAAGAGACAGAATGGTAATGCAACATAATTTAAATGGGCCAGCGTATCAGCAGACGGGAAGCATTTATCACTGCTGTGAACTACTGTCACTTACAATGGTGACGAACTACCCTGAGCACCCCAACCACCCAAGCACATCTAAATCACCCAACTCTGCTGGCACTCGTTTATTAACATCTGACAGTAAAAACTGGTCTCCAGGAAACCACTGAATTCAGGTCCAGGGCTGTGCTGTTACTTAAACATGAGGGTTTGGATGGAGAATGATCCACAAACTCAGCCTGGTGGCTCAGTGCACTAATCATTCCTGTTTTAATGCGATGCAAAAACGCCAGTCCCCGCGGGGATTCTGACTGGAGATCAGATTGTGTGGAGTTTCGGAATCTCCCATAAAACCTGTTGTTTCTTCCAGGGTGGCAATGCCATTCTCTCCTAATTATCCTGATAATTTTTCCTATCATATTATGAAGTCCTGTAGAAGAAATTAGCCATCTTTTTTGGAACTTGTATTTGTAAAGTCCATGAGCTAAAGCCCTTGGCACATTTCAGCCTTTCTCTCCTACTATTGGACAGGGTAAGTTGTACTTAAAGACGACACTGAAAACAAGATTTTTAAATGAAAATTACCTTCCTTAATTCCTGAATGTGGTTCCATGATCTTTCCCATTCTGATTTTGTCTTTCCCAGCGTGGGTGGCTACTGTGATGGCTAAGTATCCCACCAGAAAAAGTTACAGTACAGAAAAATTCAAAGACAAATCAAATGACAGATTTACAGGTCTTTTCTCTGTGATTTTTAGGACTCTGTCATCGAACCATAAGACTTAGCCTCTTTAGCTGCCTGATAGCTTGCAAAACTATGTAAACTGGACTGTAAACACTATTCTAAATTAAGATGCAACTGACTATATTAATAATGAAGCAATGATCTCAGTAATAATATTTGTTTTCTGCTGCCTCAGATATTATTTTTAACTGAGTTTGTAAAATTGTTGAGAATGGGTGAGTCCTCTACTATGTAGGGGTTTCCGTTTCTGCTCATGGGGATCCAGTGTGCCAGTCAGCGCCTCACGGGACGTCACCCCTGACCTCATGTCAGTGATACGGGGCCCTCCCACCGGCTCCACGCTCAGTCCCCTGAGGAAAGCTAGCACATGGTACATGCATCCCATTTGTGTGTCTTTTCCATACCATACAGACGCCAGTGACAGACTGTCCTTCAACGCCATATCTGAGGAATCTAGCAGAACACATGTTATGACACAGAGGACAAAATCGATCAATGTTTATTGACAAAGAATTACCAATTCTGTGCACAGGGTTAATGAATGGTTAGGTGAGAGAATGCATTTGAAGGTGTTTTGGAAACTGTGCTTATAGAAGCAATGCATTACTTCATTAATAAAATATAATATCCACATGGAACTAGAAAGGTCCTTGAGGGGAAGGCTCAAAACCTTGGACATTTTTCTTCAGTTTGGTGTGCACGGAGTTTGCTGTTGTTGTTGTTGTTGTTGTTTTGCTTGGGGTGTTGTTGTCAATTTTCACTTCTGAGCTGAGCCCAGAATCATACACATATTATGTCCTCAAAAATTATTGTTGTTGTTGTCATTTGGTAACAATACGCTGAACTCAATGTGACTTTGTCAATTCCTCATCTACACTGGGTATCCTAGTGTCCTCAGTCCTGATACCCGTGGTGCATGTGTCCTGGGTTGTATGGCCTTTGGTAACTACAGGAATCTGTGTCTGTTGACTGTCCATCTCTCTCACTGGACCACATGACTCCTGAAGGTGGGGGCAGCCTCTGTTTGGATAACCCTGTGACTCCAACACCGGAGACAATCCCTGTTGCAATAGGAGTTGCTCCATAAAAGAAGGGAACTAAAGATCAAGGGAGGGCACTGGAAGGGAAAGAGGAATAAAATGATATGCCTAAACTTCAGTTCAGTTACTGAATTCAATAAAGCCAGGGTTCCATTAATAAGACAATAGAACATACCTAGCTTTGTTAGAACGTTACCTCCTTTCAGCTTTCCAAACTGTATTTCTTTCTTTCTTTCTTTCTTTCTTTCTTTCTTTCTCTCCTTCTCTCTCTCTTTCTTTCTTTCTTTCTTTCTTTCTTTATTTTCTTTCTTTTCCTTACTTCCTTCCTTCATTCCTTCCTTCCTTCTTTCTTTCTTTCTTTCTTTCTTTCTTTCTTTCTTTCTTTCTTTCTTTCTTTTTTGCTTTCTGTGCATATGGGGAGTGGGCACTTACATTCCAACACAAAATTGAAAGAAAACAATGTTATATTTCAGATTACAAAGTTTACATTGCTGGTGATGTATTCTCATGTAAAATAGCACATATAGAAATGTTTAAAGACTTCAGAAGTAGAAATATATGGAACTTCGGTGGGTAATTGATGTGAGCCACACGCAACTTAAGTTGGACCTTAAATTGTCCACAAAAAGTGGACATTAAGAATATAAATGCCTGTTCCCTGAAAATGCAAAAACAAAAATAAAACCTAATGCTTACATCCTTTAAACTGAAATCTTGGACTTTATATTGCAAAAGCAAATGAGAAATGTCAAATAAAGTTCAAGGGCAAGTTATGCAAATGGAAAATTAATGGCTTTATTTTTCTCTATGTTAGGCATCATTTCCTAAACATTTGAAGCAAAGTGTATATTTAAGCCACATTTACATTTATCTTTGACATCCGGTTAAAGAAAAATAGGAATTAAAATGCAATTTGTGTATATCCTTGTACTTCATACTATTTCTATCTACTTAGCATTAATGTAGGGTGAGCTATTCTTTCAGAAAATGTCAAAAAGAACAAATTACTCAAAATGGTATTGTTGATTGTAAGTAGGCTATTTTGCCTTATACTCATGTAATGAATTCTCTCACTAATAGGACATACCATTTCCCAGTTTTTCAAGATAATTTTAGTGACTCATGGTCAGAACCTGAAGGGTAAGGAGAAAGCTGTCTCCGTGTAAAATATTTGAATATATTTCTACAGCAGCTAGCTATTTCTCGAGGGCAACTTTAAATCTAAGTCAAGTCACAAATGGATTGAGACTGGCAATCTCACTTTGTCCTTTGGAAAACTGTGTATATCACGAAATCAGTATACATTTTGACATAGTCCGCAGCCTTTGCTTGAAATAGGCTCCAAATCAACCGAGCATGGAAACTCAATTTGCCTGGGGATAGACTGGCCTTTAAATAAAGAGGGTGGATATTCACTGGTAGAGCAATGGAAAAATCTCCCAACATCTATAATTCTGTGCAGACTCTCATTGTAACAGGCAGTCTTGGTTTTGCATCATCAACTGCTCATAAAATTATTATATATATATATATACTTTTTAGAACAGAAGTATAATAAATGGGCTTTTAAGCTCACTTCAACACAAACTTTTTTGGAGTACTGAATTCATTACATATGTATTTTTTTATTTCTCCCAGAAGATTATTTTTGCATTATCTCTCCAGCAACCCTGGTCATGCAGAATACCACCTGCTGATCACACAGCCCAATGACAGCCACGGCACATTGCTAATGGTGGCACCTCGCTCTTGTGAACGGATGACTCCGGTAGTCTGATTCAGCCCAGGGGTACAAAGGGCCTGTGCAGAGAGGGTGTGATGAAGCTACTTCGAAGCAGGGAAACCCAAATTAGGAATAAGGAAATGTGTAAGCAATTACCCATGGACACATACTACCTTAAAATAATTGGAACCACTGTGTACACCGCTCCAAGCTGCCTGGTTCTTGCTATCAACTCGCCTGCTCACTTCTAGGCCGGTGCTGAGCTACAGAAAGGGAAGGGGGCGGGGCACCACATGTACGAGCCAGACTTCCGTGGGGACGGGCAACGTTTTCGATGGTTTTAGATGCTGCAATTTATTCAGCCATTTATAATGACTTTGGACCCTTGCACGCAGAAATTTGGGTGGAGGAAAAATACTTATTTTCAAGTTACCAAACATCATTTAAAAATACATATATTTTTAAATGTCTCAAGCTGTCTGAAAAGGAAAAGTATATTGTCTCTAGAGGATACTCTACACTATCTATTATATGGGATATTTCATTATAATTTCTCAAAAATTGCTTTGAAAGAATTAAAATCTTGCTTGCTTCACTATCAGCCTCCTACTACTAAAATTTTACTTTCTGCTTATAATGGTCACCTATTAATATTGGTCTTGAAAAAGTAAAATGTAAATTTGAGGCCAAAATTTGTATTCAGTGTAAGTGAAAATGTTAAACTAAAGCCAGGAACAGGTTGAGTGAGAGAAAGGGAAAGAAAAAAGAAGGAAAAAATACAGACACCAGTCTACCAACATGGTTAAGGTATGATTTGTGCAATCACTGCATCATTAGGAAAGGACAGGCTACAGGCAGGTCAAATGACATTCAGGTGGTGCCCCAATCTATTCATATGTGGAACGAACATAAATTAGACATAAGCAAGGCTCTGGAAACACTCGTACTGCATTTTAAGTTATTCTAATTGCCTCTCCCACGCTGATTTCAATGCATCCAAATCATTTTTATCATATAAATGAAGTTTGAAAATGTCAGCCAAGATCCAAATTCCAGAATTTTATTAACAGCGAATAGCGAAGTGGAGCGTTTGTGATCTGGGTGAGCAGATCCAATCCCTCCGCGTCTTTCTTGCGAGTTGACGATGGATTTATCTGTGTCGTGTCAACCTGCTGGTGGTCGCAGCTCGGGGGCCCTTGTCTCTGCTCCTGTCCCCACCGAGTGGACTCAGGGAAGGAATTCGCTGCTGATGAAGGAGGTTTATCAATGCCAAACAATATCCAGCTGCAGAGCTTAAGAGCCCATTATCTCACATGCGATAAAACAAACCAGCCTGTTCCTCGGCGTGACAATCACCTTCATGCACACGCGCAAACCAGCCGCTGGCTCTCCACCTCCAGAGCAGAGCTTACAAATCATAGCGAACCGTACACAAGACATTTGAGTGATGCCTAAAATAAGAGGCGCTTCGTTCTTGCCAGCTTTTCAGATCTCAGAATTTAAATGCCAGTCCTCAAATACCAATCTCCTTATCAACATGTAGACGAGAGGAAATGAAATAATGACACACAGAGATTTTAAAAATGAACCTCTCTCTGTTGAGTGATGAGTGGTTTTCCTTGACATCAAGTTGTTAAGGGCACTCACACGAGAGCCCTTCTCCCCTTCCATCCCAACCCTCCATTCTCTCCGTGTCTCCGGACTTTCCCGACAGCGAAGTGGATCTGATTGAATGCTTTGACATGGCCTGTGAGCTGGTTTCTTTGAACACATCTCAGAATCGATTTCTTTGGAGCAACAGCGTATTACCACTGTAGCAGCAAGAGAAAGAATTAGATTTGGCCATACCCTGGTACCGGCCCTGCTTCCAACAGACAGGCAGCTCAATCCTCCGGTAGCTATAAACAAATAAAACGCAACACAATGCTATACTATACTTCAGTCAGACAAGAAATATATTTAAATAAATCCATGACTCGTTGGATATGATGAAGATTCTGATGCATGTTTTTGTTTTCTAAACCTTCCTCTCCCCCCTTCTCTTTCTCTCTCTATCCTTTAAGTCTGTTGTATCATTCTTCAGAGCCGGTGCCTGCACATAGCAAATTTTTTTGTTAAGTTTCAAAGCGGAACTTGCCTAGGAAAATGGAGCAGGTTCTTTTTAAACTCTGATCTCATCAAGTTTCCACTCCAGAAAGAGGTACAGCTCGGCAGGCCAAACCTGGCCCGGGTCCCTCAGAAAAGACAGTCATTTGCATTCAGACAGAATTGGAATTTCTGCATATACGAAGGCCGTGTTGGCCTCGTAGGTTCAATCAACAGGCTCTGAACCCATATGGCCCAAAGTAAGCCCTTCCATGAACTGTATCTATTAAATCCAGGTCTCCATCTTCAAAGGGCCCTGGCAGTGGAGGGAACTCCAAGATGAAAGGCTTGGTGAGAAGAGATAATTAAAACTTAATAGATGCTAGTTGTATAAGTAGGTGCAGAGAAAAATGATCACTTAGGTATTCACAAGGAATTTATAAGGAGTTCTATCTGTTATGAGTAATTAATTTTGGATAGTTAACACTAGGAAGATGACCTCTAAAATACGCGGGTCAAGGCTAAGTGCCCAACATTCTCTTCTCTTATGTTTTATGGGGTGTTTTATGCTCAGTATAAAAAAAAAAGACACTGGATCCAAGGAAACCAGAGAAAAGCTGACCTCTCCTGAAATTTCCTATTGCATTGATTCAGATTAAAGCAATGACCTTTTGATTTTATGAGGTCTCTCCTAAAAGGCCTCCAAAGATTAAAGGGCCTGATATGGAGCCTGGGGAAAAAAATGGACTGATTAGGGCCTTTGACCAGATGGTCACAGAGAGTAGAAACTTCACTTGCCTTCCGTGGTGGCCACAGACGCGTCTGCTCCAGCTGCACCGAGCCACAACCTCTCGGGAAACAGCCGGTCCCCCCACGGAGTAAGACACGGACGTGGGGTGTCAGAGAGATGAGGGGTGATTTTACAGAGCTCTCAGAACTTCCATCTGCAGTAAGCTCCTCTCTCTGGCTAGTGGCGGGGACCTTTGTTTGTGTCGGGCGACTCCCGTGTGAGTGAGCTTTTTCAGACACACTCTGTTTGAGGAAACATCTCGCTGTGTTCTTTCCCTTTGTCATCCGAGCGTCTGTCTCGCACAGTGGCGTTGCTTTCTTTTCTCCCAACCCAACCGTCCCTCCTCAGTCCTGTCCTCTCATCTCCCCCAGCGCTCTCAGCTTCCTCTTCGTGTGGCTAGAAAAATAGTCCTTTTGGTAGCGCATTGTGAATATGCTGATGGAGTCATTCTCTCCTCCGCCACACGATGCTCACTGCAGACAGCACACACTGCTGACTATTGTCAACGTACGACTGGTACCAGCAGGGACTCAGCCATAAAACATGCATCTGTCCCCGGGAGAGACACGGGGACAAACACTGAGAATGACAAACACGAAAATTCAAATGGAAAGAGGACGTAGAGGAAGATTTGCGTGGATTGGTTGAGTGTGAGGATTCTTTATTTGGAACTCGAGCCCCCCTGTCATGAAACAGTTCCCCAGGGAACCTGCAGAAATGACCTTCTGGCTTTTTCTTAACAGTCCGAAGTCTCCGGCAATGAAACACGTGGGGAGTGCTTCTCAGAAAAGTTACAGTCAGAACACATGAAAGTTAAAAATCAAATCCTCAAACTTAGAAATCTTACCTTTTCTTTTGACTGTTTTAAATATTTCCAGACACAAGTTTCTTGTAGTAAAAAACTTAATTACGAAACGATGAGGTGGTGAGCAGGTGATAATCAGTGCTCGCAGCTGGAGAAAAATGAATAGTGGCTTCTCCCTAAAGAAGAAAAGGAAACAGCCATCACAGTGAGTCACATTCTCAGTCCCGTCCTCTTCCTTCCGGGGACGAGAGGCCACAGGACTTCTTAGAGGAGTGGGGACTTTGAACAAGATAGCAAAAGCCCTCAATGGTTTACCTTTTATAATGGACACACAAAAGTAGAGAGTGCATTCCGCCGGTCTCGTTTCATTTTCTTCACCGCACATCACTTACTTATTATGTACTTGTCACTGACTTACTTGAAAGCAAATCACGCATCTACAAATCCTTCAAACAGTGTCAATAAGGACCAATGACTTGGCTCGGTTTTATAATCCCGCCGCGCCTTTATCAGGCCTCACACGAAACAAGTGCCTGTATCAGGGAACATCCTCTCCTTATGGGGATGTCTCTGATGGTCTCAGGCATCTTTTTTTTTCCAGTTTAAGCCAGGATCCAAATACGAGTCACGCAGTGCACTCTTTTCTCTCGTGTCTTTTGTAGTCCGTAATAATCCCCTTCCCTGTTTCATGTCATGTATTTGTTGAGGAGATTCAGGACTTTATTTTCAGGGCACGAAATTCCAGACAGGTGGTGCTAAGTGTCTTCCATGGCCTCTCTCTCATCAGCTGCGCTGCTGGGGGGATGCTCTGCTTGCTTGGTGGGCTAGGTGCTATCCTGATCCGCCCCTTGTAAAGTCCCCTGTCCCTGCACCTAAAAGCCCTAGTGACCTTGGATGGTTATTGGCTAGGCCCACTCTTGCATTGGGGGGTACAAAGTAGCAACACTTTTATTCTATCACTCTTTATCAATTTATTAAAATGCCTGCATATCAATTTGACCGTAACCCAGTAGCTCTGCCCTTTTTGTCTGAACAGAACAAAGACTTCCGTTATCTGTGCCACCAGGGGAAGCCGCAGGCTCCGGGAGGTGCCCGCAGGCCTGGGAAGGGCGGAACTGGGTATCATCTCGAGGAGAGGGAGTTGCACCAGGAGATTTCTGCAGCGATATCAAGGCCATCTCTATGCCATTCCGTTTTGGCTGGTGGAGGTGGGAGAAAATCGTGCCCCGCTCCCGAGTGGCCCCTGTAGGTACTCATGACAGAGTCCCACAGAGGGTATTTGTCTTTACCTGATACTGGGAAGGTGAGCTCCGGGCTCTCCACAGATTTCCTCTATTACATTCGCTCGCAAGGCCACGGCTCCTGTTGAGCCAATTTCTCACTTTATATAAAAGTCCAGCAGGCAGAAGGCTGAAAAATCCATTCAAGATTTTACGTGGTGTCTTCTGTCTTCTGCAAATAGAGCCGGTCGGGGAGAAGAAAACGGGGGCTGAAATAAGCTCATCTCCCAGGAGGCCCGAGGGCAAATGGAAAGGCTCTGGCATGGAATTAGTAAAGGCTCCGAGAATGAAATAAATGCTTGTTTCAAATGTAATTTGAAACCATTGTGGACTAACACCAAGCTATTCTCTGAGAGAATAAAAACAAGTCCATCTTTTCAAAGCCCAAGGCCCTTTCCACAATAGCTGGTAAATTGACTCCTAACTCGGCCGGGCCACAGGACGCAAAAGCAGCAAAACATTGTTTTTACCTGAGCGATGAAGGCTCTCCCGTGACCCCCGGTGCCCCCTATTAGAGTGGCTAAGGGAAAGGATGCCATTTCTCCGGCCCCTTGCAGAACTCCGTGGGAAGACTGAATCCCTCCCTCTGCGCCCTCTCCCTGCCCCACTTTCTCTCTCCCCCCTCCTCCCCCACACTGGGGTACTAAAAGCCACATAGCCATGTAATCCTAGTTCCACCCTTCCCAGGCCTGCGGGCACCTCCCAGAGGCTGCGGCTTCCACTGGTGGCACAGGTAACTGAAGCCCCACGGGCTTTGGAGACAGGGAGAACCAGATGTACACCTAGGTCCCCCTGCCCGTCGTGGGACCGTACCCAGTTTCCCCTTCTGTAGACTGAGGTTAAAGCATTGCCTTCCCAGGACCGAGGCACCCTCTGTAACTACCTACAACGTAGCACACCGAGTGCGGCGCCTAGAACGCACAGGATTCACGGTACAGGACCCAGTGAAGGGTCCCTCCTAGGCTGCCATTTAGAGAACGTCCAGCTCCAGAACCAAGTGAAAACCCAGCAAATCGAGTCTTTAAAGAAGATCCCCTGCCTTTTCCATGGGGTAGGGAGCATCTTGCCTACATCTTGTCGCTTCTCGTCCCTGGTTCGGAACTTGCCACGTGCTCATGGCATCTCTCAAGGGGAATGTGGGAGCCAATTTATAATTTCTAAAATACCTCTCTGTGACACCACACAAGCTTGGACCTGAGAGATTGTTCCTTGCCGTCTGGCGTGCCAGGTGAGGTGGACCCTTCCTACTCAGAGCCGCTGCTAGGGCTGACGGGGCTCAGTTCCGCCTCCGAGCTCACTTCTGGACGAAGGCCAACGAGATCCCACCGGTTTGGGCTGCTCGGTGCAAGCCTTCTCCAGAGTCTCATTGACACAGCTGGGCTTTTGCCCTCCTGTAAGGCCCAAACTCGTCCTCTCCACAGGCGGGGACACTGCCTTCCCCGCTGCAGCCCTTCCCGAGGACTGGCACTGTGCCCCTAAATTCTAGCCCCTTGGTTCGAGCCCAGCTACATGCTGACAGATTTCTGTCAGGTCCTGGCATTCTGGGTACCACAGGACCACAGAGGTTCCTCCGTCTCTCCATCCCCGAGGACAGATGGATGGTACCCAACCACTTCACTCCCCTGAGATGCCTGTTTGCTTGGACTGAGCCCTCCTGTTGCCCTACTTTGTGGAGTTGCCCTGCTTTGTGGAGAGCGCTCATGGCCCAAAGCTTCCTTCAGCACCTGCAGGTGGAGGTGGGTGCCCAGAACCTAGACTGCCCTTCTTGCCTCACCAGTTGGGAGCTTCGCCTCCCCCAACAGCTCCCCCCCACTCATTCTGGGGGGACAAACATCTGCATTTAGAACTGAGATTTGGAACGTGTCTGTCACTGCCTGTGGCCAGGTGGGGGTCATGTTCTCACCAGCAGGTGAGGTGGAGACCTCTGGTGAGAAATCTCAGGCCCCTTGATGGCTCCCACCCCAAAGGCAAAAAGCAAGGCCAGAGCCTATCTCTTGCCTAGAGTTGCTGGTTTGCTACAAGCGTTTGTGTCTTGGCTCATAAACCAAAACTCATTGATGAAAACCTTCTAGAATGTCATTAGTTAACCACCCCCCCCCAAAAAAACAGAATTTTTTTAATGAAAAGAAAAATGGCCAATAAGCATACCACGCACAGGCAATTGTCGTTACTACTTCAGAGTATTTTTTTCAATTCCTAGGGCATAACATTCCCAGATGTGTGCAATGGTTCAGTTCTACAGCTGTGCTGTGCAGCGTCACGCCCGCAGTTAACAGTCCTGTACCGGACACTTACAGGTGCGTTGGAGAGCAGCTCTCCTCTCGGGTGTCCTTCGCCGCAACTTGAACACACCAGAATCATTAGACCACATAGACACACGTACACACCTACACACGCACACATAGTTCTCTTTAAATCTTGGAGTTTATAAATCCCTTCACTCAAACAAGGATGAAAAGTTACAGGATCCAGAAAATCCAATTGATCGTTTACCGCTACACATGTGATCAATGTTGACTAACATGTATTGATAGTCACTTGGAAACTTGACCGTGATTGTGAAAGATTATTTGTCATACGTGTTTTAGAGTGATGTGGACAACTGCGTTGAGTCTTTCGAAGACCTTACAGTTAACTAATCGGAAAATTCTACTTTAACCTCTCTTCCTATCACAGTGCATGAGCTGAGTTATTTCATGTCTCCAAGTTTCTGGGCCTTCCTTTTCAGAATTGGAATATTGACCTGTACTGATCATGAAGTACGGTAGGGTGTGTCACATCAGTCTTTCTCAACTTTCTGCCACCATCGAATGCATGGCCCATGCCTCTTCGTGCACAACACACACCATGAGTGTGAACTGGGACACCTGTCTGGTCTCTGTAATGTAATAAAGGATATTGGGATGCAAATGAATACAGATCAGGTCAGGGTTCCTAAAGATAGAAAATAAGTAACATTTGTTAAATCCAACCGGTGTTTCACCACAAAGATGCTGAATTCTCTGGTGCTAAAACGCACGATGAATTGGTAAGTGGCAAACCAAATAAAGTGCTATTATTTCAGTAATTATATTCAAGTGGAAGGTCTACTTCTCCCTTTGCAGAAATCTCACCCAGGTGGGTAAACAGTGTGCAGGTTTGAATACCACCTGACAAGAAACAATTAAAGAAATCAGTATTAATTTGTTAATTTGTTACCTGATTTAAATTAAAGATGAATTAAATTGTGTTCTATTAGCAAGATTCAAGTAAACAAGGTTTAGAGAAGTAGAATTGAGTTCCTTTGTAACTGATTTTAATTATAAAATAAGTTTCAAAGACAGCTCCTCATTTTTTCCACTTAGAATAATTCAGAAAGCAAATGTCTGAGTCATGTGGCAAGCTTTCAAATAATACCTTCATCTCAAATACGTGCTTATTATAAAAGCTAAATTGCATTCTTCTAGGCATAAATTCTGACTGTTTTTGATTCATAAAACTGAATTACCAGTAGTCATTTAAGTAAGAATGAGCATTAAAATATGCAAATGAATAATTTCTATATGTGACATTTATAATATATGTAAAAACGAATTATAATTAATAGGAATTCCCTGTCAATTTCCCTGGCAAATTACATGACTATGATTAAAAGGCTACTCAGTGGTATAATTAAGTTTTTTAAACTACCTAAAATTATTTCATCATTGCCGAGGTTACAGTTTTTTGATAGAAACTTTATCCCAACTATCAAGATAAAAAAAAATTCTCTTTTGTCTATCATCTTAAAACTTTCGCTTCCTGTGGTGCAAGCTGAAAGAGAATGCATCTGTTTAACATCAAGCAGTTTTTAGAACTCTCCTTGAGAATTTTTCCGTCTTCAGTGATTCATAACCAACACCTTTATGTGATCGTATGATATGTCTTTTCAAGTCTACATTTTAAAGTTGGTCCTAGGACCCACTTAATCAGACTTACAGAGGCCCATAGTCTCCCCTTTCTGTCCTTTACCTGCCTCCCCCTTGCATCTGTCCCAGCATTTATCCACCTGGTCTGCTGCTGCCGCTCAAACCGTGCTTTGCCTGCATGCCTTCGACCAAAAGAATAACCCTGGGTGTGCTCCATACCATGTGTTTGGAGAATTTAAACTAAATAAAAGGAAACACCACTTTATGTGAGCTTTAAAGGCACATCCCACAACAGTGACAAAGAAGTTGGGGGAGGAGGATTTAAAGATTTTCTTATACTACCACTTTATTATGGGTGATTTCTAAATGATCTTTGGGAGATTAAAAAGTTTGTCATGGAATTAGCATGTATTATCCAGGACCACAGGCACATTTTTTAGGTCAGAAGTGGAATTGGAAAGAAGAGAACAAACCCCTTCAGCCCAGGGACTAGATCTGTCCTGTTTGTTGTTTCATCCCCTGCACCTAGCAAGATGCCTGGCATGTAGTGGATGCACACAAAAAAATGTTTATTAAAGAAACAAACAATGATGGAGGGACAAAGAGGAGAGAAGGAGGAAGAGCAGGAGAACCAGAAAGTATTCTCATCCAAAACTGGGAGTCAGCCATTCTGGAAAACATCATGACGAGTAGATGTCATGGCCCTATCTGAGAGAGTCATCAATGGTTACCAAAAATAGCCATAAGGTTGTTTTTAAAGTAATTAATAATTCCTTCCCATGCCCTTCATCCTCACTCCCATCTATTGTGTTATTTACTATTTCCAGCTTACCTAGCAATTTACCTTCTCCTTGCCCACCCCCCGGGCAAGGCCCAGAGCGGAAACCCTTCAACCAAGAAGCGACGGACTTAGTGGGACCCGGTTACAAAATTCTGCCACGAAAGGCTCAGGGACGTGCCCTGGAGGGGCAGACTAGGGGAGAGCCACTGCAGCGCCCTGCCTGGCAAGCTCCCAGAAATAAAAGTAGTTCAGGGGTTAGGCCCTCTCTTTTACCCTAACCCACCCACCCCCCCAAAAAGAAAACAAACCAAATCAAAAGCATTCACAGGAAGAATATGTGGGCTGTCAGATATGAGATGGACTTAGAGGCAGAACAGAACTGTGCTTGACACGGTAGCCTGGACGGCCTGGCGTCCCAGTCCCATCGCGCCCCCGCCCTCGTCTGCCAGGCTGCCCAAGGCCCTGGGCCTCTCCGTTCCTCAGTTTCCTGAGCTGGTAAATGGATCAAGTATCTGCAGGATAGGATTATTATAGGAGCAGAAGAATTAAACCTCTAGAAAATACAGAAGTGATTTTAAAGCTCTTTGCACAGTCCTGGCACATGGCAGCAGGCAAGGTATTGTTGCCAGTTCACTGAGGAAGCTTGCTAAGGGTCCCCTTGCTCCTACGTCACAGACGTACGGTTTGCACCTAAGGCTTTCTGCATCTGAAGCTCAGCCCGTTTCTACCATGTCACAGTGACTGCAAGGCTTTCCTTATCATTAGCATAGAGGAATTAATCTAATTAGGGGAATTGATCATTTGGAAAAATTGGAGAGACAGTTCTGAAAGGCTGTGTTAAAGATGTATTACTAAATAGAAAAGGAAGTTTTGAGAGGCCAAGTTGTCAAGTATGTGTCAGAGCCCTGAGAGAGGACCCCCGAGAGCCCGAGGTACCACGTCGGGCGTGGGGAAGGCCAGCGGAAGAGGACCCCTCTCTCGGAGAACGGGGGGCAGGAGGGGGGAGAGGGAGGATTTTGTTCCCCCGCTTCCTCCCCTGCAGTAGTGGATCCTTCTCTTCTGCACTTTCACCGTGGGGGGCGGGGGGGGGGGGCACTGGGAACACCCGTTTGAAGTTCATGCTGAAAACAGTAACCAGGGAGAATCAGGAGAGGGTGATGCCCCCAGCCCCAGGTTCCAGAGGTTGGGGACTAAGGGTCATCGGTATCTAAGATGACAGGAAGTCAAGGACAGTGACCAGAGTGGGAGGCCTTTCACGGGTTTCTGCAGAGACAGAGCTGTTCTGAGTGAGGGTGCAGGAGAGCGGCAAGAACCATGGGGTTCCGACCAGATCTGTAAGCAGGGGTGATGGAGGGTGAAGCTGATAACCCCAGAGAGTGGAAGCGATGCAGTGAGTCACGGTAAAGCAGCTGAGAGAGAAGACGAAGCCGATGGAAACAGGATAAGGAAGTGGGAGGGCTAGGCGGGGGCTGCACGTCATCCACACAAGACGGGAAGAAAACCCAGAGACCTGCCCAAGTTCAAGCTCGGTTACTGGCGGAACCAGGGTGTATGTACAAGGGCCAGGCCATAAGGGAGGGGCCGACTGACAGAGTCTCTTAAAGAGGGCAAGGGAGTCTACGGACCGCTTTTCTTTCTCAAAGGGGAGGGAAGAATTATGAAGCCACAGGGGTGGTCCAGCTGGGAATTAAGCAGCACGAAGGCGCGTCACTCTCTGACACACAGGGGCGTGGGAGGTCCAGGTGCGGAGGCAGAGCAGGCGAGCGTGGGCCGTGGGCCCTTTCGCTGTTTGAAGGGCATGAGAAGACCTTTGAGACGTGACACAGGGAATGAGAGGTCACCAAATTTAATATTTGGGAGTAGGGACACTCTAAACACTGGAAAGCACTTTGTCAAGTGAAAAAGAATGGATAGTTCTCTTATTTGTAAAAAAAAATGTAGTGTAAATACTTGTATTTTTTAACTTGAACTACTCCACTTTTTTTTTGTTGAAGAAGCAAAATGCACACAAAATTAAGCCTGATTTTCTTTTTTAAAAAGTCCTTGGATGACTACCACAGGAGGGACCAGGGAATTCAGCTAGAATTTATAGCACTTATATAGGGCTTTTCGCCCTGTATTTCTCGTGTTTGTATTGGAGTAATGAAGAAATATGGAAGCCGTCTGGTGGCCAAATCATATCTGTAAATTCCCATGGATAAAGCCTCCCTTTTATATTTCAAAGTTATTAAGTTCAAGTCCTGTTATGGTTCCACTTTTATTAGTTTTTTCCCCCCATCACTGCAATTATTGATTGATTAATTCTTATTGGCTTTCTAAAGTAGAAAAAAAATTATGACCAGAGTAAAACCCTTCACAGAGAGGAAAAGGCAGTCTGTATAAGGCGAAAGTCTGGGAGAGGTGGCAAAGCGTCCGCGGGCCTGTGGCTCTCTCGTGCACGCAGCACTTGGGACAGGGTGGACATTGGGTCAGCCTGGACCAGGGGGGACCGGAACCGCCTGCGTGGGAACCCGTGTGGTTTGCTAGGCGTCTGCCGAAGGACGCTGCTCAGCATGCACGCGGCCCCCGAAGGGCATGCGGCGTACCGGGCACTGCCGCCCCCTCTTCCTCCCACTCAGTCCCACAGCCGGGAGGCAGACAGGCCCACGGTCCCTTCCGAGAAAACCGAGCCTCAGAGAAGTCGAACGACGTGCTCAGTATCACACACTCGGACGCCACAGACCCCTCATCCCCACTGAGGCCATTCATTCTCTTTCCCGTTCTGTTTTTTTTTTTTTTTTCTGCCTCTGACCCAGGCCAAAGGATCAGTTGAATGACTACATTTATGAATAGGATTGCGTGGTGGGCCGGGGGCTAGCAGGTCCCTAGTTATACCTGGGATCCAGAATGGACTCAGAAGGCCAGGCAGACTGCACACTTCTCTTGGAAGTTGCCCGGACCGCAAACACAACCCAGAAAGCATCGTTCTTGGAGGTCCGGGGTCTGTCTTACCAACATCACTTTGCAAATGGCAACTTCATTGGCTTCAAGGACCAAGTCTTGCAATTAAAAATAAGGGAGAAGGGGGGTGTCAGTTTCCCAACATCAAAACGACCGAGTTCCCCCTCCCCCAACCCCGGGCCCATTTGGTGGCTGTGTGTGTTGGTCAAGGCCCCTCTCAGAGAGACAGGTGGCCATCTCTGGGGACTCACGCGCCTCCTGGAGCGCAGGCGACCCACCCCAGAGATGCCTTCTTCCGGTCCCATGTCGCCAGGGAATCGGGGCTCTGCCAGGAGAGCCCAGGCCAGGGCTGGGACAAAACTACACCTAGAAAATAAATTTCGTATCCAGACATTTTTATTTAAAATGTGTAAGTTGGACCATGTGAAATTGCTATTTGGAAGAGGTTAAAATAAATAAATAAAAGGAATCACATATGTTCAGCCTAATAGCTGCTGTATGGACCATAATAGCCTTTGGAATGCCTATTAAATGATAAAGTTGGACCGAACGAGCTTACTCGTATTACAATTTCTCCTCTTAAAAACCACAGCTCTTCTCCATATATGTAATTTCTAGTTTTCAAATCTAAAATATCTACCACCTATGTAACAATAGCTGGAATACAAATGAAAACGTTTACATTAAATTAGGCGTGGTGATTACTATTATATAAGGGAAAATTTGGGCTCTCCTTTGGAAAGTCTTAAAACTTAAGTCTAATTTTTTTCTTTCAAAATTGCATATAATCTGGAAAAAGCTACTGAACTAAGTATTAGATGGTATTTCAGGGGACGCGGAAAAACGAGATAAAAATTGATGGGAACTGAGCATGGCTCGCCACCCCCTTGTACGAGAGGTGGCCCGTGGCTTCCGCGCCCTGGAATGCGCCCTGCGCTGTCCCCCCTGCCACGCCTCCCCACCTCGCCCCGCCCCACCACCTTCGATGCCCCGCCCCTTTACTCTGCCCGCCCACCTCTCACTGGTCAAGTCCCGAATCTCTGCAGGAAGCGTTCTTCTGTGGCTGGAGCTGCTGTGCTGTCCTGTCCTCCTCCAAGTCTGCATGGACACTCTAGTACCAATGTCTTCGTCCGGTGAACTGGTGGATTTTATCACTTCTGACACTCTCTGCACATTTTGATCACCCTGTTTTCTTTGGGGCACCTCACATGGGGTTGCCCTCAGCAGAGGGACTTGAGGACCCAGCTAGTGAATAACTGTTCTTAAAATGTACCAGGTGCCATCTCTGTTCTCTGGAAATTTACAGAATACAAGTTAACGTGAACATTCAAGTCTATCGGCACCAAAACATGGAGGTATTAAAGACAAAGATCATAGATAGATAACATGAATATTATACAAGTTTTTATATATAATTATGTGCAGACACACAAGTTTTTCTTCAAAATAGATGGGAAACATGTGTTCAATCACTTTCTCTTAGGTAGAAGTTGGACCTTGGTAGATTTTTGGGAAAACGGACAGGCAAAATAAGAATTTATCATCAGACATAAAAACGAGGACAATAAAAATAGTCCAAAGTGACCCTGAATAAAGGGGTGTGAGAAAACTTACAGGAGGCTCTCACAAGGATAGATGAAGAAAAAAATAGTGAGGAAAGGGAGCAAGGTCTTGACTAGCTGGCTCTATGAGGAAGGGAAAGGTTTGGTGTTATTACCAGTGTGGTAACTACCCAGACGGATACCTTGCGGCTGGAGAAGATGAAATGTGATGAGGTGACACACACGAGGGGGTTTCATTCCGTACTGAACTGCTGGTGACACGCCCAGTGTGCGATGGCCCACAGCCTGCAGTCCAACCTGAGGGGTGGGATGGGGGAAGACGGTGGCTGCTTGGAGGATCAGACCACGGCCATGTAAGATCCCTATGGGAAAGAGAAGTAAAGCCCCGGGGGCGTACACACCAGCAGGGAGCCAAGCTGGGGTCCAGAACAAACATCAGAGTAGGAGAGAAAACAGTAAGAAACAAACGCCAGAGCAACAGGAAAAGGCGTTCACAGGGAAAGCAGGCCAGGCTGATTTCAGAGGAGTGAATTTCAGAGAAGCAATTAAGCCCAATGAAATCGACTCCGCTAAAGTGACAAAACGACTATGCGCAAGAACTAATAACTACTGCGATTTTCTTACAGAGAAAGGGGTCAGTGAAAATCTTTCCAAAAATAAACCGTGTCTCCAACAGGGGAAAAAAAAATCACGCTCTTCGTATATATACTTCTGGGAAAGAACGTGCGATATTGAAAATGAAGGTAACTTTATTTTGAAGAATGTTACAGACTCCCTCCTTTTACAGAGAAGGGTTAGGCACGGCTTATTCCGTGCAGGCAGACTCTCCCTGAGAGGACGCTGGGCACTTCTGGAGCAACATTAATCTTGTTGGGTCCCTGGAGCACCATTAGGTACAGGCAGCCGTAATTTACGAAATTGCATACTCAAAGCCTGAAAGAGTTAACGCCTCCAAAAGTGCCTAACATTTACCCAGGGAGTAATTTACACACTGGGAGCATCTGGCTGAATATGGATTCAATTGTTTACTGTACTGTGGGTCTCCCAGAAAGGAGGTCACATGCTTCCTCTTATTGAAAAGTTCTGGGGAACAATTTCTTTCATTGAAAAAAAAATATGCACCCACCGCCACATTTTTCTTCGGCGATCTGTTTTCATGGTGCCAAAAGAACGGCTGCAAGACAGGAACTTGGATTCTCTGATTTGCCAACGCAAACTACTTTGTTTTAATTTTACCTTTGTTGCCTACCCGAAGGTGTGGGATGTTTAGGGTTGAAGCCATGCAGAGAAACAGAACAGGCTTTATTTGCGCTCTGGAAGGGGTCATTCTGTCAATTTGTACAAATGTTTGTCTTCTACCTCTCAGCATGCCAGCCCACTTGGACACAATGCAGTTTAATAAAGAAGAGACGGCTAGGAAAACACTCACACATGAATCAGGCCTAATTATTCTCAGCCAGGGTGCATTAGTACGTACGTTCAGGAACACTCAAGTGTCAACGGAAGCAGCGAAACAGGTATTAAGTCTTAAAAAATTCCTCCTGTTGTGTTCCACGCAGAGCAGCGTGGACAGTGTGTTACAGGAAGAGAGGGAACTTGCACGGGGAAGGAACCTGCAACCTGAGGGAAGGGGCACCAGCCACCGAACAAGGGCACAGAGAATTTGAGATTTGGTAGCATACACTTGGGTGAACACTTTTAACTGACAAGATAACCATATACTCGGCCAGGATGACTGAAATTCAAGCCTTAATAAATAATTGCTTATATATCTCAAGTGGTTCTATTTACAATCAACACCTATAAGGGGGACCCACAGAAAAACCAGAATTGTCTTCTGGAGGGCGGGCCCCTTGCAGTACAGGCTTCCCCCACTAGGGGAGTGTTCTAGGAGCCCATCTGTATCAGTGCACCAGCTGGCGTTGTTGTGAGAGGCTGTGTTTGGCTTTAGTGAGGTTTTTTTGAAGACGCAATGTATTTGCTCTTTCATGCTGGGTGGTTTACAAGCGCACCTGCCCACACCATCCTGGGTGTTCAGCAGTTTTTGATCAAACACGGCCTGACCCCCAGCCCCACCCTCCCTTTTCACCCTTTTCACTGGATCTTGCTCCGAGCTACCTTCTTTTTGTTTCCCTGGATGAAAAAAGTCCTCAAAGGGAAACATTTTGCTGATGTGGAAGAGGTGAAATAAAAAATGGCAGAAGCACAAAAAGGCATCAAGATCAAAGAGTTCAAAAACTGTTTTGAGCAGTAGAAAAAATGTCTTGATAGGTGTATTGCATTAAATGGAGAGTACTTTAAAGGTGACTAAAGTTTGAACATTAAGAATAAGTACACAATTTTTATAAATAAATTCTGGGGTTTTTTGTGTCCCCCCTCATATCTCAACAACAGAAACTTGTGATCATCTTTATTAACATTTTATCTATTTGCTTAGCACCTCCGGAGCTGCAAAAGTTTGGCTCTGTATTCAGGTCAAAGTTTATTTTCCTTTTTTTAACATATGTATTAAGCAATTATGAATTTAAACAGAGGTTGCAATATTAGAGGATTCAATTTCTAACCATTTTCTGTTACTTTTAACCGTATTTCACATATACTATTCCATTTCCATTTACTAGTCTATTTTGACCAGGATTGATATTTTTTTTCAGCTAAAATAATGTCTATTCTTTATAACTACGTGAGAAAATGTGCTACACCATAATACAGAACACAGGTGTATTCGGTTTTAATATGATGAACTCTTCCCAAAATCCCCAATCTGTGTGCTCTACATCCACACAGTCAAAAACCAGCAAAGTGCTTTTAAAACATGAGACAGGTGCCCCCTTGACCCTTCCCCTGCTTCCTGAAAAGAGAAATAAGGTTTTCACTCTGATTATCCTCGTGTTTATGAGTATAAATGCTTACATATACGAGATCTGTCCAGAAGATATCCAGCCATGTACTATGAAAGACAGAGACACTTATTGAAGAAGATACAAGAAACATTGTCCACAGGACAATGACACCTCAGTCCCCTTCCAAGTAGGCACCCTGGGACCTCACACAGTTCTCGCAGTCACCATCAGCTGCCCTGTCGTATTTTCTTGAATCTCATCAATGGTCTGAAATCTCTGCCCTCTCGAAGGCGATTTTAGTTTTGGGAGAAGCCAGAAGCTGCAGGGCACCACATCTGGGCTGTAGCAGGAGGGGGTACTGAGTCACCTGGGTGATTTGATATTTCGCCAAAAATCTCTTCAGGAGACATGAGTGGGTGCATTGTCATGATGAAGCTACCGATCACCAGTTGACCATAGCTTTGGCCTTCTGAATCATCTGAATAGCTTCCGTGGATGAATGTTTAAGCTTAATGCAAAATTTGATGCAGATTTGTTGCTGTGCTCACTTAGTCATTTAGAATGTGACGGCCACACAGTACACAGGCTCACTCCACGGTGTCTACCACCCACACTGACTAGTACAGTGAAGCTGTCATTGTTCACACGTGCGCATTCCAGTCCACTCTGCTTGGCTGCCAGGTCACATCAATGTTGCACAAACCATTCTTGTTGTATTAACAATGGCTGGACTTTTCTGGACAGGCCTCATATTTTAAGTGTCATTCTGCTGTTTGGGTGATGGAATAATAATGCTCCCCGTTGCTCCACTCATTCTTCCCACCCCCACTCCTCTCTCTGTCCCTTCTTCCTCTGGTTCTCCTAAACTTCCTGGAGTTTCTTTCATGCTCCTCTGGTCCTTCGCATTCCCCTGTGATGCTGGAGCACTTGCACAGCACCCCTCCGTTCCCAGCAGCCCTCGGGCCGCCGTTCTCTCCCTGGACGCACTCTGTTGCTCACATGTTGCATTGCATACAAGTACAAGCACACACATGTGTGCACCGAACTGCTGGAGCATATATCACATCTGCATGTTCCTTTTTAAAAAGATTTTATTTATTTATTATTTATTTTTAGAAAAGGGAGGGAGGGAGAAAGAGAGAGAGAGAGAAACATCAATGTGCGGTTGCTGGGGGCTGTAGCCTGCAACCCAGGCATGTACCCTGACTGGGAATCGAACCTGCGACACTTTGGTTCGCAGCCCGTGCTCAATCCACTGAGCTACACCAGCCAGGGCTTGCATGTTCCTTTAACCACACAATTCATCTTGTAGGAAATGTATGTGTTTCTTAGTTTTATAAAATAAAGATGGGCAGACATGGTAGTATTTTCTGTTTTGTGTTTAGAATGTGTAGAAATTGGCATGAAGAAATAGGGAGTGTCTTCTTTCTTTTCTAAAATTCTTGAGAGTCGCTCTAGCTCGCTTTGAATCATCCATTCAGGTTTATTTACTCACATGTGTATGTGTGTTTTGTTTCATTTCGTATTTGGACAAAAAGAAACCTTTTGCAAAGGATTATCAACTGCATGTTATTTGCCCATTATCCTAAAGCCAAAAGGGGCAGAGTAACATGTTCTAAAGCAAAGTAATCTCTAGCAAGTTGTGGGCTAACAATATCTGGGCTTACTGTGACGTTACCACTAAGTGGAACGTCCACCCACTAAGACGTGGATTTTAAAAGGGATGCCAAAATCTTGGGCTCTCGACAGGTCGCTTTCAGACTTCGGCTGTGAATGTGGACACAGCTGCGTGGAAGTGAAAAGGACTTACTAGGGAGACAACTAGGGAGACACCTTGTAAACAGAATAACAGAGAAGTAGAATTGTGCTCGGGAGAAAAATAGACCGCCATGCGTTTTGTGCACTGGTCCGCAGCGACTGCCACTCATGGGAAGATGCTATGAGATACATTCCTGCAGAGAGAAGGCAAACATTCACTCCGTCTGACGTGTCCTGGCTCTTCACCTACATTGCAGCTCAGCTCTTTCACGAGTGTAGCAGAATCTTAATACATCCATTATGTACTTCACTGTTTCAAATTTCCCATTATAGAAAGAGAATTTTTATAATTACATAATAAAATTTTTAAAAAAAGAAAAGAAAAAAACTCAAACGCATTTTAAAATCTGTGCTCCCCAAACATCATGTTGACCCGGGAACACATCTCAAGCCTTTATTGGAGCAAATCAGCTAAGGTCCCCATGAAGGAAAAACATTGAACTAATAGAGGAGTCTCTGGACACGTCCTTTTTATCTGCAAGAAGCTGAGCCTGCGTTACTGATATCGGGTCATCAATCATCACTGGGTAAAATAATCCTCATCCCCGAAATAGGCAGAGATTATTCTCCTGCTTTTATGCATGAGGGGAGTGGATCACAGTTTAAATGGCTCACCAAATACCACACCCACAGAGCTACAGAGGAACAGATGAAGTCCTCAATACATGCACCACCCACCCTGCCTTAATTTCTGCAGGAGCCGAACAAGAAGAGTATACCTCGCTGTGGATAATAGGTGTGTCCCAGAAAAATGCTTGCAAACTGAAGTTTTGTCAGGAAATTGTATTTTAAGTAAACAATGAGCAATGCAAAGAAACCAGGGGTTGGTTTTTTCATACCACAAAGGGTCCTTTCATAATGTGCATAGTACTTCATCATTTATCCACGTGACAACTTTTGCAGGTGATATAATGGTTGATTTTAAAGCAAGTGCAGCCTGTAATTCAGTGCGCCTCCCATTGCTCTTGTAGTTTAGATCTCCTTTTGTCTTTCTTCACCTACATCTAATTACCTGCTTTCCTCTGTTAGGCGATTCTCACACGCCTCAGTCTGGGGCCGAACCAGGCGTTCTGGCTCTGCCCGAACACTTGACGAGACCCAGCCGCCAAGGTCAGAATGCACCCATCAGTTAGGCTACAAATCCACATTATCCTGTTAGGACTCTGATTGGCCAAACGACCCTCGGTTTCAATTTTTGTTGACAACCGAAAGCCTTTTCCAAAGTGGTTCTTTCACTCACCTAACCTTGTCAGCCTCTCTGTCCACTTCCAATTGCACTGACAAGACGAAGCCAGCCGATTTGCCTCGTCTTGTGCCTTCTGCCCTTGAGAAAGGTTCATTTCGGCTCCCTTCTCCTTCCTTTTTCTCGAGAACAAAATGTCCACAGTGCTTCCAGAGGCCGGCCGTGCCTTTCGTGGCCTGGACCCCACTCCTCCCTGCATTCCCCAGTGTTTTGCCTCCTCTGCGCCCCGTCTCTCCAGCCTGGCTGACCTCCTCTGAGTGTTCTAGCTCCGTTCCGTTCCTGCCAACGTGGTCAGGAGCTCCCTGGTTTTTAACCTGAACCCCAGGCTCAGCCGGTTTTGGAAGGTAACATCCTCATTGCCAAATCTAGGGAGAGCTTCCTTGCTCTTGGCCTCCACGCCCTCTCTTCGGTAGTGTCCAAACCTTCATTACTCCAGCACGGCCCTCGGCTCTCCATTCTGCTCCGAGCACGTGTCCCTTGCACCCTCCTTCACCAGCCCACCCTCCTTTCTCCTGCTACCCACGGCCTCCCTCTGCGTGTTTCCTGGGGAGTAATATCCACACAGCTCCAAAGCCTCCACAGGATGGACTGATAGGGAACACAGGGAGTTACATGCAGCCATTAAATGATGATATAGCTGCTCATCCGCAGACACAGAATGGTGTTAGTGACAAAGCATTTAGTGGAAAAATTGAATAAATGTGATAAAGAAATTTGCCAATATACGAACAGCAGTCACAGTGTATTGATTGAAGGACAGGCGTGTTTTATTTTCTCCCAAAGCTTCGCCAACGCCCATGGCCCCGAAATCCAGATCTCTGATTATAACACATCTTCCTTGAAGTCCCAACAGCAATTTCAAGACAAACTCACCCCAAAAACAAAGCTCACCGAATTCTGGCCTAAACCTGTCTCCCTTCTAGTGTTTCCTGTCTCACTCTCGACTTTGGTGACCTCTCCGGCCATGCCAGCATCTGTTTGTTCTCTTGCCGAGGTGACAGCGTTGGTAAGAGGCAAAGACAGGGTTTCAGTCTGAGCCGTCTGACGTGCAGCGGCCTGCTCTTCCCACCGTCCCAGGCCCCCGGCCACCGGGAGCCGGGAACAAAAGTCCCCGTGCAATTGTGTGCAGGAATTCGATCAGCAGAACACCAGAGGAGCCAGAGAGGAGGATGAAAGCCTGCCGCCCCTCTTCATCCCACACTACGCCTGACTGTCGCGCTAAACAATCTTTTTCTCAGTTTGATACAAATTCAAAGGAATTGTGCTTCCCGGTGTCTGCGGTCGGCAATCTTTTTACACAGCCTTGACCGTGACTCGCTTGATCCACTTGACCGCAGGTTACAATGAAAACCCGAATAGCTAGAAACCCCCTCCCAAATACGCACCCGGCACTGTCCTTCGGCTTGCCACTTAGAATGCAGAACTCGGGAGGATCACCTTTCGCTGTAGTTATTTTTCTAAATTTCTGTCTGACAACAGCATACAGAAAATGTCATAGCTGAAGTAGACATTTTCAGTTTTCTTTGACTTAACAGGGCTGATAAAAGAATCTTTTTTTTTCCTCTGGATGAGTGAGAAGGTTCTAGCAAATGGAATAAGGGCAGATGGAGGAGCTCGCTGGATAAAGTGAGAGGAACACAGAAGGATGTCATTGGAGAGAAGGAGGCTGAGGACGACAGAGGCAAATGAGAAATGGAGTCACGGGTAGCTTAGTAATTAAGGGGGTAAGGATAAACAAGGAAATGTTTTTTAAAAGATTTTATTTATTTATTTTTAGAGAGGGAAGGGAGGGAGAAAGAGAGAGAGAGAGACATCAACGTGCGGTTGCTGGGGGCCGTGGCCTGCAACTAGGCATGTGCCCTGACTAGGAATCGAACCTGCAACACTTTGGTTCGCAGCCCACGCTCAATCCACTGAGCTACGCCAGCCAGGGCAGGAAATGGGTTTTGTTTTGAAATTAGAACCAGAAGAAATTCAAACTCCTAGCCTGATTTCCAAAAAAACATAGGGTCTCTCTCTCGCTTCTTGTCCTCACGGCCCGGGTGTCTCTGCATCTCCCGTCTCTTGTCATTGAGTCCCTTCCCCTACAAACACATCTGTTTTAGTTCTCGAGCTTCCTGACGTGCTCTGATTCCTTTCCCTTCGTCTTCTTTTTCCTGCATCCTGTTTCCTGCTGGGCCGTCATCATCACAGCCTGGTCCTTCCACACGGCATAGCATGTCATCCCGAACCTTCCATTGGTGTTCACCGTTCTCTCCTCGAAACCCCTTACCTCTTGCGTTTGCTAATTCCCCACTAAGCTCTGGTTATTCACCCACCTGGGCTTTCTAAATTTTTAATATAGCAGTTTGATGACTTGTTTGAATTAACTTTATTGGTTGATAAGATTATGTAGGTTTGAAGTGAACCTTGCCACGATACATGACCTGGATATTGCACTGTGTGTGCGGTCCCCAAAGTCAGTCACCATCTGTTTGCCCCCTTTAACTTTTAACAGCCCTTCCGCCCTCTTCCCCCTGGTAGCCACCATATTGTTGTCTGTGGCCATGAGTTCCAATATGAGTGAAATCAGATGGTCCTTAGATTTTTCTGACTTATTTCGCTGAGCATGAGACCCTCAAGGTCCATGCATGTTGTCACAAATGGCAGTATTTCACCGTTTCCTATGGCCGAGCAGTATTCCACTTTATATGCATCACATCCTCTTTATCCTGGCATCCCTCAAAGGATACTTTGGTTTAGCCGCCGTGAGTGATGCTGCCGTGAACTTCAGGGTGCATACACCTTTGGGAATAAAGGCTTGCATTCAGCGATAGCTCCTTCCACATGCTCGGCTTTGCCTGACACAGCCTGCAGAACCCAGGCCACGGGAGTCAAAGCTGGGACCAGCACTGCGGTCTCTCCCAGCACCCACTCTCTGGTGGGAGGTGACGATGCTGGGAGGCCGGGGATGAGGACGATACGACAATAACGCTGTTGTCTGACGGTAACTGAATGCAGACTGTGCACCAGGCACTGTCCTTGATCCTGCGCATGAAATTACCCACTGAATCTCGCCATCTCCCTCTGAAGCAGTATTGTCATTGCTCCCAGTTTAAAAAGGAAGGAACTGGAGTACAGATATGTTGAGTAACATGCCCAAGGTCACACAACTCTGCTCTTTCTGCCGTGGGAGAGGTCGTCGGCTCTTTGCAACACTGCCCTCTCTTGAGGACTTTGGAGGAAGTTCATCAGGACTGAACTGAAGTACCAGGGACACCTCCTCTGCCCACACCTGTCAATATCCGGGGCTGTGAGCATCGGTCTGCTAACTCGAGGTGCTTCCTGCCACACGGATCCCTGATTAGCGATTAGGACACCTTTCCCTTACTATTGCTTTTG
The DNA here is from genome assembly GCF_004126475.2 of Phyllostomus discolor. Lineage (NCBI taxonomy): Eukaryota > Metazoa > Chordata > Mammalia > Chiroptera > Phyllostomidae > Phyllostomus > Phyllostomus discolor. The sequence goes on along the minus strand of NC_040913.2, from coordinate 88,444,569 downwards.
AGATTCTAAATGCTGTTGCACAAAGTTCTAACCCTTCAGTCCCCAGGTCCCATTCATCTGTTTATCAGTTTACTAACCATTTCCTGGGAGCCAGTGATGTCCAGTCGTGTCGCGGTGCTGAGCCGGATAGAACACATCCCTGCATGAGGAGGTCCGAGCCTGGGGTGTGGGGCGGCCACAGAACTGAGAAGTAGGGTTTTAAGGAAAGGCCACTGTCCTGCAACCCACGGGGAGCAGCTCTGCGTCCTGAGGGACAACGAGAGGCGGAAGAGGGGTGCAGATGGCGTTTCCTTGGGGACTGCCTGGAGGAGAGCCGGCTGCCACCGTTGGCAGAGGGGCGCGTCTCTCAACCAGGGCTGCGGAGTGAGGGCGTGCGGGTCCAGTGCCTCTTGGTGCGGACCGGGGGACCACCGGTCTGCAAGATGCTGGCAAGCGTTAGGAGGTTTCTTTAACAAACCCGTAAAGGTACGGTTTTTAAAATGCTGATGCCAGTATCCAAACAACATCCTTGGATCTTGGAATCACCACCTCTCAGTTTGATCGGGTCACTTTCTTTTCATTTTTCCTAAGTTTTACAGGATGGTGGATGTGACATGATTAATGTGAGGTCAAACCGGCTGTCTGTGCACAAAAAATTAGATAACTATCATGTCATAAACCAGTTTAAGTTCATTGTTCTGACCATGAGCAATTACTTGTGTACTTGCACGTAGCTGTTGATATTCACCAGCCGAAATGCTCGGAATGAATGTACCCGCCCCACCAAGTCCCGTGTGTGAACCTTGCATCTGAAGAACCAACAAATCAGTGATGGGGACAATCGAGGAGCAGGTCAGACTTAATTAGATATAATGTGATGTGTGGGTAAATATTTTAGCGAGAAACGTACTGTTACCAGTTTCAGATATAGCAAACGCGCTTGCTAAAACTAGGAGAACTGAGTCAAATGTGGGAGTAGTCTGTTTTATCTTACATATAAAAATTATCTGTTAACCACTTATCCATGTTTTCAGAGTCTAATCAGGGCAGAGGTTAGTAAACCTCTGCTTATTACACATGCAAATATGCTATTTAGTGATATAAGAGATGGACAGCTGCAACACGGCAGGCTCTTTGAAGCTTCTACGTAGTTTCTCTATAAAAGTACATATTTCATGAAAGACCCTTTTCAAATACGCTATTTAAGCTTCATCTAGCTTAATCGTATGTTAGCATTAGCAAGGGAATTTAGGTATTCCTGGATTTCTAGCCAAAGAAAAGGTAAAACAATACAAGAATCACCAGAAGTGTCTTTTCTTCTGAAGTGACCCAGTTAGGAGTGACAGAACAGACCCACGCCCACGACTGAACACACAGTTCTAGAATCTGCCCCTAGCTCCCAGTTCCCCACGGGCTGAAGGCATCTTGTGTGATTCCTTGAGAACCAAGCCAGTGCCCTCTATCAGGTCTCACTAGATGAATACCACGTTCCAGCCAACAGATTCAAGAAACCAGAGCTATAGACTCTGAACCTGAAAAAAGTACTGTCCTCCAACCCAGGGACTTGCTACTGCAGGAGTGCCGTAGTCGGTCTCATGCACGGGGGAGAACTATGTGTGAAATCCCCCTCACCTGACTTTCCCCTTTGGACTGATGTTGTATCACCCTAAGCAGCACACAGTTAGAGATTGCTGCTGCTTGCAGAAGCCTGTCCATGCCTACTCCCTGAAGTTTACTACTAAAGAAGTCTGACCATTAAAAACAATACTGATAATAATCATTAATATTGAATTGTGGCACTCCATGCCTCATTGCCTTAGAAAGACAACCAGACAAGGTGAAAGGAAGAAAATGAAAAATACAAAATCCCTGGGTCATTGAAGGACATCGTTGATTAGAAGCAAGTTCACTGAATAGTTACTGAAGGGTGGGGGCAGCAGGACAAGAGTAGAAAGTGAACAGTTGTTCTGTGCAGTAAAAGTGTGTAGGGACACAATAAACCAGAAGGCCATTTCCTGAGTTGTTCACAATAATCTGTTATCTCTCTGGTGGGATGATAAAGGTAGGAGCACATTTTCTATATTTCTTAAAAATGCAGCAGGAACCATGAATGGCTTTCCTAACTAGGAAATAATTTTAAGGCAAAAGTACATGCAAATTAAATGTACCATTCTACAACATTTTTTAGCATAAGAAGAAAAACTCCTCCGCTAATTTCTTCTTAATCATTAATTAGAAGACACGGTGCTTTCTGTCCTGTTGTTCAGTTTCTCCGGCACACAGGAGCCAACCCGACAAAGCCAGTCGGCGCTCTTGGCTGCAATATTGATTCTCACTGGCTTGTCTTTTCCATTTCAGTGATCACGGTGGGCAGAGCAGTGGAAATAAGTTATGTAAAAGGTTTCCGCCTAGTTGTTGTTTTAATTAATCTGGGTCCCTGAATGACACGCAGGCTTAATCGGGTGGTATGGAACCTGTCGCTGTTAAGTAATTGGTTTGAACCCAGGCGCAGGTCATGATCAAAAGTTGTCACCGTCCAATGACTGCTCACTGGCCCGTGTGAAATGGGTTGGTGGGCTCGGTCTAACTGCTCACGGAAGAGTGTCAGTCTCGTGAAAAGCATTACATAAAGTAGCACTAATTGGTTGACATTCTCAGCATGAAAGAGTGGCTAAAAAGACTGAAATCTAAAGTGGCCTTCCCAGTTAGGCCCCGGGGGTGCAGACAGGCCACACAGCCTGGGAGGGTTCTGTTGGCCGCCATGGACCTGGAGTGGGGAGACGGAAGTCCAGTCCCAGAGGTCTCGCTGCAACCCCTGGGCCTAGGCAGGGGCAGCTGGACTTAAGGAGGCGCCAGCTCCTGCTGACTTCCGAAACCCTCAGCCTTACCTCCTCGCCACCCTGCCTTTTTACTCAGATGTCCCTGGGGAAATGGAGCAAAGATATTTTACCAAAAGGCAACAGACTGAAACTGACTTTGCTAAACCTTTTAAAAAATTCTCAGCAGATCTCGTTTCATTATTACCAAACAGAGTGTGTTCATCACTTTAATTACAGGAGAAATCGATAGGGCATGCAGAAGTACACGGCATATTTTACCCGACACTGGCGCTCGCTCCTTCACTTTATTAAGCATGCCTTTCTGAGCAGCGAGAGCGGCTGCAGCCGACCGAGAGCCTGAGTATCAGGGAGCAAAGATTTCTCGGGCACTCCATTTATCTCGTGCGCGGCGCCTTCACCACTGCAAACAGCATGTTTTCAGTAAATGAAACTGAAAACAAATTGAAAAGGCAATAATGGATGCATTCACTGATTAGTGCAACCAAGCAGATTACTAATTCACAAATATTGGAACTAGCACTGATTGAGATGAATGAATTTCTCATAATTTAATAATGCAAATCGCGCTAACAGCAGAGACCTCCGGTAATTAGTGGCAGTAGAAGAATTCCTATGCATGCCAACTGACAGAGGCAACGCTGAAAGAGCTGTTTATCTTGTTGCTTTATTCAAAATCTTTTCTACCTTCTCTGGTATTTCTTATTTACTCCGTGTCTTTTTATCTTTTATATGTTATAAGTGAACACCTCTCTTCTGAAGGAGACTGGCTGCCTGGGATTATGGCAGCTAAATTTTGCAATTTAATAATTCTATTTTTATCAGGCATATTTAAATATGTGACGCATTGGAGATACAGCAGCGGTTTTAAATACTCAGTGAATATTAGTAGAAGCGTTTTTCAAAATGTATCTCTTACAAAGAAATAACAACTGGCAACATCAGTTCATCACACAAAAATAAGCAAGAAAAATACAAACCTGTCTTGAAAGAAAAATGTCCAATGAAATGCCTTTCTATCTAGAATTTCTGGATAGGTAAAATGTACTGCTTAAGACATAGTTTAAGTAGCTCTATAACTCCAAACTTCTACCATGAAGCTTCATTAAAGTATATAAATTAGTACTATTGTCAGAGATGGCATTAAGTATTCAATAAGAGTAGACTTAATGCAATTAATAGCAATTAAAATTATACTTTTATGATGTCAGCCACCAGCATTGTAAAGACATAATTGCCTGTAAGGACTCTCGTACCATATTTATCCTCTAAAACTGTCCAATTTATATGAAAAATGCCAAAAACATAGCCCATATGGGTACCATTATCTTCTCGGATTTTTCGAAGTCATCTGTCTTATCCAGCATGTGCACATTAGGCTAATTTGCTTTAATTAGTTTTTTTCTCATTTTGTTAATAGGCGTGTTGGTCTGAAGTTTTTATTTCAGAGGTACAGATGCTAACTTTCCTCATTCTGTCACTATTAAGGGGTCAGTCTGCTTTGTGATGAGGTGGACATGACCAGTTGAAAAGGATCTCTCTTCACAATATTAAATGATACACCTTATCCAACATAAAAGCTATGCTGCCATTATAGTAACAAGAGGCATCTTGAATTCTCACTAATTAAGTAGTAGTTAAATATGAAAGAGCAGCTTTGCTCTTTCTGCCATGGCACGGCATTGCCATATAGACATAATGCATGAGATAAACTAATGGACTGATTTCAGAACACAGTCATCTGTGACTGCTTGAAGCAGTCAGAAGAATTACCGCGTGCATGGACCAGCGGTTTGCTCCTCAGCCAGGAGGCATATGAGATGAGAAATCTTTTAGTTCCTATCCCATCTCCAGTCCTGTACCGCGTCTCAGGCTTTAAAGACACTGAAGAGACACTGGATACTGGTCGACTGAAATGACTGTATTAATTCTTATTATTCATCCTCTTATTTGTAAAATGTCCAACAGTGAACTCCTGCAGGGTTGATTCTAAAAATAATGACATATATACAAAGAGCAAAACATGTAATTAAAAGTTTTGGCTCTCTGGGGACAGAAGGTTTTTACACAGGTTATTTAGAAGGCCCAGCAGAATTCCTAAATGAAACTCAGAGAACTTAGGGGAAAATATTAACAGTGGGTTTGCTTGTTTGTCCATGTGATAAATGTATCCAGTTTGTATATATGTCTTTACATCATGAAAGATATTTATTATACTCATACAATTATTTTCTGTTATTAATTTTCCATTTTTAATACATGTATGCTGTCAGCAGGAAATAAACTTTGTAAATCCATGCAATCTTACAATTGTAAGATTATAAAAATTATAGAATTTATTTAAAAGAAGTACATTGTGTTCCAATTAAGCAGTAAAATAATGATCGGTTTAATTCAGGGTAGTTTCTTTTAGTAATTTTTTTCAGAGGTGCAAGCTGGATGGTGGAGAGAGTAATCAAAGGAGTAAAAATCAAATTTTTCAGATGTCTGTGTAGCAGGGAAGTGCCATTAACATGTTGTTAAAATGCATGATTATGTTAAATATGATGTGGTTTACGTAGATTATTTTATTCTCAACATGGTGAAATATATTTCTTTGAACATCTGCCTCTCACTGAAAAGACATCGTCTCTGGGTAGTAACATAGAATAGCTTAGTAACTTCCTGAAAACCCTGCTTCTGTTGTTCTGTTGTTGCTCTGTTTTTTGGTAAACTCCATTTGTACCCTACAAGGCTTGAATGGTTTTCCCCAGGCAGCCAATAGATGTATTGATAAGATCTATAAATTGAACAAGGCCCTGTAACTAAAAAAATAATTAAGAAATCAAAAACATTGAAAGAAGCAAAGACTCAATTGCATGCCTCATCCTGTTTAACTGTTACTCTCCAAGATTAAAGGGGCTCTCACAGGCGAGCGTGCTTAGCGACAGCAAGCGAAGTAACAGAAAGTAGAATAAATTAGGACGTAATGGTCCTTCACAGCCAGCCTATCACATAAGCCTTTCAGAAACAATTTGAATGTAACTAGTTTTTCTGTGTTCCTTTTGTCTCAGTTGTATTATAAAGCATCGTGATTACCAGTCACTGGAATTGAATTACCCCCGTTTGTATTTAGTTCCTTGTTTCTAGGAAAAACAGAATGAATTACATGTCTGCTGCCGCCCCATTTGTTGAGCGAACGAACACACGCGCTAAGACAGTTGTTCAGTACCAATGGGATGAGTGCGGGAAAGCAGCGCGGTGACAAAACTGTGTGCCTGGGAGCAGCCTGTAACAAGTGTAAGCACAAATATTTCCCGTTACCAGGAATTCTCAAAATCACAACCAGGTTGTATTCCAGAAGGCATTTACATGGGAGCTGATTGTTTAGGTATGTAATTTCCCATAGAAACTATTTTAAATGGTCATCCTAAGCTTAATTAGCCCCAAATAGAATTGAATTCTAAAAACAATAGACTGTGTTTGGGGAAAGGGCGGGACTATAGAGGGAGTTTGTTTGTTTTTTAATTGAGCACTTACTATACACTAATTAGTCTCTGTGTTCTGTATTTCATACCCATTTGCAATCCTATGAGACAGACAGCATAATTATGTCTACTTTATAAATGGCTAGATTGTCATCTGTTTCAGGATTGAAAACCAGATCTCCCATCCTTACTTCAGACAAGGCCCAGATTTCAAACTAGTGAGTGGGATTTGTGGGAGAAAGCTGCTATTTCTTCTTTCAGGTCTCAGATGTCTCTGTAGACTAGAACAGGTGTTGGTCTCCACAGCGATACCTCGTTAGGCTATTCTTCACTCCTTAAAGAACCAAACAATATACTCCCTTCTTCCTCAGGCAGACTCAACAACCCACAGCCGCCTATCGTGGCTGGGTGTTGAGAGGGAAGCATTGACCACTACCGAGTACCTGTGACGCACCAGGCTTCATTAGGGAAGCCAGAGACACCTTGGTAAAAACACGGCATTCTTCCCTTCACATTGATCTTCTGTGGGAAGACAGGCAAGCGTAGAAACAATAAGGAGACAGCGAGTGGCCAGAGTTATGCATATAATAAAGGGCCGGGTGGCTGTTGGCAACAGGGGAGAGAGGGAAGAGAAGGAATGGATGCACTTGAGCTATGCAACTATGGAGAACCTCCCCAGAAAGATGGATTTCAGCTGAGACTGAGTGATGGCAAAGAGAGGGCCATTCTTAGGCCTGGGCAGGTTGGATCGGTGCTTATCAGCTGAAAACAGCAGCACAGATTCTGAGAGGCAGGTAAAAGCCCCTGTTGGTCTTTAAGAAATAAAAGGAAAGCCAGTGTAGTGGAAGCAGAAGGAAAGGAGAAAGTGCAGGAGACCGAGTGGGGAAAGGCACCCTCCCTGGTCGCCGCAGGAGCGGGTTTCAAGGAGAGATCCCAACTCCATGGGCTCCTTTCCCATCATTCTGTCTGCTGAGCGGAGAATGGACTTTAGGGGTGCAGGCAGAAGGGGGTGGGAAGGTCAGAGCGAGGGTCAACTGTGATGTAAATCAAGGTCATGACAGCAGCGCGTAAGAGAAGTGTTGAGGTTTGGATGGATGTCGGAGAGGAATAAACAGGAGTCAACAGGACTTGAGGGCGAGTCGGACCCGGGACCAGGAATGGCCACAGGTGCGTGGCCGGAAAGGCAGGTTTGCGGCAGTGCTGGCCGGGAGAGGAGAGCTGAGGACCTGCTGGCTTGGACCGGCTCGGCCTAGGGCTGGGTTTGGAAGGGGTAACATTGCACAGAGGGATGGCTGATGTTGCTGTAAGTCCCCTTTGAAACCAGTAAGTTTTGGACTTCCAGCCAAGATGGAGGCATAGGTAGGCACACTGTCCCTCCTTGCACAACCAAAATAAGGACAACAAAAATTTAGAAACAAAAAAACAACCAGTACTGACAGAAAATTGAACTGCATGGAAGTCCGACAACCAAGGAGTTAAAATAGACACATTCATCCAGACCGGTAGGAGGGGCGGAGTTGGGCAGCCAGGTGGAGAGAGGTCACAGCAAAAAAAGTGGTGGCTGGCGGACTGGCAGTCCCACATTCGCGTGCAGATAAACCAGGATAAACCTGGGAGCAAAGCAGACCTCGCAGCCCAGGGTCCCAGCGCCGGGAAATAAAGCCCCAAAACACCAATTGAAAACACCTGTGGGGGTTGAGGCACTGGGAGAAACTCCCAGCCTCACAAGAGAGTGCGCTGGAGAGACCCATGGGGTCCTGGAACATACATGAGCCCACCTGCATGGGAATCAGCACCAGAAGGGCCCAGTTTACTTGGGGGAATTGGCAGAAGGGACTAAAAGCCAGCAAAGAGCGGAGCAAGCGCCATTGTTCCCTCCCAGACCCCTGCCCCACATACAGTGTCACAACCCAGCTACATGGGTTGCCCCACCCTAGTGAACACCTAAGGCTCTGCCCCTTACTACTTCCCAGGCACGACAAGATTAAAAGAATGTCCCAAATGAAGGAACAGATCAAACCCTCAGAACAAATACAACTAAGCTACTAAAAGATCACTAGCCTATCAGATGCACAGTTGAAAGCACTGGTGATCAGGATGCTCAGAGGATTGGTTGAATTTAGTCACAATTTAGATGACAAAATGAAGGCTATGCTAAGTGAAATGAAGGCAAATGTACAGGGGACCAGGAGTGATGGGAAGGAAACTGGGACTCATAGCAATGGTGGACCAGAAGGAAGAAAGAAACAACCAAACAAAAAAGAATGAAGAAATAAGAATTCATAAAAAATGAGGAGAGGCTTAGAAACCTCCAGGACAACTTTAAACATTCTAACACCTGAATTATAGGGGTACCAGAAGGGGGAGAGGAAGAGCAACAAGTGGTAAAGTTATTTGAACAAATAATGAAGGAGAACTTCCCCATGCTGGCACAGGAAATAGACTTCCAGGAAGTCCAGGAAGCTCAGAGAGTCCCAACGAAGTTGGACCCAAGAAGAAACACACCAAGGCACATCATTATTACATTAGCCAAGATTAAAATGAAGGAGAGAACCCTAGAAGCAGCAAGAGAAAAAGAGACAGCTCCCTACAAAGGAGTTCCCATCAGACTGTCAGCTGATTTCTCAAAAGAGACCTTACAGGCAAGAAGGGGCTGGAAAGAAGTATTCCAAGTCATGAAAGGGAAGGACGTACATCCAAGATTGCTCTATCCAGCAAAGCTCTCATTTAGAATGGAAGGGCAGATAAAGTGCTTCCCAGATAAGGTCAAGTTAAAGGAGTTCATCATCACCAAGCCCTTATTATATGAAATGTTAAAGGGACTTAGAAAAAGAAGATAAAAAACATGGATAGTAAAATGACAGCAAACTCACAATTATTAACAACCACACCTAAAACAAAAACAAACTAAGCAAACAACTAGAACAGGAACAGAACCCCAGAAATAGAGATCGCATGCAGAGTTAGCAACAGGAGAGGAGGAGAGAGGGGGAAAAGGTACAGAGAATAAGTAGCAAAGATGGTAGGTAGAAAATAGACAGGGGGAGGGCAAGAATAGTGTGGGAAATGTAGAAGCTAAACAACTTATAAATATGGCACATGGACATGAACTAAAGGGGGGAATGTGGGTGGGAGAGGGTATGCACAGTGGAGGGGAGTGAAGAAGGGGAAATGGGACAACTGTAATAGCATAACCAATAAAATATATTAAAAATAAAAAATAATAAAAGAAACCAGTAAGTTTTGACACAAAGAAATCATTATTTGATGGAATTTTAGCTGTCATGATAATGAAGTCAAAAGTGTAGGTCCGATGTCGACTTTGGGGAGAGAAATGTTCCAGATACGTCACACTTCCTGTTCACATCAGCCTCACTGTGCTTTTCAAGTTGTTTTCGTCCATTTCCCTCCCGATATCACCAATTACCTCCCATCGCTTGATTTCTAAATCACTGGCCTTCACTGGTGTCAGACAGAGCCGAGGTGATAGGGGCTGTTTTAGCTCCAGGGTTAATTTTCAATTCACCCCCCGGAAGGAAGGAGGCCGCACGGGCAAATGCAAGGCCTTTCAAGGGAGGAGAGAAATATGGACCACCTAAATGGGACGGCTGTGTGCGTACTTGCACTCGCTAATGTTCCCGAAGTGCCGTCCAGAGGATTTATGGGCAGTGTCCTGAGGTTATTCCTGGCTTCGTAGTCTCCCGGGGGGAACACGGAGGCCCAGTGGTAGGGCTCTCCGTGGGAGATCTATTCCATTTCACAAAAGGCCCCATCGACTCACCAGGCGGGAGTGAAACTGGATTGATGCGTGTCTTTGCCAAAAGGAGAGAGGAACAGTCAGAGACAGAGCCTCTCCCTGAGATAACCCACTGCGCACAAGGTGTCTTCCCGGGAACTTTAGGACAAGCTGTGCTGGACATGCTTTGTGGATCGCAATGTAGGGCTTGAGCTCTGTGTCCCTTAGTTCACTTCTCTGTAAGCAGCAATAGCAGCACACACCTCCACCATCGAAACTTATTTTTTAAAAAGGTACAGAGAATAAGTAGCATAGATGGTAGGTAGAAAATAGACAGGGAGAGGGTAAGAATAGTATGGGAAATGTAGACCAATCGACTAATCAACAAGAAGGGAGTAAGGAATTTCAAGGGCACAAAACAAGATAAAAGGCAAACCACTCGTACTGCTTCAAGAATAAGGTTTATATAATCGTGTTTAAACAATTCAATTTATTTATCTAGGAACCCCGCTTTGTCTTTTAATTGAAAAGTTATGTAAGGTTTCAGGATCTCATCAGGGCGAGATTCTCATAGCTCAAGGAATTGCTGGCCAACTGGTTTCCACAAGTTTTTTTAAGCACCGTTGCTGCTTGCCACTGGAATTCTTTAAATCACTAGAGAACCAGAGGACGTATAATAGGATTTCTTTGGTCGTGAACATCTGATAAGAGGCATCGTCACTTCAAAAATATATGCCCCCTTTTAAAACCATACACAGACCCCCAAAGTTTTTATCACCTGATAATTTCCTACTGCCTCGTGTGTCAATTAGGAGGGATTTGTGCTCTCCTGGCGATACCTGTGCTGACCTCAGAGAGGTCACTCCTAGCAGCAGCACATAGATGAGCATCGTCTGCGGGGCTGGCTCTGAGTACACTGAAAGAACCCTAGTAGGAAGCTCAAAATGGTGAGCAATTAGGCTTTGTTCTCTCCCCACCCCAAAACATTCTCTGTGTGTGTGAGAGAGACAGAGACAGAGACAGAGAGAGAGACAGAGAGAGACAGAGAGCGCTTCCCCTAGACCCTAGCGAGGCATTAAGACCAAACTGGACCTGTATAGCCTCACCGGGTAACCTTCCTCCCCTTTATGATGCGTGATTCGCTGTCAGGTTTCCTACTTGGTGATTTCTCCGCTCTGGGAGACTTCTTCAGCCAGACCTGCCGATACAACTCCACCCCGGATGTTGAGATCAATCCCCCCATGTGGAATAGCTCAGAACTCACCGGGTACTCAATCATCATTAACCACTCTTCTTAGGGCTGCCCACCGTACTCCCAATAACTGCATGTTTGTTTGCTTTACTGTGGAAAAGCCCCGGCCCCTCTAGAGGTACCTTGAAGCAGCGTAGCATACTACTTAGAATGTGGGCTTTTTGTTGAATCGACCTAGTTAGATCCCCATCCCCAAATAATTATTAATTCTGTGAGTTTGGGAAAGTTATGTCACCTCTCTGAACTTTGGGGGGTTTTGGGGGTTTTGTTTTGTTTTGTTTTGTTTTTGCAAATGTAAGATGATCATAAGAGAACATCTTTTTATCCAATTCTGGAAGAATTAGAAATACTGTATGGAAATCAGGCGAGAGAGCACTTGGCTCACAGATAAATGCTAGTCACTGTTCCGGTCCCTATGGACATGATTTTGATTTCCTGAGTCCTTCCCTTTAAACCCAGCTTTTGCACCCCTGTGACAATTGCTGGATTTTCCCAGCAGCAACAATCTCATTCCTCATTCTGTTCTAGGAGGCACCTGGTACTTTTCCCATAGTATCTTTGTCACACACATTTGCACCACGAACATTTTTGCCACATAACTAATTGATTCGAAGACAGTATTATTGTAAAAAAAAAAGGTAAAATCATATTCTGGCCCAGTGTGGCTCAATCGGTTGAAGCATGGCCCCATTCACCAAAAGGCTGCAAGTTCAGTTCCCAGTCAGAGCATATACATGCCTAGCTTGCAGGCTGGATCCCTAGACAGGGAGCCTGTGAGAGGCAAGGAATGGACTGACTCTCACTCTCTCTTCTTCTCTCTTCCCCTCACTTCTCTTATCTTCCCCTCTGTCCCCTGCTCCCTGCTCCTTTCTCTCTCTCTAAAAGCAATAAAAAAAAGACATGTCCTTGGGGGAGGATAAAAAGTAAAAAAAAAAAATTACCTATCAGTCTATCTCTGTTTTGCTTGTTAGTGCAGTTTGCTCATTAGATTCTACATATAAGTGAAATTATACGGTATTTGTCTTTCTCTCACTGGTTTATTTCACTTAGCATAGTGTTCTACAGACTCACAGGTGGAGACCAGATGACAGCTAGTGGAGGGGGGAGGTTAGTGGGTAGAGGGATCGAGCAAAAAGGAAAAAGGACTCATGAACATGGACAACAGTGTCATGATTGCTGGGGGGAGGGGGTATACAGGGAGTAAAAGGTAATCGAAAAAATACAGTAAAGATTAAAGAAAACAATAAAATAAAATCGGTATACATTATAGGTATACTCAAGTATGTAGGTTAGCTCTACCCCCAAACCTTTACTGTTTATGCACCCAGAAATATATATTAATAACTAGTTAACACTTAGTTGGCATTTAGCAAATGCCAGATACTGGTTATGTGCTTTACATACAATTACTTAGTTAATCTTCTCAACAGCCCTATGAGGCTGGTACTATTAGTAACTCCATTTAGAAAGAAGGAAGCATAGGGAGGGGTTTAAAAAATGTTTTTCAAGATAAAATCACAAAAGATAAAAGGGGGACAGTAAAATGAATAACGGAATTTAAAACATTTCATTGTGAAATACAAAACACTCAAATGCATGTAAAACGTGTGTAGACTCATGGCAACACTCTACCAAGAACCGAGTATATTTTGTGGACTGCACCTAAGCCCTTGTCTTTGCTCCGTGGGGAAGGATGTGGGCTCCCCTCTGAGCCCTCAAAGTAACAAAGCCCTCTCCCCTCCCAATGTCGTAGACAAAAATCTCTGTCACCTGGAAGAACTGCTATTTTAAGACCACCACTGTTTAACTATTTTCTCCACCACTTTGTCAATGGAGACAGAAACCAAACTGACCCCAAAAGGACTGTCAACCAGGAATTTTGTTTTTTACACAAAATCGCCTTACAGACAATTAGTGTTGCAGCAAAAAAGGTTTGCAGCAAAAAAGCTTGTGCCAAAGCTGCTAACAGCAAAGCTGCCCCACCCAAAGTATCTAGAACCATTATGAGATGTGCTTGATTTCATTGTCTGTTCCTTATTTTCCTTCTACTAAAAAGTGACTTTGTGAGTGACAAGCATGAAAAGAGAAGTCAGGACTTAACAGCAAGACAGGTGCTTCAGGTCCTGACAAGTTGTCGCAGAAGGTCTCGTAAACAGACGGTACAAAGACACCGGGCAGGCAGGCAAAGTCCTGAGCCTGGCCTCAGCTCTTATGCTGCAGCTCATCCACACTATCTGCTCCTTGGGGTGTTGGAGCAGAGACTGCTTGGCCCTCAATTCCTTCAGTGACTTGGTGGAAATGAGGAAGAATGTCACCTGTATGCAAAACTTCTGAGGCCATGAGAGCACAGTGCTTCCGTGGAATAGAGTCAGGGCCATGATATTCCTGAAATAATACGGGTTTGTAGCACTAGATGTGAACGTGACAACGTGGCGTGAGCTACTAAAGACATACAAAACAGCAAAAGGGAATGAGGAAAATTCCTCCAGTGTTTGCCAATATAAAAATAGCCTATGTTCCTCTTCAAAACTCAACCCACCCGTAGGTCCAGGTGACAACAAAGTCTCATAAAGATCTGTTGCGATGACAGGCATGCTAAGAGAACAGTGCTTTATTCAGGGCAGGAGAGAATGAGGAATTCATTTTCAACCTCAAACTGGGTTCTCCAATTTTAATATAAATTCACTGTGGAAAAGAGCAGCAGTTCATTAACTCCTAGAAACTTTATGCTCATTAAGTATTTAATGAGTTTAACCTTTATGTTAAACATAAAATAATAAGAAACTTCAAATCTGCCAAACCTGCAAAACTTTTAATCCATAGTTATTTTGATCTGTTTGATTGAAATGGTCATCTATATAGAGTTTGGAGATTTTAACTTGGTGCAGACTTCATCATTGTTTTAGGCTTAGCTTGTCTACCTCACACCGGCTGATTTTATTGTTTCTCCTCCACTGCGGTCAATTAGATGCCATTATCTCGTTTCCAAAGACTGTTTTTACACAGGCTCTGTAGATGTTCAGTGAAATATAATCCAACTCAGCCCTTTCTGCATCCCATAAAATCGGCAGTCAGTGCTGGGGGAGCAATTGTTGAAATGATGAAATAGCAGTAGTGATGAAAATAAGCAATGGAAAATTCCGCAAAAACTAAAATCGTACTCCTGGGACTTTCTCCGTCGCCACATCCCTTCTCTGGAGGAAAATCCATTCTCCCTAAGAATGGAGAGCCTGCCCTGGCTGGTGTAGCTCAGTGGATTGAACGCGGGCTGGGAACCAAAGCATCGCAGGTTCGATTCCCAGTCAGGGCACATGCCTGGGTTGCAGGCCATAACCCCCAGCAACCGCACATTGATGTTTCTCTCTCTCTCTCTCTCTCTCTTCCTCTCTTCCCCCTCTAAAAATAAATTAATAAAATCTTTTAAAAAAAAGACTGGAAAGCCTGTCCTCGGAAAGGAACTGCTCTCGAGTGGCAGAGTCACCTTCCGGGGCAGGGCCTCCCCCTCGATGGGGTCAGGTCTGATGTGCGTGTACGGTGGGCCTGGCTTGTCTCTTGTGCATTCTCAGGCCTTGGCTCTGTCTCCAAGGTGGTGCTGCAGTCAGATATATTTGGTTCAAATCTGGGGGAACCCAGAAGGTCCGGGCGTTAGTGAGGGCTTGGCCCTAGGCCACCCCTTCAGTGTGTGAACCAGCACAATGTGGCATCAGAATAAACACCCCGAAGAAACAATATCTTTAAAAAAGTCCAAGATATTTCTCACTTCATCTATGAAAACAAGAGTCTGCAGCTGATTTGGGGAAGATAGAACAGGGATTTGCCGGACGGGGAAAACACAGAAAGGAAAACCTGATACGTTCTCGCCTGTTAGGGCTATCTAGCAAGCCCAAAGCCATTCTCTTGAGGGGGTTCAGGAGAAGAAGTTGAAGGGTGACTGGGTACATAGTAAAATCAGCCTAAAATAATAAGTTTGAGCGTGGACGTTGAAAACAAGAGCAGTGGCAGGCATGCTCTGAAGAGTACATCACAGCGGCTGCCGGAGTGACCAGAGCAGGGGAAGGCTGTTGTCCTCCTTTCTTTCATTCTTCCTTTTTATTTTTGAAAAATGATTCTTGCACTAGAACAAACCAGAAAACCTTATTTGTTCTAAAGCTTCAGAACTGCCACAGCCACCACCACCCACCAAGGTATTTGTGCTTCAACCCCTATCTTAAACGTCTCGCTTTCATCCTGTTCTATTTGCGGTCAACCAGTTCGGCATTAGGCTGTTTAAATATAAAATATTTCCCCTCGCTTAATGGGTCTCAGTGTCTTTAAATATGTTTTTTCTAAACCTATTAAAATGGTCGCATGTAGAAGAAACAAAATAACATAAATTAGCCAGCATGGGTGGTCTTTGGAAACTATCCTTTGTCTTGGCATAGAAAGAAGTGGCCTCTGTCTCTTGCTCTCCATATACATACATAGATGCTGAATGTAGCTGAACTTTTCTGAGCTTCAGTTTCTGTGCCTATTGCCCAGAACCTGCCTCGGCCTGAATGTAGTAACTTCCATCCCAGTAAGTTACTCTGCAGGAACTCAGCAAACGAGATAGGAAACCCAAACGTCCTCTGGGAAGGTGGTTTTCTTAGGAGCCATAAGGACGCTTTCAGACCAGTAAAGTACCGCTCGGTGAATCAAAGTTCCGTCAACTACCTCTTTAACTACTTGCCTCTTCCACCAAGATGTCATTGCCGTGGCAAGTGCATGAGGAACAACACATGTGCTTGGAGAGTTCAGTTGTGTGTCTCCGCAGTGCTTTGCATTCCTTAAGAGGGTGTTAGTGTACAAGTTTATACTCACTAAAAATCCAGGGAGATAAGCAGCATATAAAAAGAGGAAAGGAGACTTTTTCTAAGATATTTTAAGTAAATTTTATCCTACATGCAAGCCCTTGAGTATTTCTGAAATGGAGAGTAAAAGAAGCTGGTTAGAGCGAGCTAATTGGCTCAGCGATTGTCATTCTGTAAGTTCCATAGATCATTCAGCACAGGAGCCTGAGTTACATTTGTAATATTTCATGTACCAGTAAAGGGACTCTTTGAAAAGGCTTTAAATGTTTTCCCAAATTCCAGCTGAACTTGTTGTCTTGCCTGTCTTGGTTTGGGGCTCATTGAGGAGAAAAGTGAATCGCGCCCCTTTTATATTAGAAAAAATATACAAGCCTCTCCAAAAGCAGGGTCGACACCATTGATGTGAACTCTCTGCCACAAATTCTTTCCAAATAGACACAAGTTTTCCACTGAGCGAGAAAGCTCATTGACTTGAACTCATTCACCTGTATTTCACTAATGCCTGGAGCAAGTGGGTAGTGATCAGAGGTTCAGATGGTCACCGGAGACAGAGGGAGAAAGGCTTCTCCTTTAGGTGAAGACTCATCACTAACTGTCTGTAATGGTCTTTAAAATGGCCCTTTGGCTCTCCATACCTGTAGATCATTGGCCACCTGTCCTTTTTAAGGACACGCCTTGACATCCTTGCTCCTGCATGCTTTACCCTAAAGCAGCCAATGGTTGGCTTTCCTGTCTTCTTACCAAGCTCATCTTGCCCTTGACTCTTGACTTTCCCTTCTTATGTCACAGCCCGTTATACCGAGTCTGACACCAAGGTCAAAAAACTTCATTTTTTACATAAACTTTGTCATTGGATCAATAGACATGCTCTTCAAGTGAGATACATGGGTTATTTTTTTTAATTGGATGGCTACTAGTGATTTGAATAATGGGTATTTCCAGAAGTACAGGTAGTAGATACGCAGCATGCAGGTAAGTTAAGTACCAACTCTACCTGGGAATCAGCAGGTGTTCTTGATGACTAAGTACCCATATTTACTTTCCGGTAGTTCAGCATCTTCCCAATCACAATTACACTTTATGTCCATCTTATCAGGGTTCTTGGAAGAGAGCACTGTGTATGAATGAGTGTAAGCAGGAGGGCTCCCGACATTGCCCTGTACCTCTGAGTAATGCCAGCTAAGCACGCCGCCAGCGCTTCCTCTCCGTTCCCCGGAAGCTAGACAACTCAGTCAAGAGGTTGGAAAGTAACATGAGACCTAAAACATTATGCTCACGGGCCACCAGCTGAAAACTAAGTAAACATAAGTACATATCATCACTTTGATGAAACAGCTCATAATTAATTCTAAGAATATTAAAATAAGCAAAATTTGAACACGATGATAGGTTTTCCAATCATTTGATTTCTTATTTTTTCTTTGGGAACAGATACTTTATTCACACACAACTGACATATTGACTTTGTTTTCTTGTCTGGTCATTGTGTGCCTGAGGTGGACAAGGGCAATCGGATCCCACTAATGTTTACCGAGTCTCAACATGTGCCAACCGCTCCATCTTTCTATAAAGCAGTAATTATGTTTACAATCCCACACCCTTTTATTGTTTTATGCAATTCTCTTGAAACTATTTTTAAGCTTATAAGTCTTTAAGTTTGAAAAATATTTCTCAATGCATATTTTTGCTGTTTCGATAAACATTTGAAACATAACATATGGTTTTATTTAGTTAATTGTTCATGAATACTGAAAAAACAAATGCAGGCCTTTTCAGACTTACCCTGTTTTCTTATTCTCATTATTTCAATGCCAATGGAAAAGAACATTCATTTTCATAAGTCAGGAGATATGAGGGATATTGGATCTGTAACCATATTGTGGTTGGCTTATGTCAAAAATGTTCTAGTCTTGGAAAAACATGTCTATATACTTTATAAAAGTATGTACTTCATAAAAGTATAAAGTATATGTAAAAATATATACTTTATAAAGTATAATGAAGTATTACTTTGTTCTTCTCTTTAATTTAGGATTACCAAATTGGATTTTATTCTGAAAAAGAAAATATTTACACTATGTTTATAGTCCCTCTGCACATATATAAAAACACATCCATACACTTGTATAGGTAAACACTACAAATTCACCAATTGGAAACAGAAATGTACTTTACAGATGTTATCAGAATATGGTTGAAGAACACTTGATACATTTACATATATTACACATGAGGTTATGCATGGTTTTATATACTCAGGGGTTTGTAGTTTGAAAATAAACAATCATTGACTTATGTGTAACAAAAAGTGCTGTAGATTAAGATAATTAAAATCTGGCTTCTCAAAGAAAAGAACATTAGTATGGGTTATACTCCTAAGAAAAGGCCCGATATTCCCCTCTAGGCTGAAATAATCTCTCTGTTATTTTCGGATTCCTGTAATAGGATAAATAATAGTGTGTTTCATATAACGCAGTATTATATCATGCTTCATGCAATTCATACCTTTTTATAATCCCTGTTTTATTTTTAGTGTAAGTTATTAGAAGATCAAAACAGCCTCAAAACCTTTGCAGTTCATTAGGCAAGTTCCTGCAGCTCCTCCCAAGGAGCTGAGTCACCATGGTGATCCCCGCTGGGGTCCTCACCTCCAGCAAACGCGTTCAGACGTCACGGGGTGTGGCCTCTTGGTGCATCCGGCGCCCCCAGCCGGTGGTTACCTGCCGTGGACACGCCTTCCCTCGGCTTCTGGGAGACCCCAGTTTTCCTCTCACTTCTCTGCTACATCTTGTCCAGCCCGCCACTTGGCAGAATTGCCCTTTCATAGTCATCAGGCTGCATTCTCTGTGAAACGTTTACACTCTCTCGCCTTAGTGGCCACAGTTACTACAGGTATTTAAACTTGGACGACTCAAGCGCATGGCCCCAGCCCTGACCTCCCCTTGAAACTCCAGCCCCCCTGTATCCATGCCCACTCACGTCCCTCTGAAGCTCAAAACTGAGCTCACGACGTTCCCCCTTCAAACCCGACTGCCCTGCAGCTGTCCCTGCTTTGGGGACGGTCACCGCTGTGCTCGCGGTTGCGCAGCCCGGACACTGGGGGCCATTTTTTGACACCACGTCCCTCTCTCACTTCATATCCAGATCCACTTGACTTTGGCTCCTCTCCGACTTCTGTCCGTTACCGTCAGCCTGCGCCCCGCCACAGCCGGTCCGCTCTCCCGGTATCTTGCCTTGCGTACCGCCCCAGTGTCCTAACCGGCCTCCGCGCGTTCCATTTTGCTTCTTCCCAGTCTGTTCCTTGTGCCGCAGCAAACTGTGGTTTCGTATCCCCCGCCTTAAAACTTCTTAATGACGGTCCATACCCTTTTCAAGTCAGTTTTGTTTTCTTCACTTGGCTCTGCAGAAGGGAAATGGCTGGGTCACGTGGCAGCTCTGTTTTGAGTTTTTGGAGCAGCTCCGTCCAGGTGTCCGCAGTGGCTGCACCTGCTTGCGTCCCAGCAGGCAGCGCGCGGGGCTCCCTCTCTCGTCTTCTCGGTCAAGGCCCTGCCAACAGCTGCGAGGTGGCATTTGTGTAGAAACAGCATCTGAGAATGACAGGCATACAACGGGGTGAACACTTTGAATGTGACCAGCGTAAGTCAATTTTTCTCTAAAGTTATGTTTTTATTTTAATGACAGACCTAACCTGTCTCTATGTGTATCCTCTATAATCATTTTGGAAAACTCGGTCACCCTAAAATAAGTCACATTGTGAGCTGACGTGGTGACACCCTAGGCACCCTCCTACCGTTCGCCTTTTATTCTGTTAAACACAGCGGGGTCGGTGAACATGTGGCCTCCGTCTTGACCTCTGGGGACATCACCCATCACACGTGAGACCCTTTCCCAAAAGCCCAGACTGGAGGGCACCGTCCTCACCGGAGCCCCCAGGCAAGCTCCAGCAGTCAGTGTAAGCGTGCCCAGAGAACGGGATTTATTTGTCACTTCAGAAATGGAAGTGAGCTCACCCCCACTCCCCAGAAATCTATTATGAATTTGATATTCTTTGAGGGGAAAAAAAAGGAAGTTTGCAGGAAAAGAAAGAAACTAGAGGCACTGGCTGGGCCCCTCGTGTTCTTCCCTCCCAGCAGCTTCTTAGACTAAATCAGGTTTAATGTTAAATTGGCTAATTGTCCTGCCACAAGGCACAGGCAAGCGGATCCTGAGATGAGAAACAAAGCAGATAGGTTGCCGCAGTCCGGGTGGGCACCCGGGAAGTGGCAACCCCCCTCAACGCTCAAGGCCGCCCGTCCCAGTGAGGGCCCAGGGAGTGGCTCGGCAAAGTCTCCTAACTCGGAGCTGCGAGAGCAGCCCGGGGACCGCAGAGCCACCTCGCGCGCTCCGCCTCTCCGAGGGCCGCCGGCAGGGAGACCTGGGCGCCACGTTCAGCTATTCCCAGCGGGCGCCGGCCCAAACGAGCCAATCCCCGCAGTGTTCGCTCCTCAAGCCGAGTCCAGTAGGAGAGGACGCAACCTCGCCAATGGTCAAAATGAGACCTAGGATTTTAGATGAGGGGACCCCAGACACATCCCATTTTTAAAAGGGTCTTTAAGGGCATTAAATTCCACTCGACTCCTGCTTTTCTGCTTTGCCTCTACCACCAGTGTCCTGGGCAACCCATACGCTGGCACCTGATGTCAGCAGGCTCTCCTGGGCTTGTCCGCGAGGGAGGCCTCCCCTGGGCCCCCACCCCCGCCCCTACCCCCCTGCTGCAGGCCCCTGGAGTCGTCTGCAAGGACCGAGGACTTGGCTCGGCAGAATGGCAGCCAGGTGGCCTCCCAGGCTTTCAATCCCCTTGCCTTTTGTGAGAACGCTCATGGCAGGGGAAACGAGAAAAGTCACCCTTAAAAACAGCATCCCCCGAACAGCTTTGTTTTCCTCTGTTTGGACTTCCTACTGGATCTCATAACACGGCGGCTCCCGCCACACACACAGTGCTTCCTGGTGCAGGCGCTCACACCCCCAGTCGCTTCGGGGTTTGACACTTTTACCCACAGGTTTCAGACTTCAACAGGCCATGTTAATCACGCTTTCCAGTATTTCAGATAAACCCTTCATTATCTTAAAAATGTAGAGATTGTTCTTTAAAAATCTTGGATATTCTTAGGCTTGTATCAATGAACAGTTTTGTAAACCAATTAGTCTTTCTTGATTATTTTGGGGAACCTGATATTTTTAGCCACTTAGAATACCTGGTGGTTAAAGATCCCTCTACGATTGTTCTTCAGTATGGAATTGTACAGGTGACTGGGAGTAGGGACAGCTTTAGAGACATTTAGTCTTCAACATGGCATTATACAGGAGACCGGGACAGAGAATGGTGTACAAGCATACTACATGAAGCAAACTATTAAACCCATCTTTCTGATTTTCTGTCTCAATAGCCTTGACTCTTGTAAGTGTTGGGTGCAGCCATCAAGGCATAGAGGTTATCTGACCCACAGAAGTCTTACAAACAGCATGGCTTTATGCCCTGTTTACATAAGTATACTTAACTCTATATGCTCTCGTGGGAATGCAGTGTCTGCTTCTGTTCCTTGCATGTGGTGAGTTGTGTTTAGACTGTAACCTACCACTATATTTGTAAAGGCGGGTTTCGTAACTGCTCTGTGTTCACTCCCGCTGAGCAACCCCACCCCAGGGAAGGTCTTGGGGTCTGGGCCCCATGGCCTATGGGAAAACCCGTGGCTGCAGTGGGACCTCGGAGAGCAGAGCAGTTACAGGACGGGGTACAACTAGAGGGCGTGGCAAGATCTGCTGGCTAAGCTTATGTCTCTGACATTCTCCGCAGGCAACTAGAATCTCGTGATTGGGTCTAAAGTGTGCCTATAAATCATTACATAATAACATCATAAACCAAAACTTATCTCTTTGCCAATTAACAGAGTCTATTAGCACGTAAAAATTAGATGCTTTCCTTCTTTTTCTAATTATCTTGAAATTTGTTTTTTTGTATTCATTTTAGATTGTTTCTCCAGCATCAATTGGTATTGTTAAAAAAATGAAGTAACAATGATTTTTGATGTCAAGATGTAAATTAATTTACAATTCAAAACAATTTAAAATGTAATACAATTTAAAATTTTATAATTTTAAATGTAATTTGGGCTATTTTATATTTTTTCCTAGATTTTTATCAGGAATTCATTTACCAAAAGTCATCAAATCCTCCAAATTTCCCCTAACCATTTGCCTTATTATTAATACATATTCCCAACACAGACAAGATACATGCCAGTGTAGGCCACCGGTGGATTTTAGACACAGGCCACCGAGCAGGTTGGGGGCTCCGCGGTCTTCACCCCGTCACCCTCTGTTCAACCTCATCCGGGGGCCCCGCCTTCAGCTGTGGCCATCCCTGCCAACCCGCTCTGTCCCACCCAAGCACAGGTCCGAGAAGAGCAAGAAATCCAGTGGATGACGTAGGTAGGTTGATTGAAACGTTTATTTATGTTTAGCTTTCTATCACACCCAGTGAACACTGTTCTACTGGGATATGTAATTAAGTGAACATTTTCCTGGGTTGGGTTTGACAAAGCAGTGAAGATTATCAGTGTGGTGGAGAAAGAGGTAGCACTGTTTGTACTTGTTGGAACTATTTAGCCTGTGCTGTTTCTAACTTCCAAGAATCATTTCTGCACTATACACTCTCCATGATTAAGTTCACCTGTGTTAACATTATAAAATCTACATACGCACACTCACAACTCATTTAGATAAGACCCTTAGAAATGCAGTCCAAGAGGGTAAAATAACGACACAAGCTTTTTAAGGAACTTTTCTCCTAGTTATCTTGAGCTTTGCACGAAGACCCTGTGAAGGGGGTGAGAATCCAATAAATTGCTATTTGTGTAGCAAACTTACATCAGCACCCCAACCGGAACTTCATGGGAGCCCCCAAATGTTTTCAGAAGGACTGTCTAAGGTGATTTCCTCTTGCTCTTTTACAAACTAAAGGCACACTGTATGATTTATCTGTGTGTATGTAGAGAAGAGAAAAGGTCTTTAAGCTCCTGAGCAAGGTAAGGAGCTTACAAGTTTACTTAGAGAGATAATGAAAACCACAAACACTTATGGTGAGACTGGAATAGACCCTGCACATTCACCTGCAGCTGGAGACGACAGGAACAGTTGGAGGCAGGGAGCACCCAGTTCTGAGTGAGTGGTTACTCGCTTTGCGCACCCAGATAAATTACTGTCTGTATCTATGCCAGTGCTGAACGGTCCTTTTGGTTTTCAGTATGAATTAATGCACGTGGCGTGTGACTGAATTGCTAACTCTCTCGTGGTCGTGTAGCAAGTGTAGGAGAGAACCCGAATCCTCCCATCCTGGGCGGTCAGTCATCCACCCCACCTAGACACGATCACACAGGCTGGTATTTTTTCCTGAACTATTTGCTCAGTTCAGAGATCTGAGCTGAACAAAAAATAAATGAAAAAGTTGGCTGGGTTGTAATCATTTGGAATGTTTTAAGTGACTTGAATGGGTGAGCGTTGCTTGCTTCTGAGGACCTTTGCCTAACAGTGTCCATAGGCACTGGGAAAGTCAGCCTCTCAATCCCAAACTCGGACATTCTCGGGAAAGTCACTTTCGTTCCCGGCTTCATGCTGACGTTTATATAATGAGGACAATAACATTTATCTCGCGTAGATGAAATCTCCCATTGTAGTTTTCAGAATACTTCACATTGATAAAGTAGTCCCTTTAAGACTCCAAGTGCACAGGTGTGTACACTGAAAAACAGGAATCACAGTTTGCCACAGGTTTTGAGATATAAGGGCTAATATCTATTAGGTGGTCACCTCGTGCCAGACATCGTATCTTATCCTTTTAATTCTCAAGCACGCTTTTAAGGATTTTATTCCTGTTTTCATCGTAAAAGACTGCGTTTTCCAGGACCATCCAGCGAGCACGGGGTGTTTAGATTACGGCACTGACACCTACGCCAAAGTGGTGCGTCAGCAAGCGCTGCAGGAAATAAGCTCATCGAACTGCTGACCTTGGATTTAGTTGTCCTGTTGCCTGAGCTGGCAATGGCAACGGTGGCATTTCCCTTGGCCCTTCTCAAACTGTTCTCCCTGGGAAATCCCTTATGTGGATATTTGGTGTTCCTTTGGCTGTGCAGCCAGCCCCCTGAGGCCCAAATGGTAGCAACCCCACCTTCCCAACGAGGAGGCCCGCCCCCTCCCTCCCGGTTCCTGTGGAGCTCTAGGTAGAAACAGCAAATCCTCTGAGTCACGCTGGCCCTGCCCCGCCAGGCTCGCACAAGCTGGCTCTTTGGTTCCAGTGTCACAGGGCAGAAGCTCACCCTGGTCCTCTGCTTCTCATGTCCTTCGTGGGGGGATGAGATGAGGGGCTGTGGACCAGCTACCGTTCACTGTGTGGACACTTGCCCTGCTCGGTACCCACAGTGTCTTTCCCTCACGGGATCTCATCGCCCCCGGTCACCCACTTACGCCACAGTGAAAATCTTCACTGAGATGGCCTGCTCGTTCCTGTGTGAAACAGTAAAACCAAGGGAAGACTTAACAACTCCGTGGACTAGACATTCCGCCTCCAAACCCAAACTGACCTGCACACTTGACCTCATTTCTGTGGGAGGTATGATAGTAGGAAAACAGCTGTAGTGGGTTTTTCTGCTTTGTTAAATCAGACTCAGAGCCTGAACGGAGCCGATGAATTCAACTGGCTTCGCCCTCGTGCCGAGCCAAGACTCTGCCCAGCTCCTTGAGGAAGGAAGTACGCACAGCTTCTGCCCCTGTGAAACGTGGGGCTCGTGAGGCTTGGGGCGTATCTCAGATATGTCGAGCTGGGTTTTGAAAGTGATTATTCACAGTGATCATTGGAATCGAACTGTGTCACTTCCCAACTTCAAAGTCCTCCAGTGGTTTTTCATCACTCCCAAAATCGAACAAAAATGAATTTGAGCAGGGGTCCCACGGCCTCACCTGGCATGCTGAGCCACTTGCCAGGCGGTCCCGCTGGCCCTGCCCACACCAGCAGCCCCGCCCCCAGGCCTCTGCACACTGCCTCCCTCTGCCTCTCTGCCCCTCTCTGCCCCACTCCACCAACGTTTGTTCTCAGTCATATCTCATTCAAGCTCCCACAGGCAAACTTCAAATGCACCCCAAATTACAACAGACCCTCTCTTATATCCTTTTACAGAACATCATTCTTTTCCCCGAAAGAACTTACCGAACTTTTACTTATAATGCATTTATTCATTGGTTTAACAGTCTTATAGAACTCTTACACGGCATCCCTGTCACTTAGGAATATCCTGGTGAGGGCAGATGAACAACGAGTATTTGTTTGGTGAGTGAATACACGTAAGTGGGAAAATGTAGTATCAACATGTTAAGAGTCCTTGATGTCTTACTTCTCTTTTAAACACGTACTTAGTAGAAAGAACATAGACCTTCTTACTAACCAAAAAAAAATCATAAGCAGAAAAGAGCACCGGCCCGGTTGCTCGGTCGCTGGGAGTGTGCCCGGTACACGGAAATACCGTGGCTCCATCCGTGCTTGGGGCACGCGGGGGAGGCAGCCAGTGGTGTTTCTCCCTCACATCAATGCTTCTCTCTCTTTTCCTCTCTCCCTTCCTCTCTCTAAAATCATTAACATACCCTTAGGTGAGGACTAAAAAAAATTAAAAGAAAAAAGAAAAGAGAGATACTTGTGGTATTGCTAACTAAGTACTAGACTCTACAGAAGAATAAGCATACTCTTAAAATGTATTTAGGTTAGAAAAAATTGTTTTAATAAGTATGAATCAATATAAACATGAAGATAATTCCTACCATCGTTCCCCCAGTTTATTTTTTCTTTGTATTACAAAGTCCAGCTCACTCACATAGCATTCCAGAAAAGAAAAGATTATATCATTTTCTAGCCATCTCTTAAATATCAAACATCATCATGAAATGCCAAATTTGAGCTCAATGTATGAATCAGAAAATAATTGTGAACATAGTTTAAATTCGTATAACAGTAATAATGATCCTCACTCTCCTCACTCAAGCGAGTTTAAAATTTTTAATGACATTTCTGGCCCAAAGTGAATAGTGGCTGAGAGGGGGAAAAAATAAACACAACAAAACAAATAAACAAAAAAACCCTCTTCCAGCCTATGTGTATCAACTCTAAAAAGCTTGCCCTATGCAGAAGCGGTTTTGCACAGGCTGTTGGTGGCAGGCCTAACTTCCTTGGTGTAAATTAAGAAGATGCACCTTGGTTTAGACCGTAGTCTAGGTCAAGGTGAGAAGGTGCTTCATCTGTTTGAGATTGTTTGGAGTTTCGAAATAGCGCTGAAAATTTGGCATGCGAGTTCTTCTGAACATCCACGGATGTAAGAAAACATTTCTCTTTTAAACTCCCCCCTGCCCCCGCTTCCACTTACCAGTAACAATGCTCCGCTCCACACCTCGTAAAGGCCTTCCAAGCTCCTGAACCGCTTTTGTTATTTAAAAAACTTGAGATTTTCGGTTGCTGCTATTCATTTTGAGATCTTTCCTCTTCGTGAGCTCTGGCACCCGAGAATACGTGCGGAGGATAAAAACTAACTGGAGATCATTTGCTTTGCGTTCCTCTCGGCAGAGTTGTGATAGGTTTTTGACAAAAAGAAAAACCCTCCTGCAGACAGACACATTTGGTTTCTCTGCCAAAAGAGATGCAGGACGACCCTGGTTATCAGGCAAGTTTGGGACGTAGATTATGTCACAGGGAGGCATTTCTGGCGGACGCTGCCTGGACCACGGCACTGGCACCGGCGAGAGCCGCGCGCGCCGCGGGTGCCCGGCCCGCTGAGCGCGGAACATTGTTTCTCAGCAGGTTCACCCGCAGACCCGGCGACAGGCTTGTTCATTTGTCTGCGTGTTTGTTTTAAGCATTTCAGGGCCGAGGAGCCTTTTGTGGACAGTGCGCCACAAAGAAGACTTATTTTTAAAGATCAAAGACATGATTTTCTCATTTATAGAACGTGCAGTAGTGTAAAATGCCCTCTGTGCCGACATCAATCGCCGTCGTGATTCCCCGGTTGTCACGCTATCTGGGACGTGATGTATCGATAGTAAAACGACTTAGAAGCCTTCCAGGTCCCGGGAAGGCCGTGAAGCTACATGCGTCTTCGATAAAGGCACGTTCTGCAGCCAGCACCGTTCTGCTGTGGTACTATGCATGCCACTGTAGCATTACAACAATAAACTCGTGATTACGCATTCGGTTTTTCCAAACGACAGAAAACATGGAATGTAGACTATAGTTTTGGGGGGAAATTAGCGTTCAAGAGGTTAACTATTGGTCAGAAAGAAAATGCAGCATCAGGATTCTAAGA
Source organism: Phyllostomus discolor (assembly GCF_004126475.2). Lineage (NCBI taxonomy): Eukaryota > Metazoa > Chordata > Mammalia > Chiroptera > Phyllostomidae > Phyllostomus > Phyllostomus discolor. The sequence continues at coordinate 88,417,094 of NC_040913.2, read as the reverse complement.
GAAATATTTACCTTTACCTTCAGAAGCAAAAATATTGCTTTACAAAAATAATTAAGAAGACGTTGTTGTATTTTTGTATTTGTTTTGCTTACAAGAAAGTGAGGGGTTTTTTTTATCTTTCTACTAAATGCCTCAATTCTTCAAAGGTTTAATAATGGGGTAAAAGAGGGGACAGTAAAGCACAAGCAATTTAAGTAAATTATGAAAGTATAAGATATTTACTCCCTTTTACGTAATTGGGGTAGGTCTTGATGGTTGTTTACGTATATAGCATTTACTTATAATCTCCCTTCTTTCAAAAGCAATTTAAGGTAGCTAAATCTTGATGTAACCGACTGATAAAATCAACTGATGTTTTTTTGTTTGAAGGGAGGGAGATAGAGAGAGAGAGACATCAATATGCGGTTGCTGGGGGTCATGGCCCGCAACCCAGGCATGTACCCTGACTGGGAATTGAACCTGCAACACTTTGGTTCGCAGCCCACGCTCAATTCACTGAGCTACGCCAGCCAGGGCTGAACTGATGTTTCTATTAGTAAAACCATGAAATGCACATGGAACATTTTGAAAATCCTCATATTATCCCTATATTTGTATGAAAAAGAGAGTTCCAAAAATAAAATATATTGGAATTGAATGTTTAACTTTTCAGTGTTCACATGGCTAACCAGTTTCAAAGATGAGTAGCAGATACCCGAGGTTTAGTTGGAGCCTCATAATATACAGCTGCTCACATTCTTTCTGTTGGATAAATACTCAGGTCTGGAGAGTCGCATAAGTGATTCCACACACAACTTAAATTTTAACATCAACGTTTGGCAGAAAACACCTTCTACATGAATCGTGTAACACCACGAGGTATGCTGCAAGGACATTTTTCAAAGTATCAAATATCATGAGACCTTAAGATCTGTTTCTATCAGAAAAAAACTCAAACTTTTTGTGAATTGTGCTGCTATGAACATTGGGGTGGGGGAAGGGTGTTCAGGAACAACTCTAAAGGACACATGGACAAAACCAAGGGGGTGTGGGACCAGGGGAGGGGGTGGGCATGGCTGGGGTTGGAGGGGAGGGGTGGGGAGAAAATGCAGACAACTATACTTGAACAACAAGAAAAAATCCTCAAAGTTTGATTTGTTATTTAAATTATTTCTACATGTTTAGTCTAAAGTTTAAATTTTATTACTCCCTCTACGTGAAGTTGAAAGAATGGTAACACAACCCAAATTAGCAGATTGAGCCGATTCTAAAAAATATCAGCAAAAAAATATATATATTGTCAAGACAAACAAATTAGTTCAATGAAGTTGTGACTAGAAAGTATGTAAGTAATGTGATTTTAATCAACAAAATCAATAGCAATTGGGGGGTCTCACTTTTCACTTTAATACCAGCATTTATCCTCAAGACGGGCAACAAACTTTTATCCTTGGAACTTCAGACTTTATGAGAACATAGATTCTGGAATTCCACCAGCAGAACTCACAGAGCTCTGAAAATGCTGAGCAGCCAACGTGCCAATGACACTGTCTGTTGCCTAGTGTTGCTAATCTCACGTCCTGAGTTTCATCCGAGCCCCTCCGGTGTTCTCCGTCCACGTGGGCCTCGCTCACGTTCACGTGTCTCTGGCTTCTGCTCCGGCTGAAGTCACGATAGTCCCAGTGCGTCCTCACGCCGTGGTCACAGGCCTCTCACAACACACTGTGCCCAGATGCCTCTTGCCAAATCCCTTGGAGACTTTCCATGGGTCTCAGGACGAAAAGCTAAAATCCTTAGTTTGGTCCCTTCTTAACCCCCCACCTCCTGCTGCATCACCTGAGCCCCCTGAGCCCATGGCTCTGAGGCCCCACACTGGCCTCCTCTCACTTCCCCAAGCTCACGTTCAAGTGAGCATCCCTCGCTGGGCCTTTGTTCAAGGTCTTTCCTCTGTCCCCACGGTTCCTCACCCTCATTTCTCACGCTGGCTCCGCTGGGCCCAGGGAAATCCTAACAATCTCCTCACTGAGCCCTCTCTGGGTCTCCCAGGTCTCTCTGCTGTGCGGTCTCATAGCACTTGCCACTGTCACACATCCACAGCCTTGTTCGGGTGATCATTTCACGAACGTCTATCTCAGCTAAATGCGGACAAACGCTGTGCTGTCTGCCTTTGCTCCTCTTTGTGCCCCCAAACCTGTGACTGTGCCTGACACATCGTATGCACACGATCATGCTGGCTGAGCAGGGGAGCATGCACGGGGGAAGCTGGCCTTTCCCTTAGCTTGTCCTCACTGGCCGTCATGCAAAGGCCACTTGAACAGATTTCAAAGCACTTTGTCTGGGAGCTACCACTTGATGCCTTCATGTGTCTCTAATATTAAAATGGCAAGGGAGACCCAAAAAACACTATTAATTTTGATGATTAGGAAAAAAAATCCTTAAATATTTCTCAGCCACAACTTTATTAATTAATTCGTTTATCTTGCTGAGATTTTTTTATAACAGGCTCAATTTGCTTTTGACAGTCCACAGACCTCACTGTATTATTGTAAGCTTATCACATATTGTGTAAAAGATTTCTCTAACCTCCCAAAATGTCTCCTCCTCTTATATGTTATGTGTTTTTATAAGAATCTGCCTCATATTTATCTCTAATAATAGGATAGAAAATAAGAATAATAGGGTTCTACCTGTACAGACTCATTGTGCTGAATTGTAAATAATTCAAACAATCTTCATCTCCAAACTTCATTATCAAATAGAATTTAACTACAATTTTAGATTCTTCTCTGGGCTAGATTATCAAACTTTCGTCCCGATTGTATTTCCATGGGAGATAATTGTCTCGTGTCAGCAGAAGGACATTTAATAATTTTCTGCAGGAGTGAGCAGAAAATTAAGAACCTTAAGAACGAGGCAGTAACTTTCTTTGAATGATGATATTTGTGTACTTTCATTGGCATATTTAAATTTCGTTTGCATACATTTTTTTCCTATGGTGTTAAGCTAATCAATTTACACAGAAAGAATCTGCATCTTATTGTTTTTCTCACTGTGCTTTGTTTCAAAATATAATTGAAAATTGGTGGGGAGTATAGGATATATTCATTACACAATGACACGAAGGATTTCAAAGAATTTTAATCACCCTCCGAGATGAAATCTAATGACAAAAAGTTGTTGCTATCCTTTCTGTACTTTACCTGACTTTGCACGGATGTTTTGAGCTCAGTGATTCCATCCTGTTTTATTCATTTCAGGGTGGTTGGTCTATATGAATTGAGACATCAGTGTGTTCTAAAAGAATATGACTAGTTTTATTTTGGCAGACTTTTTTAATCCTTCCCCAAGTGTATGCTTATTGATTTTAGAGAGAAGGGGTGGGAGAAAGAGACAGAAGAGAGAAAAGTATTGCTATGAGAGAGAAACCAGTGGGCTGCCTCTCCCACGCACCGTGACCAGGGATCAAACCCGCAGCCTTTTGGTGTATGGATGACATTCCCACTGAGTCAACTGGCCAGGGACGATTTTATTTTAGGTCTAATCGAGCTCAAAACTCCCTTGATAAACATCCATTTAAAAATTTCCATTACCAACCAAGAGTCTATTCCTAGTCTTACAACCAATAACTTTAGCTGACTAGGGCAAAACTTTTATTTTAATGTATAAATACAAGTAATAACAGTGTTTTATAATTAAAAGGTATTTGAAGATATTAGCTAGATAAATTCACATTTTACTCTTGGTAAAGATAAATAAGCCATATAAATCCCTTGCTTTTACTGCTAGAAAAAAAAGCTAAAACTACACGGACATAGGAAATAAAATTAAGCTGAACACACTGCTAGGGTAGCCACAAACTTTTTATGACTTTTAATATCTGTTCAGTTTCATTGTTATAAATCAGCAGTAATCCCTTATTATATAATGCAAATATTATATGCTCTACAAATATAATTTGTACCTTCATTGTAACTCATTGTACCTTCAGCCCCTGGGAAAACGGTAGGTTTTCCCGTTTTAAAGGTGAGGGAATCATGGCAGAGAGAGCGAGTGTCTTGCTCTTGCCCAGGGTTCTACTGGCGCAGCCGGTCCGAGGTCGGGCTGGGCTCCCCCCCAGGCAGTTTGGTGCAGAACCCGCACTTGCCGTCTTCCAGGCGGGGAGCTGGACAAGCGGCCCCGCGGACAGCAATCGCCTGAGAGCTGCAGGCGCTGTGGGAGCCCGGGGTGTGAGTGTCAGAGCCAGCAGCCTGAGCCGGCCTAGCCCTCCCCTGAAGGTGTTACGTGGGAGCTGCGTGGGGCTCACCCACCAACCACCCCACGTGAGAAGACCCACAGGGACATGAGTTCAAGACCAGTGCAGAGCCATCAACTTCCTGAGTATCTGCAAGGAACTGAAGTATCCATTTTAGAAGATGAAATTCCAAACCAGCTTTCTAGAAGCCCTGGACTACACCCTCAAAACCTTGGGTTTCGGGAGAGTCGGACGTCCCCTCTGCCACAGCGTGCTAACCGGTTTCCTCCAGCTCAGCGTCTGTCCAGGGAGCCAGGGACAGAGAGTTTCTTTTTCTTCTTTCTGTGAAGGAAGACTGATCCGTGGTCCTAGGTTACCAGAGATGAATTCCTTTTCTCTGCCCAAGCACCCACTCCCAGGTGCAGGGTGTCTGGTCATTCTCCACCCCCACCCCCGCCCCCCACCATCATTTGCAGAAAGAGCCCTTCACTGGGGCTTACCCGCGAGGTTATTTGCTTTGCGATATGAGCACCGTCGCCAAACAGCGTCTCAGATGCACAGCAACGGTCTGAAGGAGCGGGCAGGCTTTAACATGAAAGCACTGAAGGCCTGCCTACAGCACCCTAGGTCGGCCATCCACTGGGTAAAGGACCAAAGGATTAATGTGACATGACAAATACAAGTGATGCCATCGTGTGCGTTTCTGTGTGTGTGACGCATATGCATAGAATGTGTGTCAGATATAAACATACGTGACGTGATATGTATTTTATACACATTATATATATATATATATGAGATGTGTGTATACGTGTGTGTCTAATATGTGTGTGTCATTTTATGCGTCTGTATACAGAGAGAGAACCTGGGGTAGATGATGTTGCTGACAGGATTGTGGATTTGAAAAAGCACCAGAAAGTAACCTCGCCTCCTTCACAAAGTTGTGATCCAAGAGCCACCTGCCTTCCCTGTCTGTCCCCTAGCACAAGGCCTAGAAGAAGGAAAGCACTCTGAGTATCCCCCCAAATAGACAGATAAATAATAAATAGACAAACAGTGAATGGGAGGGAGGATGGAAAAAGGGCCTGGCGGGCCAGCTGACCCATCCAGCCCGGTCTCTGAACCCGGCGTCATCCATTCCTTTTCCCTTCTCCATGTCGTGGGTGCCTCCGGGACTTCCCAGGTCTTTGCCCTGCTGCTCCGCCACCGTGGGTGAGCTCATCTTCCATTTTCTCAGCCGCTGGCTCACGCAGAGTTTCTGGGGAATGTGGCGAAAATCTCCCAGCTAGGTCCTGGATAAACCTGTCCTATTCAATCTCACTGGACTTCTCTTTGACCTTTTGTGTGAATTTATTTTTAACAACTAATCGTATTGCCCAAGCAGCCCCTGCCATTCTTTGTCACATTTCACAATTTCTCAGGGCACCCGCTCCACCCACGTTCATCTTAACAAATGGCTTTCTCTTCCCTGCGACACATGAGATGACCTTTCTCCTCTCTCACAGCCAGCTGTCCCACCTGCCTACCCTTGGCCTTCATGATCCTCACGCACATCCAGCCGTCTCACCGCCCTCTGCCGTCCGCAGCCCTGCCCTTGGCCTTGGTCTTTACTTCCTTACTGTGTGCTCAGGACGACTCGTCCTTAAGGAACCAAAGTGAAATTATTATCGAGAAAACATCCCCTTCGACTCGGCCCCACTTCTTTCTCTGTCCATGACGATCAAGCTTTCCCCCTCCCGTTAGCTGGCTTCGGTACTCTCTCTCTCTCTAATGAAAACATGTCTCCAAGGTCACGAGCACACTCCAAAATCAGACCATGTGACCTTCAGACAGCTCTCATTCTTTCAGAATGGCCTGCAGCTTTTAACACCGTTGCCCAATTATTTCTTCAGAAAACACTTTCCCAGGGCCTCCAACGTGGCTCCTTGGCCCCGACTCCCTTCCCCTTCCCTCAGTGGCCCAGTCTCCTCTTCACGCCTCCACACCCTCCGTGTAGGTGTTTCCTCGAGCGCAGGTCTGCACCTGCCCATCTCCTGAAGACAGACATCCGTTCCATGACTCCCAACCGCATGTCGGCATTTTCAGCCTTGTGCATTAGCCAGCCATGGGTCAGGCCCCTCCCTAAGTCATGAAAGACCAACACACCAGCTTTCTGAAAAACAAGTCACTTCTCCTCAGTTCTCTTTTTTTGATATTTATATCAATTATCTCTTCGTCAACATGTTCAAAACCTAACAGTAATCTGACTTATCTTTGCCTATCTTATATCCGCCATGTATTTGTGTTGGCTTATTTTTGGTTTTTTATTTTTTATTTTCTCTCTTCTTTTTTTTTTTGTTTCTTTTTGTAGGGTGAGGAGAGCGAAATAAATGAAACGGAGAAAATTGAATTCATTGTTCAATACTTGGAAACTACTTCAAGGACTATCAGGCTAAAATAAGAAACTCAAGACACATTCATTTTAGATGTGATTGCTGTTTAAAATGACTAAGTAAAATGCAAAACCAATGCATTTTTTCCTTCCACGGGACCAGAAGACAAATATTTGTAAACTCACACAGTAGAATGCAAACGTACTCCTTGGTCTCTGGGAATGCAGTGTGACATAAAATGTCTCCGGCCCTTTATCTCATTATCATAACGTGTAATTGGAATTAGCAACAGGGACGCAGATGAGAGGAGCTTTAAACAGGACAGAACAGTGGCAGGTCTTAGATAAATTCACAGGCATTTTTCTCTTTGGAAAGGCAAATAAGCCATATAAATAAATGTCTTGCTTTTCCTGCCAGAAAAAAAAAGCTAAAACTACACAGACGCATGAAATAAAATTAAGCTTAACACACTGCTAGGGTCGCCACATGTGTTTTTATGACAATATTTTTTCTGTTTAATTGTCTTACCAGCAGGAATTCCTTGTTGTAATACATCTCTTAATTTTAAAGGAATTTGAGAACTGAAACTGTCCATACAAGACATCAAATCAAGCTTCCTTCCAGTTTATATATTTCATTTACTTTATTCTAGAGTCCCCGCCCTTCTGCAGCCCAGTGGTTTAGTACTCCTGTGCGTGGGAGGGAGCTACGGACTCACCTAAAGAGGAAGAGAAGGTAAGTCCCAGGCACTCAAATGTGCCCAGATGCGAGAAACGAGACAAAAACACTTCTTAAAATAGACAACGTGTTTGTCTTAACAAAATTAGACACTTCGGCTAAGTTGCAGTGTGCCCTGTGGCCTGTTCTGCTATCAACCGCCGTGAATTTGCTGTCGGGGAATGACTCCAAAGAGTGTCGCTCTCCTGATTTACGTGCTCTTTTTGCTGCTGTGAAAACAATGGCATTTCTGCAGTGTTTTTGTTCTGGAAAAGCAGATGAATGAGAACGTGTTAAAATATAGACTCTGCTTTTTAATTAACTAGAGAGAGTTTTCTACCAGGAGATAGTGGACGGGACACAATGGGTTACAGAATGTGGGTGCATGGTCCCCCCACTTTGGAAGCGATGTGTTTTGAGCCCTCTTGTTCTCGGGAAGTCTTAATTCTTTCTGAGCAGCCCTGCTGTGGCAACCTTTTGAGAATTAAAGTTGTCCCTGGTTATTTTTTTCTCTCCTTGATAGAGCTCAGTGCGTTTTCTCAATGGTAACTAGTAATGGTCTAGTAATTTGAAGCTTTTGAACCTTGTGAACAGGTTCATTTGAAACCATATTCTGACGGCACCCTCAAACTGAAAGGTGCCTTCTTCTAGGGAGCCATGAAAGAGTTTACGACAGGAAACGTGATGCGCCCCGTTCAGGGTGTGTGTGCAGTACTGTGCCCGGAGGACCCGGTTTTCTCGAGCGAGCCGTCCAAGCGGTGTCCGACTCCTTTGGGTTCATGGGTTGAGTTCTTTGGGTTTCTTTACCTTCTCCTAATGGGTGGTTTGTTTCTTCTTTTAATGCAAAACTCAGTAAAAATGTCCTATGGTGAAAGGGTTTTCTATGTTATGACATAATTATAAAATACAAGTATAAAAGAATGATTACATCTTTACATTAAAGAAAAATGAGTTGTGCGGGCATATTTCTTTTTGATGCCTTTCATTCAAAGCCCATATATTTTTTTAACATGAAAAAAATATTATTACAGGAGTTGAGACATTAAGTGCCTACCTCTTAAGAGACTGTGTCAATAATGGTGTTGTCACCGATGTAATTTTATATTCAGGTTATTAGATTTGATTTAATTGCATATCCCAAACAAGGAATCTTTTATTTATTTTTTTTCCGACCCAGAAGCTGACACAAATTCAGTGCTTGCAAGCGTCTTTTGCTCTTCCGCTTACAGAAGGGCAAAGACAGGACAGAAAGACGTTTTTTTCCTGTTTTTGAAGAATAAAATCGTGGTTTAAGTGTTACATAAAATAACAGCAACTACTGATTTTTTTTTTCTTTTAATATCCCTCCCAGGCATTGACGGTTTACTTTTCCCCTAAGGGCGTCGCAGAGAAAAGTGAGGTGCGAGCCCTTTAATAAATGTTCTGGCATGCGTAGCCGCACACTCTCACCAACTCGGCGAGTAATTAATCAGAACTAACAAAAGCTCCGGAATGACTGGCGGGGTTGGGTGCCACCTCTGACCTCTGACACAAGGCAGGGTGTCTCTCTTCCCTTGGTTTCAATTTAGGGAATGGTGAGATTCCTCTGGTAAGATAAAACAGGGAAGGTAAGACGGATTTATAATTCGCCATTGTGTTATTTCCCGGGTAACTGTTCTTTGAAGATCCTCTCTAAGAATTTTAGCATTATCTTTTGCACACGGTCTATGGCAAGAAAGACCCTGGAAATTTCCATGCAGTAGAGATGCCTGGATAAGAAGTGATTTATTTTGAGTTGCTGTGCTGATATTTCCCTCAAATCCTCCTCCTCGCTTTTCTTTCCTTTCAAACGTGAGTTACAACAAAGGAACGCACTGTGGAGAACTTACCTGTGTAGTTTTCTAATAGACTTTAAATAAATTAAATTTGGGGGATAAATGATCATTGAAGTACCCTGGGAATTAGGGGCACAGTTCCTCTTATTGCTGGTGGGAGCCGAGTACCTTATTTCAGACACTCTAGGCTGAAATGTAATCACCCGGGTGTTTTCCCCTGTAAATATGTAACTCGGCATTTAGTGTAGAAGCAGTCCTCGGTTCCCTGCGCCCACTGCTGATCGCCAGCGTCTCACCTTAGAAGAAGCTCTTTCTGGAAATGCCACTAGAATAAGACGTGTCAGCCCCCCCCCCCAGTCTTTCCAGCACCCTCTCTTTCACCCCTTGTCTGTCAACTCATGAAAAGCACTCTTCCCGTACCGGGAGGCCCTGCAGGGTAACCATATAGTCTCCGATGGCTAACACGTAAACTCAAATGCTTTAGCGCTCCTCCGAGGACACGCTGAACAATGGCAGCTTTCCGTACGAGACGGTTGCTGCTGTGCAGTGAGCTGCTGCCTTCAAAACCCACGCACAAGCCTAATCTCGATGAAGGAACGGAAGTTATCATGCACATACCCCAAATGCTTCCTCAGTCGGGTGAAACAACAACACGTTTCTAACCTAGGAAGAACACTTGGAAAAAAACAAAACTAAACAACTCCAAAAGAGCTCAAACGACGCTCCCCAAGTTACATCATCCAGGACAATTTCTCGAGTTTGCCTGTTCTAACTTAGACCGGATACAGTGACTGTGATTTTAGAACCTGTGCGTTGACTGGTGTTTTCCAGTGTGATTATGCATGTCCTGTACACTTATTAAAGTTACCCAGGTGTTTTAACTAAGCCTAGCACTCAGAGGCATTTCCTAAATTTGAAAAATGACAAAATGGTGTATTTCAATGGCACCTAGAACCAAACATCATACGATCTCCATGGCACAGAATCCTGCTAGTGTTTAAAAGAGTTGTTAGGGAGAATAGATAACATGTAAAATATGATGTGGTCTGCTGTAGAAGAGAAAAGGAATAGCATAAATAACTGAAACTAATAGTTTTAGTCAGTGAGCTCCACCCTTTTCCAGGCTTTGACAAAATTGAACTCAGAATTGCAAAAACACTGACTTACATAAAATTTTTGTTATTTTTTCCCTACTGGATTGACATTGACCAAGAGAGAAAAGGAGAAGCAAAGAGCCGACAAAATACCCAAACCGAACCATCCCGCCCAGCCTCAGCTGGGACTGGAGACTGGTCTGATCACTGTTTGGCAGGTAGTCAAAGGATTGGAGAGATGAAAGAAACGACATAAACTGATAGGGTCACAAGACACCAAGAGCCACTCTGACGATTCTAGGCCGCTCTGCGTTCGCTGTGCTGGGGAGCAAAAACCAGAATGGCCAACCACAGATGTTACTTTTCATCTGGACGGTTCAGTGCTTTGAGATGCCGTGGTGACTTTTCACTATGCTGTTTGGTCCCTTCCTCCTGAACATGCAGGGTCACCCCCAAACCCGGACAGCAGTGTGTGGCTCCCTGCCCCCCGCTTCCCACGGGCCTGGGACATGTGAGGCAGAGACGTGGCGCTCTGAGCCGCCTGTCTGATTCCGACTCCGGACACTTGGGGAAGTCTGTCCCCATGGAATGTACAGGCTGACTGGGTGCTTCGGCTCCTCACGTTTGCATCCAATTTGATATCTTGTCATATAGCCAAGGTGACAATTTGCCCCAATTAAAACAAAATTCTAAGTGGCATAAACAAATTTTCTGGCCAAAGTATATAACGTAGGGAGGAATAGGAGCAAAACACAAGAAGTCTAGAAAAAAATTTTCCTTTCGTTAGATCACTGCTTTTACTTTTTAACTGTGAATTAAAATTGAATAGCAATTTAGAGTAGGAAGTTAGAGAGTGAGCAAAATGGATTTGTTGGAGCTGTCCCAGGGACAGTCAAGACCTGGCAGAAATAACTGTTTAATGCAGAGAGGTCATTGGCAGACTCACTTTAAAACATGTTAAATAACACCTCGTGCAGTTTATTATTTCGGTTTAATCTGATATCAGATATAAAGCACCGCCCTCGCACAGTTAAAGTCTGTGGACATTTTAATCCCTGCACCAAAACCGCATGGTGATTATTCCTGGACCCAGACAGGAACCATGCTGGAAAATGATGTGGCAAATGGCCTTCTCCCCGGGCACATGGCCTGGTCCCTGGCCGTGGCCCCCCATGCAGCCAGGTTTGCGCAGGTGGGAAGCAGACTTCTGGTAGGACACCGTGGAAGGGCTCTGTGTGAGCTGAGATACACCCTGCATCCCCGAGGGTTCATTCTTGTCCCTCCGCTCTGTCACCCACATCCCAGCCCTGAGGGATCGTGAGTGTCCTCCGTGTTGTGAAAGAGCTGAGGCCGGGGAAACGCATGGCATGAAGTAAAGGGTGGTCCCTCCGAACCCGCCCATTGGTGTGGCTGAGACCACACCACAACCTCCACAGTGTGTGGCCCAACTCACTGGTAACCACTTAAGAAAATGCCCTTTTAAATGCCATCAACAGAGAATAATTAGGAGAGGGGCAAAGCAAGGTAACTAAAGGCAGAAGCACAAGCCTTCTCTTTATTAACTCAGGAACCAGAGACAATATTTCCTCACGAATTACATGGACATTTTTTTTCTTTCTAATAGGTGGTACCCCCTTACTTCCAGTTTTCCAAACAGGACAAAGCTACATAAATAGGCCCATCCACTGCTCCGTGGGCTGCGGTTCGATGTGAGGAAGGAAGCTAGGGTTAAATTCTCCTTCTATCAATCCCTCACTTGGCAATTTCTCACTTCTTCTGTTTCTTAACCTGTAGCGTGGGAATAATAATTTATTTCTACTAATACTCTTTGAAGACAGAATTTGATTAGTACGCCAAGGTCCAGGTATATGCTTAATAAACTGTGCCGGTCGCTGTCATTCGGGGTCGCTGTTTCACGAGAGCCCCTGTTCTCCAGCAGCTACTCTCGTAGACTTCCTTCCCTCAGAGCCATTGGCTGGTGCATAGAGTGCGGGCATTTCCAACACTCTCCTCTTTCACCCTACTTCACTGGCACAGAAGGGCTGAAATACTAAACACGAGTAGTAGAAGAAAGAGTGGGAATAGGCAACGCCGAGAATTCCTTTTTCTTAGCTGCTCAGCCGCAGTTTAAGCAAGCCGCATTCCACCGCTCCGGCCACCCCGCACTGAGAAGATTTAGGGAGGCGCAGTGAACGTTGAAAGTTTTACCTGCGAGAAATGTAGCCAATTGCCAGTGATCTCTCCAAGGCATCTTTCTTGTCGGTTTCTGAAAAGAAAGCGCTGCTTTACCGACCATGACCTGACGTAAACAAGCCTGATGAATGGGAGGGTAAGAAGGGATGACAAAGGCATGCGGCATCCACGTGTAGCTTTGGGGGACTCCACGCTCATGAGGCAGCGACCATTCGGTTGCTCCTCTGTCCCTGGCCCTGCCCAGCACACAGGGCAAGTTCCATGAGCATGTGTCGGGTGGATGAATCAATTAACCCTTTTCCTGGGGAATAATATACTTGGGGACCTCCATTCTGAGAGCTCAGATTCCAATGACCGGGCCTGCTATTCTTAACTGTGTGTGTGGAGGCAGCAGCCGCTCATTAGAACTTGACCTTGATTCTGTTGGATTTCAAGACCGCGTTAGTGCATCTTCCCCCTGCCCTCAGCCGCATGCAGATATCTCCAGACTGACCCTGATTGGAAGAGAGGTGCTTTGAGACTTTTCCACGGACATCCTTGACAATTAGGAAGTTATTTACAAGGTATAGTTTCTCATAGCTAATTTATTTCTTGCTTTGTGAGACCGACCGTGTAAGAAATGTCATACCAAATGAGCCCAGTGACCCGTGTCACCCCCCCAAAAATATCTTACATGAGATTGTGGTTGCCATCCAGGTATCCCCTAAACAAACTTCTCTCATGGCCCCTGATATTTTACCAACAGTTGCTCCTATCAGAGAATTCATTTCATCATTTGAAATGCTATAAGCTAAAAGTAATTTTTCATGGATCCCTGCCTAAATCTTAGCAAAGTTTCTTAGGATACAAAAGTAAATATTTCAGAGTTTAAAGGATGATGGATGCGAAACGCTGATAAAATGTGATTGTCCAGAAATAGATGGTTAACTACTAACAAAGTGTTTTTAATTAGTATCACAAGTATAGGTGAATATCAACATAAAAATATTGATTTCTTAGATTTCTCCCTCCTTCTGTTCCTTTTTTATCTCTTTGCTCATTTCTCTGAGATGATGCTGCTTTAGGTCACAAATTGTGTGGTGTTTGCTCTATTCAAGGGCATAAGACTACTGGTGATACATTGTTTTATGGCAGCAAATTATTAGGAGAGCCAGAGGTTAAAAAAAAATTCAACGTGCAAACAAAATAAAACTCAGTTGAGTTAACAACGGTGACTTCAAGTGAATAGCATGTTCAAGGTAAAAGATATTTTTTGTACCTCTATAAAGGAAACGTTTTTCTTTTGGCACATATATCATTCAAGTGCCAAAAGAAAGAGAAAAAACCCTCTCAAACACTGTTATTGAAAAAATTTCACGAGAGCTGGTCTCACTTCTCCAGCAGAGCAGCAACCTATTGTACCTTTCCGAGAGGGAAGCAGCCGAGGCTTTTAAAAACACGGCCCGCGTGCTGCAACACATTCGTTTAAAAATACTGTTTCTATTATTCTTGAATGCCCAGAGTAAAACCTCATTGTGAATGGTGTTATCACCAGGAATGGTAAGTTGTTTTCATGCACGAAGTTCAAACCCGCCTCTAATGTGCTCAATTAGGGGAGCTTTTATAAAACACCTTGGGAGCCACCGAGGCTACATGTGCTGTGAGTTTTTGTATGCGGGTTCTCATATCCTTGTGACCTACATAGCATGGGGGAGTCAGCCGTCAGCTGGTGTGTCTCAGAGCTGCTCAAGGAGACTTTCTGCGGCAGGGACCGGCAATTTGCGCGCCGGCTTCTGCGCGCCTCTCTCTGTGCCCAGCCAGAGACCCGCCTGCCGTCCACTTCGTCTGTTCCAGTACTTACCACTGACGCGCTCCATGCAGGAAAGGCCTTTGGTGCGAGTACAATCTTAGAGTGGATTCATACAAAGTGCGATAGCCTTTGTCCGAAGAATGAGGTGTGCAAAGGAAGCCCTGGATCAGTACTCCCTCCTCTGTATCAGATTTTGACCTCGAGACCTACCTAAGTTGTCTGCAGACAGTTTGAACATTTCTTTGCTCTGTTCTGGAAAGGGACGGCGGGAGGGGGTGCAGAAGGCCCTTCAGCTCCTCTTCTCTGTAGAGTGGGCGGCACCCTGACGTCCCCTGGAGTCACCACCAGCGTCCCCCTCTCCCTCTCAAACGCCACCCACTAGGTTCCGCTGGGAAGTAAGTACAGTGTGCAAAGTGCCAGAGTACACTGCCCCTCGCTTGCATGAGCCCCATTTCAGCTCCTGATGGATTTTTAAGATCACAATTATGTCAAATGCCAGATTTCAACATCAAGGTGAAGTGGCACTCAACGAGCGATCTGATTACTACTTAAGAGGAAAAAGGAAAATCTGAAAGGGGAACTGAGTGTCAGCAACAGACAGCCGCATCCTAGTTTAAATGGTGTTCATTGTTCTCTAATGTGTGTGTGAGGTCTGAGATTATACCTAAATATCTCTCGGGGAGTATTGTGGATAGATCAGGAAACAATAAAGAATTTGCTGTCGGTCCGTGCAGACTGAAAAATGTTAACAGGCAGACATTGGAAAGTGCAAGTTTTGTCTGGCCGGCATTGGAGAAAACTGGCTTAGGGGAGAAGCCGAGCCTTTCAAGACAAGGGCACCCCCTTCACTGTGCATTAATGTATGTGTGTGCGGCATCGTGCTGGGCCCTGGGAGGGATACACAAATGAATCAAACATGCATCCAACCTGCAAGGCGCTCTCCATCTGTTAAGGAAAATCCGTCATAAGTAAAACACATCAAATAACGGGATTCATGATACAGACGTCCACATGGCATGCCATGGAAATTCAGAGGAGGAAAAAGGATTAGTGCAGGATTTCTTAAAGAAAATTCTCTTGTTTAAAACATGTGTCAAAGGATGGTCCAGAGACCTCCAGGGACCCCCTTCAGCCACACCCCCTGGTAGAGGGACGTAAAATGGCCACATTACCATATGTGCTTAGCTCCCGTCTGCTCTTGACAGGCCAGCTAGCAGAATAGAAAGAGGTATTTTTGAAAACTCATTTGACCAGAGTTAAAAGCAAGTGAAGCATTTTTCCTGTTCTTAAATAGCATCATTTATTCACTTAATAAATATTTCCTCAGTGCCTGCTTCTGAGGAACAAATGTGGTATTGTGTGGACACCTAATTTATGGTTATAGTAAAGGTCGCCCTGTGTAATGCAATGACCTGGTTGGAGATTTGAAAGTGTAAACACATTGAGGACTTAGGATCGTTGGAATAATGTAGTTACCTTGTCAGAAAGTCACGTCAGAGCAACAGCCCTGAGGGCGACCCCAAAGTGTTGGCCCCACTTATTTGCTTGGACAGGTCTTCTCAGCTGGGCACAGTTTGGCCCCTCAGGGGACATTTTTGCTTGTCACAACTTGGGGAGGGAATGCTACTGGCATCCAGTGGTGGGTGGAGGCCAAGGATGCTGCCGAACGTCCCACAATGCACAGGACGGCCCCCACAACGAAGACATACCCAGCCCAACTGTCAGTCCTACCAAGGGGGTGAGGGGCCCTGGCTTAGGTTCCTGTTCCACCTCAGATCACCAACTGCAGCCCCCGAAACAATGAAGGTCCATGTGGAGAGGCCTGATGGTCACACACCCCTAAGGAGGAGCAGGCACCTCAGCCAGACAATCAGGGAACCCAGCCAGACACCCGTCGTGTCATCAGGAGTGAGAGCAACTCGTCAAAGAGAGGAGGAGGGAAGGGAGAGAGGGAAGAACGCAGGCTCTGCTGGGCAGTGGGACCGGCCCGCGGAGGGTCCAGTGGCCAGAGTCAAAGCCCCTTATGAGTGTTTTTATAGCTGCCAATGTCCTGCTTTGCTCTTCATTGCTTCATTGAGATCTTCACCTCCGAGCTCCCATCCTGCGGGCCTCCCCACTCACGCTCACCCCAAGACCCCACGGCACCCTGCCTCCTCACCCCGCTCAGCCTTCCCCCGCTGCTCCTCTCCGCTGGGCCACCAAGTCACCGCATGGCCATGGCAGATGGGAACGGGGACAGAGGGACCAGCTCTTATTGCTGGGCTACATTGGGAACCATGTGCTTCTGTGAACCAAGGATGGGAATATGAACCCACGTTCCCAAATAAATGTCTGTGTGCATGGGGATCAGACTCCGGTTCCACCGGGACATCACACCACAAGTCAGTTGTTGTGAAGTGTTCTGAAAGTCTACTGGATGTTTTGTCTGTATGGTTCATTGCAGTGCAGGTCTCAGAGATGCGAAGTAAAGGTAGCATTTGAGCAGTCTTTTCTGACCAACGATACACAGCACTCCCAGGCTGCCTCGGGCAGCTTTGCAGCCCTGTGTGGACCTCAATGATTCCCACTGCAGGGGGCCGGGCCGCTGGAGAACACACTTCCCGTCCACATCGCGTCTGTTCCCCGTGCAAGCTCAGCAGAGCTGGGGCTCCTTCAGCACGGTGCTTGGCATATTCAGTGGCTGCGTCATGAGTAGTTGATAAATTCACAAATGCTCAATGTTTTTGAAATAATAAAACATTCTGAGCATTAAAAGGACTTGCACCATGAGACCTGGTTTCCCAGAGACGGGTCTGGAGCCCTGCGACGCTGGCTCCTCACGCAGGGCTCCCTCCCGCCGACCCTCTGGGTGTGTCTGGACCGGCACAGACACGCAGCCGTGGGGGCTGCGGAGGGACAAAACTGTTTCCCGGACCCTGCAGTGGCCACGTTATTCCACAGGGAGGGCTCTTTAGGCAGAGCTTCGCCTGGCTCCTTTGTGCACCTTCAAGTGGGGGGTACAGGGTCACGTAGAGCAAGTCCTCCAGAGATAGGGCTCTCCTCCCCTTTAAGGCCGGGGAACCCTGCTTTTGATTTATTTTGTATTTCACCACAGGGCTGAGCACACCCTAGAGGCATTTCATCTGTTGGCTTGAATTGATCTGAGATGCTGGCCTTGGCCTCACGTGAACCCTCACACTGTAGCACTCCGCAGGTCATTAGAACTCATTTCACTGGAAATGCAGGGCCCCCGACAGCTCCAGCCAGCTCTCCCTAAGGTCCACGGGTCTGGTCCGAGGTCATAGCTCTGACATGAAAGGCGGTTACAGCAAAGACATGCTCTTCCTTCAAAGTCCGTGGGTTGAAGACATAAGACGATCCAGGGGCGATATAATGTCAGTCCCCCGCTCACACACGCTCGGTCTCCTGAAGAGCAGAGGGCAAAGTCGGTAGACCAGCAGTCTGATCCTAATTTACCTTTTCAAATTGTTTTCTTGTTCCTCCTTTTCATCTTCCATATGCTTCAGCCACGCCGACCCATCTTCCTAACTCCGCGCAAGAAACTCTTCCTATCGCTCTGCCACTAACAGCCTGCGCCTCTCTCCTCCTGCCCTCGCGTCCACCGCTTCTGTATAACTCAGTCCATCTGCTTCGTTCTCTCGTTCAACAAATACTTGTTGTGTGTCTTTTACACGCCAGGCAGCGTGCCGAGCGCTGGGAGTAGAGGTAGCCGAGGGAGGCAAGGCCACCTGCGGAGTGTAAATTCTTCTGCAACAGCTAATATAAAACACACAGTGTGATTCACTGTGTGCCACGTGTGATGCAGTGGGAGGACCCCGTGACCGAAAGTAGCGGGAGGCTCTCGGAAGGAGAAGTCATGGGCACCTCGGCGGGAGGGCGCAATTCCGGCTGAGAATTAGGACCGTGAGAGCTGGGGGAAGAGCCCTCCTGGTCAAGGGCAGCCGACGTGGCCGGCACAGGAAAGCTCTGCCTCGGAGTCTGTGTCGGTGACGCTTTGTCTCGCCACCACCCTGCCCACTCTGTCCCCGAGCAGGAGGGACGCTTATGTCCTTGACTGCTCACAGCACCCTCTCTGTTCCTCGCACAGTGTGTCTCACTTTCTGCCCCAGAGCAAGGCCATTTAGCTCACCTCCCTTGAGGGCACCATCATGTCAAGTTCATGTTCGAAGTCCCCCCTAGCGGAGCTGCATGTGCCTCTCCTCTCTCTCCCCACTCGGGCACAGCCTTCAGCGTGCCCGCAGGTCTTGTGGAGGGAACCCCCAACACCCAGCAGAGACAGGGGTGTACCAGATGGGACCAGCAGGTAACGGGTTCTCTACACCCCTCCTCCCACAGTCAGCAGGGCCGACTGCCTGCCCTTTGACTCACAGTCTTTGCCAGCTAGAGGGAGGGCATGACTCGGGATGTCCTGTAGCACTGAAACGTGAAAAGCTCTTTGACACTCTGCCAGTCACAAGCCTAGAGTCCCAGAAGTGCGTGAGCAGGAGCTATTGACCCATGTGACTTAAGGCAGACCTCTGGGACGTGTGTTGCCCTTCAGATTTAAGGTATTAAGTCAGTACACATAGATCGTTTACTATTAAGGGTAGCATGGAGTGCTAGGGAAAGAGAAATGGAATAATCATATAAGAAAATGCACGCACAGTACCAGAATGCAGGCTGCAGGAAGCAAAGGCAAGTCGCTGGTAAAGAAAAGAGTTAAAAATCAGAGCACGAAAATTGGTTTCATAAAAGAACAGTCTTCTGTGATCGCCTTGTTATGGTATTGAATTCTACTTGAGCAAATTAGGAGTGGTGTTCTCTTGTTTGGCTGTCATTAAAGAACCCAGTGGTAAATGTCAGTATCCCCACCAAGATCCCACTGAGTTTTGTGAAAGTCTCCAAAAACCTCTCCACCAGGAGAATTTATAAGCTCTGCGTGTTCAACCATCTTAATGTGCGAAGCTGACTGAGAGATCTAAGGCTCGCTGTACGCGGCTCAATCCCAATTTGTTTGTTTTTAACAATGGCTGCAACACACCGCATTGTGTCACGTACCGATTTGATGGAAAACGACTTCCCGTGTCCCACAAGAAAGACGTTTTTAAAAGCCTACCACCGGCACTGTTATTTCCCTCTCCCTTTTCGGTGGCAGGTGCCTCGCCACATCTTTCTTCAGAGCATTTATGGGCGACAGAGGTAGTGCCTGGTGCATGGGCTGGCATGGGCCCCGGCCCTTCTCGCCTGCCCACGGCTGCAAACACACCGAACACTTTCGCAGTTTACACTAAATAAGCGGCCTTTAGGAACGCTCCGCAGCGTGAGCTCCAGGAATGAGCCTGGAGAGCCTGCAAGTATTGTCTTTAAGAAAGGACATGACCCTTTCCTGAGTTAGGTTCAGGCAGCTGCATGCCACATCCTCTAAAAGCAGCCAATGTTCCCCTCGTCTCATTTATCTGCAGCCGGCCTTGGTGTCCTCCACTGTTAATTCCTAGCAGCACAGAACAAACCCGAGAGGAGCAAAGAAACACTCATTCATCCTGATCATGGAACCGACCGACAGAGAGGGGAGGGGTAGTGGGGGGAGGGCTGGGGAGGAAGAATAGAAATTCTTACAGAAGTTGGGTAATATCTAAAAGTGAGTTAGGGGTCCTAGTGGGATTCCTCCCCCTTTCAACAACAAAGGGCAGCGTGAAAGAATATGCTCAGCTTACTTTGTCTTCCTATTGCATTTGATCTGAAAGAACAATCAGATAGGGCTGATTTCTGAAGACGGCCCAGAATAGAAAGATCTGGAATGCCCCCGGTGATGGCCATCATTGTCAACAGGAGGCATTCCAGGTACCGACACCAGCACTGGGAAACACTCAGATGCTCAGCACTTTGTCTTTCATTTGAAAATCGACTGCTGGGAATTCTTTTCACACAAGGCGTTGGATGGCAAGTGTTTAGAGGAGGACCGGACCCTGAAGGAGAATAAAGCGTGAACCTCAGAGGCTGTGAACGGACGCGGGGGGGATCAGATATTTTAAGGTTAGAGTAGAGGATCTTCAGGGGGAGAGAGGAATTGAGAGAAGCTACAGAAAGAAAGAAAATAAAGAGGTTCTCTCTCCCTGGACCCAAATCTGTCATTTGACCCCTAGCCAGGGGTGACGCGGCTCTCTCCTTCCCTGTGCACCCGAGAGCCGTGTCCAGTGACCAGACGGTTGGGGACAAAGCGCCACCCAAGGAGCCTGTGCTGCAAATGCCCTTGGAGGATTTCTGCCAAGAAATGTATCGCTTTTGTATCCCAGATAAAGGCCTCAACTTTTAAGAGCTAGTACAGATTAATCGTTTTTAAAAATCTATTTTTACAGATGTGTATGTCACGGGCTGTGTTAAATATTTAAAAGAGCCATCTTAACGAAAGCTCGGGATTGGGTGGCGTGCATAGTAAAGTCAAGAACACGTTTTAAGGCCTTGAGGGTTTCCTAATTCTTAATTTAGTGGGAAAGCATTGCCTTTCAAAAGTAGCCTCCCTGGGTCCTTTGAGTCATGTCATAGGACGGGTGTTCCTGTTGGCTTTGTGCTTCGTCCTTAAGAACACAATTCCGCTGGAATGTGTTTGCTTCTGTCTTCAAAATATGGGACGTTCTAAGGTTATAAATAATTGTATGGCTACCAGTTAATTGCATGTGAAAATCAGGAGATATAGCTTGTTTTCACTCTGGCACTATCTGCTGTCTTTTATGCCACACAAAATACATTTCATGGAATGCGAAACTTAGAAAAGGTTGAAAAAGCTAATAAGATTTTAGGTTCTATATTGACCCCACTTTCTTTTTCTCAATTTAGCAACTTATTAAATAATGTTCAGTTTTGGTTTTTAGATTCTTGCCAGGGATACCATAAAATTGGCCTCAGGTGAAGGAAAAAAAGTTCTTTAGCTTGAATATCAAGGTAAATTGGTCACTAGCGAATGTGTTTTTGCATCTTCTTTTATAATTCTTCAATTATATCTGAACCTCTAAGAAATAAGTTAATCTTTACCAAACTAATTTTTAGGTTGTGGGTGTTTTTTTCACTCCTTAAGAAACTACTTAAAGCTCCTAATCTGTGATTGTTAAAAACTGCCTTCCCATTTATGAAGGACAACATTTTAATCTTCAGAGAAGTGAAATGGTTGTTACACTGCTCTGGAATATCATAAATGCAGGTGACAGGAATTTGAAGTAGGTTGTTTCCTATTTTCAAAGGAGCTGAAACAAAAATTTCAAGAAGACATCACAGCTCTTCCATTCTGATTTTCTGGGCAGCTAGCATTGGCCACGTGAAAAGACATCAGGACTGGTATCCAGGGTCAGACACTGAGTGTCTGGGGCAGAGCTAAGGGGACGGGGTGGGAAGAGACAGGCCGTGATGCCGGGAAGCGCAGGAGGCGTCAGCAGCAGGGCAAAGGCTGAGCGCTGAAAACCGGGCTCCTTCCACAAGCAACCAAATGCAATCCTTATGCTGCAGACGTAACTTGAACCCGTGTGTGTTCAGGTGACGATCCCTGGATTTTCAAGAATAAGCTTTAATACACTGATTATCATATCGATTGCTTTAAGCTTCGCCTGGCCCTTATCAAAAAGACTTGAATTGTTACAGTATTCGAAAAGAACCCCATCGCCTAAAGGAAATCAATGGGGAAATATTAGCCAGTTTTACCCAAAATGCACAAAGGGGATCACATTTGGTTTTGCTAATGTTGCTTTTTTATTTTAGGAACGTTCTTAAGACAAAGATTAAGGTAATCGTATATACAATAGCAACAAATATTTGGGTACTCTTTTGAGAGGGAAGCTCACACTGAAAGAATAAGGTGCTGCGTACAAACACACCCATTTATTGTGAAGATAATTGTCCCAGTACAAGTACTATGGTATTTCCTTAGGAATGAATAGTCTATAGGTTACCTAGGACCATAACCTAAACACATTTTCTATAGCAAATCCCAAGTTTAAAAGTTCAACTACACACACACACACACACACACAAGTACGCACAAACTGAAGATGAATTTTAAGATATCCTAAAGCTAAGAGTGATAATGATGTATTGCTGCTATAAGGCAGATGAATCTTTCTGGTACTCAATTGCTAGGGAATTAAAATCTCCAAACAGTGACCTGAAATATTATATGTCACATATACCTGGACACTAAGAGACATATATTTAATCAATATTACCACATGAGTTTCATCTTTAAAAAAGAAGCATATGTTGCCTAGGCAGGTATAAGCATTACCTGAGATAGGTGGCACTTGCAATATGACATGAAAATATATTTGTCAGCTCACTATTTGAGGTTCAAAGAAATGTTATATACCTCGATATGGCACTACCACTGAAAGTTTAGGATGTAGCTCAGATTTTTGTCTATCAAATGAAACCCGCCAAATCAGGTTTCACTTAGATGTTTCAATAAAATTGTAATTTTCTACAAAATGCCTACAGTTGGGTTGCTGTGAGTTGCAGACCAGAACTCTTGCAAGGAAAAAAAAACAAGAAAGCAGACTGAGGTGGTATTGGAGCTGATTTTAGACTTTTGACTTACGTTGTCCACCTCTAATCCCTGTACAGCTTTCAAATTGCTACTGGTGGGGACGTCGGCTCCCAGTGAAAGACAGAGGACTTGAGTGCAAGGCGGCCATTGCCACGGATGTGCAGGACTTTGGCAGGCACACAGGCTCAAGTCCGGTGGCTTGTACTTCATCTAGCTGCCTACTTTTCCATCGTGATGCCTTCTGCCTCCAATCTTTTTAATTGCAAATTTATTTAAAAGACTCCTATTTTTTTCTGGGCTATCACTTTACTTCTTGTGTGAATTTCTCACATCAGTTTCCATTACCCTCAATACTGTGCAAATAGGTCCTATTGCAATATACAATGAGAATGTAATGGAGGCATACCTTCCTCCAAATACTTTATGAAACATGCCCCTAAGTATCCATTTCGTATCGATTTAGTAATTGGCATAGGATTATGCAAAGTCAGTGGCAGCTGCCTCACCTCTTATTTACATTCATGTATGTTTTTAAAGTAAGCAAAGAAATTAAGTATTTCGTTGCTCCCATAGTCAAGAACACTGTATTCTACACTTAAAATTTTTTTAAGAAGGTAGATCTCATGGTAGGTAGTCTTACCACAATAAAAGTTTTAACAAACATTTTCATTGTTAGAGCTTTTAACATTTTTAGCTAATTTATAAAAATTATATATATCCCTGGGTACGTGTTTCGGGGGTTACCTTTTCAACCCACCTCACTAGGACTATCAGCATGTATTTGATTGCATGTCCTAATGGATGCCTGCCTTTCAGGCTAACTTGCAGTTTGCAAAACACGTGCCACATAATCTGTCATTTATCTGACATGAGGATGTCTGAGCACCTGCATGGAGGACACTCCCAGCTTATGCAAATGAGACTCCTTCCTACTTGGGTACTTGTGTCTACAGGTGAAAGATACAGCCAACAGCATCCGTGTCAACACTGAGCAGTCAAATCTCCATCTATTTTCCATTTTAGCTATAAAATCAGTCAATACATGTCCACGCTGATTCCTTGGGCATGACATTGATTTAAAGACTGTCTTGTTTATGCTTCACATGATGACTGAAATATCTATGCACAGTATTACTTTTATATGTAAAGTCATACCGCGTTGATGGATTTTGTAGTCCTTTTATGACAAGGCAATGTAAAAAAAAACTTTCTTCCCGTGACTACCAAAGAAAGCTGCAGGGTTAAATGACAGTGCTCCTGCAGCTGTTTGTCATGGAGAATGGTAAATTGCAGCCTGTCTCGAGGTTGGTGTTTAGACACATTCTGAGATTAATGGTTTTGCATAGGCACTCTGGACTCCAAGTGGTTTTGAGAGGAGCTCTATCCAGAATATCTTCTGGTCCAAACTAGACAGAAGAGCTTTCTGAAGTTTAGTATTACGAGCTCTATGTAAATGGAACTTCATTGGGAAATAGATGACACTGACATTGAAAATTGCACGGCTTCCTGGTATCTTAACAACTGGAGAAGGATCTTTAGCTGAACCTTAGTAACTGGCCCGATGAATATCTTGCCTTTATAAATGCAGGGCAGAGAGCCATTTTTCTACTGAACATTTTGAACAAGCCTGTGCTTTTGTGCTTAAACAGATGTCCAAAGAAACTTTTGATATGATAAATGAACAGTCACACAGAAAAAGTTAGTTAAGTAGTACGAGTCACATGAGAAAACAATTCCGCTAAGAATGTGCTGATTCATGTATTTTTAATAACAGTTTGTTTTTAGCGCTGCACTGTAATCTTATAGATATTCTTACAGCTGGTGAACTTGAACACCTTAAAGGTGATGAACTGAATATTGAAATGTGCAGAAGTCACACCAAGGAAAACTGCATAGTAGTTTATGCTTGCATTTTTGAGCAGTTATGCTGACTACTTGTGTAAACTAATTTCTCTATCTGGACCTATCATGAAACTCATGAGAATAAGAGGTTTAAGGTAACAGATTTACGAAGAGCAATTTCTTTTCCCTTTAGTCTCAATGTTGGTTTAAGCACTTGGATAAAAATAAGTTTTAGCACCTCATATTTTAAGCACGTGAGTCATATGTTAAGATTGGAAATATTATCCTAAGGTTCACCCTATTTATTTAATTCTCCCAAAATATCAAAAAATTGCCTTTAGCAAAAGATTGACGAGATGAAATCCACTTTCATGAAGAACTTTAAACTCCACATTAAAAATCTATTTCCTGGCAGGTAATCTATAAGGATTTTTGAACAAATGATTATTGAGCAAGGTATTGTTCGAGACCAGGTTGGAGATACAAGTGCTAGATGGGACCCCTGCCCTCCTTACTACTACCCCAGAATTAGCAGTGTGATGATGAGAACCTTGAAAAGATAAATGCCAGCAATGGACAGAAGACAATGGCTCCCCTAAGTTAGTCCAAGTGAAGAAAAGACCCTCTCAGCCCCAAGGGTCAGGGTTGGTGAGAGGAAAGCAGAAGAGAGTGAAGGAGGCTACCCTTGGACTTGGCATTAGGGATGGGGTGCAAGAGCGGAAGTTGTAAAACCGGAAATGTAAGAGGCAAACTCAAGACCAGGACCTACAAGCAGGCAGTTCGGACCCCAAACAGTCTGGATTCAAATTCGCATCCCGACCGTCAGCAGTTGTACATTCACTTTCTGTCTCTGGCCTGTTTCCTCGCTTGGGCAACACCTGGTGTGTTAGACATTGTAGAGTTTAAGTGAAGTAATGTAGGTAAAGTGTCTGGCTTTGGGTCTGTCTTCTCAGAAGCCTTCAATAAATGTTAGCTATTCCGTGATCGGTAGTATTCTTTTAAAAGGAAAAAGTGGAAAAGATCAAATTTGGCTTCAGTCTTGGGAAATGAGTCAAAAAAAATAGTGGAAACCCCTAAAAGCTGGACTAAGACATTTGACTTCATTGAGGAATTATGACGAGAGAAATGTCATCAAAAAGCCATTCTCAGGGATTGTGGCAGGCTGGCGTTGCTTGCGTCAGGGGCAGACTGAAAAAGAGAGGCTATGGCCGCTGACCACACAGGAAACCAGGTGGGGCAGCCATCGGGCAGAAACCTGGGGATGGATCAGCAGTGTTTGGAGAAGTATACGGTGCTTTGTTGATTGGCTAAGCGTTCAAGCTCTACCAAAAAAAAAATTCTACTCATTCAAGGTTTTCTTTGCATATTGTTTATGTAAGTCACTACAGAAAAACAGAAAAAGAACCTTGATGTGCATGTTTTCTGACATACATGTTTGCAAATGAGGAGGCTTAAGGAAGGCCGGAGCTGAGCTCCCCTCACCTGCTCACCCAGAAATTTCCCTCCGGCTCCTTTCCCCAGGACCCTCCCTTACCAAGCACAGGCAATGTCCCTGTGAAGGTAAACACCGGCTGGAAGATGCGTGGCTCAGAGGAGAACCAGACAGGACACGTCTTAGCCTCTCTCCCCACGATGTTACCAGACCATTTTTCTTGCTAACTCACTGTACACTGAGAGGGACAGTGGTCCTCGGCTGTGCTGGGTAGGACTGTGATTCCGGCATTTTAGTCGCATATTAAAATTAGAAATGTTATGGCAAATGGGACTGGGCATCAAGCACCAATGAATGTATTGGTCATTTTGTGCCTTATGCTTATAGTCCATCGTTTATACTCCGTCATCTATAAACCCCCAGCCTGAATATAATGCCACATTGCCTCTGCTAAGAATAATGTGAATCTCAAAGGAAAAAATACTTGACTCACATGAAAAAATGGGAGAAATAGTGCCCACATCACAGGTTTATCATAAGGATTAAACAATTTCAAATGTTTTTTTAATTGAGACAAAATCACAGTGATGAAAAAATAACCAGTGAAAGTGAGCAATTCAATGTCTCTTAGGACATTTATGTTGTGTATCCACCACGTCTTTCCAGCTCCAAAACATTTTTGTCTCCTCAGAAGGAAACTCGGTGCCCCTTGACCAGCCATTGACCTTTGCCCTCCCCCAGCCCATGCCAACGACTCCTCTGTTTGATCTCTGTTGTGAGGATTTCATATAAATGAAATAGGCATTCTGTGACCTTGGTGCCTCCTTTCTTTTGGTAAGCGTAATGACTTTCAAGTTCATCCACACTGTAGCAGGCACCAGTATTCCATCCCTTTTATGGCTAAATAATATTCCATTGCACATGAACACATCTTGTTTATTTATTCATCTGTTCATGAACAATCCAGTTATGTCTGCATTTTAGCCATTGTGACTACTGCTGTGAATATTCATGCACGAGTGTCTGTTTCGGTGTCTGTTTTTAATCTGGGAGTATATAATTAGGAGTGGAATCGCTGCGTCGTGTGGTAATTCTATGTTTAACTTTCGGAGGAACTGCCAAACAGCCTTCCGCAGAGACTCACACCACTGGGTCAGGCAGCGAGGCCCACGGCTCCAGTTTCCCCACGCTCAGCCCAGCCCTTTCCTTCCTTCCCAGCTCTTTGCGAGTGCATGAGGCACCACCGTGATTTCACTCCCTCTTCCCTAATAGCTAATGATGTTGGGCATCTTTTCGTGTGTCTGTTGGGCATTTGTGTATCTTCTTTGGAGAAATGCCCATTCGAGTCAACTCAAATGTTTTTACGCCTATAAAGTTCTTAGCAGCCTGCAGAGAAAACCACAAACAATAACAACATCAAAACAGTAACAGTAGTAATAATAATAATAATAAGATTTGGCTTCTGGTCTGGGTTCTACCACAGCCAGGATTTGTGTCTTGAACCAAGTCCCCTGGGAAATTAAATTAAGGACAGAGACTGAGAAAGTCTTGACTCCCTGCCTAGGGCTCTTTTAAGTTTTGTTTATTTTTTTGTGCAAGTCAAAATTAGGATTACAGTGAAATATAAGCTCGAACACAGAGGACACATCAGAGCAGCCAGCCACAGTTTTGAGTGGCCCTTTGGCCCCTCCTTTCCCGACTGAGACGCCTTTGGGATCAACGGTGGGTGTCTCTGCTCCGGGGGTCTCCTTATCACCGACTCCTGTCTCCCTCCCCCACCGTCCTGCGCCCTCCTCGAGGGCGGCCCTTCCAACCTGAAAGGAGGGGAGTAAGATTTCAGCGATGAGAGCCAGGCAGCAGTCCGTCTGGGAACTTTCAGAGGCATTACCTTATCTGTCCGCTGCTGAGTGAGGCTGAAATGCAACTTCAGAAGCCAGATAGGACATCTGGGGCAGGGACTCATCTTACAGGAAAGGAGCATTCCTTAAAGGGCCTCACGAGGCTGGGCTGCCTCAGACTTCAGCGGCTTATTCGTGGCCATGGACGAGCCCCCCCAGCCAACCCCCACGCGAGGTGTGTGCATCTCAGTGAAGGCTGCAAGGACATCCTGGCGTGTGTGTACCGAGTTGGAAGCCAACGTAAAAACTCACTGTAGCGCTACCATCCACTTGTAACGTGCCTGACCAGGCTTTGGAAGATACGACCCAAAGCAATAATTAAAAGGGAATCTTCCCGCCGATGTGAAATCCCTGGAGTTCCTTTTAAGAGCTCTGCGTTGTCTGGGGAAGCCCGGCTCTGCCTCCCGAGACGGAGCCGATGCTCTGTGGCTAGGGTATTGGGGATTTCTCCGAGGCCCTTCGGAAGTGGCGAGACGTCCCGGCTCGGCTTGGGGACTCACCGCTCCTGGTCTCTGCAGTATAGGATGATTTTAATCTACTTACTTTTAAGCGTGCTTTAATTATGGTTTAAAAGTTTGTGCTTCCGTTCACTGACAGTCTGATTTCTCTATCTAGGGCTGCTTTACGGGGTCATTTTTTTTTTCTGCTCTGTTACATGGCCGTGATGGTGGCTGCTATTATGTCCATCATAACAGTGGACTGCGCCGTCGGCCAGGACAGGGAATCAGCAATGTCGGGAGCCCCTTCGGGGCTGTGTTTTGCACTAGGTATGTCGTCCCTGAGACAGCTCCTTGAGACTGGGAGCGCAGTTCTTTCCGCTGAACACAGAAGCTGAGGCTCGGAGAATTCCTGCCGCTCCGTGGTCAGCGGTAGAGTGGGGATTGGGGTGGGGTGAGCTCTTTCTCTCCACCCGGGAGGCAGATGTGTGCTGGCTCCGCTACCCTCTGCCGGGGAGGGGGCGGGGGATACAAACACCCCTTGGCAGGGGCGGGGCTTGAGCTCGAGCTGCGCAAAGATGTGCATCCACGTTTTCACCCAAAGGCCCTTCTGTGAAAAGGCCACCTTGCGAAGGGTGTGAGGGTGGCCGTGGGCCTTTGTGTAGAAGCGTCTCATTCCTGAGAAGAATGAGAACGGAGAACCTCTACCTTTAAAGTGAAAATACAACTCCTACCTCCATGTGGAGTTTCATGATGAATCACATTAAAAAAATTAGAAAACCTGAATTGCTTCTACCAAGCCATAAATGTCTTTTGGTCCCTAGGATGAGAATTAAAGGAAGTTTTCATTATGGCAATTAAGCTGTCTAAATGCAACTGATAAATGAAAACTAAATCAAGAAATGTATTATTTCCCTACTTGATGAAAACAGCTTCCAGGGTTATAGTCTCAAAAGAATATTTAATTAACTTTTGAATAAGCTTATGAATCCTACTTCCCTTTTTATTCTAGGTTTTCCTACAATATTTTGGTAATATCTCCCTTTTACCGACACATATGTGCAAAGATGTTGTAAATAAAAACACATTTCTGATGATGCATTTCAGTGAGTTCTACAAAATATTTGAATAATAACCTCTAAACAGGGAGAACTTTCATAGTTAAAGATGAATAAATTCATCAAAATTTAGATTAAAACTCAATGATACACACTATCTATGAGTACAAACAATAAAAATGAGCATTTTACAGGATACTGAAACAAAAGTTATAAACCGATATGAATGAATGTGTTAGGTTTTATATAGGCCTCCCATGGGAAATGGGTTTAACAATTAGAAGAATAGGATAGAAAAAATGTATCACAAAATGAAATAAAATAGAGAAAAGTCTCAATCTGTAATTCCGTGCAAGAGGAAGAAAACAGAAGCTACATGAACAGGGTAAGAGGTGATAAAGCAAAGTGACTCATTCCATGTCAATAACAGGCCCAGCAAGAGCAAAGCGAAAAATAGCATGAAAGAATTCAGGGGTAACTTGGAGAAAAAGAGAGTAATAAATGAGGCAGCAAAAATATAATTTGTTTCAAAGGGCGCCAAATATTCCAATTTCATATATTGCATCAAAACACCAGCGTTCTGTTGCACAGCCTCTTGTTGTTCCGGCACAGTGTTCTGGGCCGTGACATCCCGCACAGAAGTCAGCCGTCTCACGCACACTCCCTCTCGGGCCTTTGTCTTGCTCACTCTTAACTGGAGGAGACTGGCAGGAAGGACGTGATTAGAACCAAATTTCCAGGACTTCCTCCCAGCCTGCTTCGGCCATACATCGCTGAGGCTTCCTTTGGGGGGCCCTCAGTCTGAGGATGCACCCCATAACTGTTTGTGTGTCCATCTCTTTGTCAGCCTTAGTCGAGTGTACAAACTCTTTGTGTTCAAGGTTTGCCAGGTATGTCTACACCAGGTAAATGTTAGTCGTTTCTTCCTATTTCCCAAACCTGGACATCCTAAGGAAAACACACACATGCATACCTGTATACAACACACACACACACTCACGCACACACTCACACATATTTGCACACATAAGAGATCAGAGAATTAGGCATGACCACCTGCCCTTGGCTTAGAAAGGCTTCCTAACCCCCAAAATACCAGACGCTGGGGCTCCACAGAGAGGAGGAGTTTCTGCCCCTTCTGCTTGATGATACAGACAGGCAGTTACACGGACCATCGAAATTCGAGGCATGGCAATAATACAGGGTGGTATTGCCGATCACGGTCATCAAACTGGGGTGTCAGGGACACTTTCCCATAGTCACGGTGAAGGTAAGCATTGAATAAGAGTTTGTTAAGGCAAGAAGGAAGCTAAGAATGTTTCTTGGCAGGGGCTTTGACCAGAGGCATGACGTATATTATGATACAGGGTGTATATCACGTGGCTGCACGGAGTTCTGTGTGACTGAATCACAGAGCGCAGCAGTCATGGAAGGCAGAGACAATATGCTGTTATTAGTTACGCTCATATCCACCCCCCTTGAATCTACATGCTTTATGCACAGACAAAGCATCTTACCTGGATTGGCAGAGCTCCACAGCCTCAGGTAAATGCCTTACAAGTAGAAGGAATTGAACTGAAGATTAGGAATACCTGTATATGCAGAGTAAAAATATAGAATGAGAAAAGTACTTTAAAGCAGTGAAAAGGTGAGTGAGTCATACAAAAAAAATCTTAAGAGCCAAAGATGGAGAGGAACCCAGGAGGATAAGATGCAGCTGGGATTCGATGACATTCTGAGCAATGATGATTATTTCTCTAGTCCCCTCTAATTGCGGGATGTGCGTCTGAAATACTGACTCGGGTATGGGTATCTCAGGGTGTGCTCCCACTCTGTGACCTTTCCACTATTCCTCCTCACTACCCTGTGCATCCGTCGCTCTTGGGTCCTTCGAGACCATTCCGAATCCACTGCTCCTGTTGAAACAACTTGCTCTCTGCATCTTCCCAGGACTTGAACCCCCTACCTCCCTCAGCTTTCCCTCAGCCAGTGCCCTGGCCTCCTCCTTGACGGTGAGCCCGGAAGCCTCAGGTCCGCTTTCAAAGCCAGACACGGCGGCTTCAGTCGGGCAAAGTGCTCGTCCCCATTTCCCACGAGAAAAAGAAAATACTATACATGCATAAATTCAGAAAGGGCATTCTATTCAAAAAAGATCAACATTTTCACATAGATGGTTGTTTTACTCTCAAAATGTGTTCTCATTTTACCCAGCACCTGAAACATTGCTTAGTACTAATAAATCTACACTAAAGATTGGCATTTCTGAGTTATGTCGGGAGAGGCTAAGATAATCTCCAAAAGTAAACACTTGTAATTATTCTAGTGCCTACATGGATACCTCCTGGATCCTACGTAATCATGCATGTTAATTGCAGGGTCTAAGTGTGCCTGCACCTTCGGTCTGTCCATTCCCATCGCCCCTGACTTCCACAGTGAACACCCTTGGTATTTCTTCTACATCTCTTCTCTGTTTCAGCCAATCATTACACTTCTAGGCTTTTAAAATGTGGCCTTATGGCTATGAAAACCTAAAATCGTAATCCAAAGATTTTTAAAAAATACTAATATTTAAGCCAGTGTCCACACGTGGCAAACAAAATTCTTCTTCATTAGGAGCTCATTTCAGCAAAAGTGATAGATAATGCTGTTCATTTCTTGGAGATATTTCTGTCTGTCCTGTTGTCTTATCTTGATGTTCTTTCTATGAAGATAGTTCTACCACTTAACTGCCTTCATGGTCCTTTTCAACTGTCAAGCCCACCTAGGATCTCTCTTCCTCTGTTTCCTTCCGTTGTGCCATACACACACACTCATGCACGCACACACACACACACCCATCTGTGGCATGTTGCATCTGGCTGCCCAAGCTGACTAATGTAATAGGTATTATCCTCTTTCTCGGAGGGGGAAACCAAGGGCAGAGAAATGGAGTAAGCAACCATGAGGTTGGAGAACTCGAACACAGACCGCAGTCTGTCTCAGGTCGAAGCCCACCCTTTCTCCTCTTCCCCTCGCAGACCTCCTGTATGAGGGCTCAGCCTTGCCCCCATCTCAGCCCAGAACCCAGGGAGAACGGGGGACTTTCAGCAGCTTCTTGGTCCATGCAGTTCGGCTCAGGCCTCAGCAAAAGCTAGATTCCCGATGGACGGCCGCCGCTCCACCCTCCCTCTGGTAGCTCAGAGCTGGCCCTGAAGCACCTTGGGATCATCTATTTTAACCCCTCACTTTGCAGACAGTGCAGGGGAAAAGCAAGGTCACCAAATCAGGTTTGTGGCTAGCCTCTTCCGACTATGATAAGACCTTGCCCTAAGTTTCTGGTACTCAATCGTGCAGAAATGCTATACTATGGATGTTTTTATAAAATACTAGAAATTAGTAAGCACCTCTCTGACAGGATCCCCGCTGGGTTACAGCCTGCTTTGGACATGAAATTCTGATCTAAACTGCTTTGCAGGGGCCAGATTATTATTGTCAAAACGTGAAACACACGTAACCAGATCACAACCAGGCTTCACACCTGGGTGTGTGTCTCTAACTCTTGCTCAGCAGAATCCATTGCCTGATCTGTGCCCTGCTTATGGATCAGAGTGTGAACAGCACGTTCAGTGTCCGGGGAGGGGTAGCAGGGAAGCGCCCCAGAGTAGCAGGGCCGCACACAGAGCAACTGCCATCTATACCGTCTCCTTCCCTTGGAACCACGTGGCCTCCAGAATTACATTCAAATGTATTTTAGCCTATTTTTAACAGTGAGGCAAGGGGGAAAATACATTATATGAAGAAATTTAAAGAAACTTCTTGGGAATAAAACACAAGCTACCCTCTTTACAAAACTTTCTTAGGAGAAACAGTTTTTGTTTGAAGAAGAATTAAAAATACGATGCTACTGCAAAGTAAAAACAAACCCTGTGGTGATTCTTTAAGCGAGAAAGCAGAGATGGGACCTACAGCATCAGGGAACAGGGCAGTGGGTGAGAAGATGCAGTTGTAGGTAAGACTTGGTCTGTGGGCAATTAATGAGGAAGAAAAGAGAAAGATATTCTAGCATGGAATTAATAAGAGGTCTTAACCTCAAAGTAGATGTTCACCTTTGAGATCTATCATAATCCAATTAAAAGTCTATCATGCACGCGCATACACACACACACACACACACACACACATCCTTGGTGTTTAAAAATGTCCCAAAAGCCTTAAAAGGAACAGTCAGTAGATCCGAGCTCAGGGCAGGGAACGACAGGTCACGTGCTCACTCCATTCTGATTAGGGACCCTTCGGACTGTATGTCCAGTTTGTGGGATCACGGCCACGGGTCTCGATGCCCACGGAGGTTACGTTCCCCGATGAAGGGGGGCTACTCTGGCCCGCGCCACGCCACACAGCTCACTTCCCGTCCGTTGCTGCCGTGCAAGACTGCGGGCCCAGTACCGGCAGATACTCTGATTTCTTAAGACATGGATGAAATTTAGATTCTTTATGTAAAATACCCTTCCATAAATGTGGATGGCTAGTTGTTTTAAGTGTTCAAACCATGTGTGGCCCGAGGAACCTCCCTGGGCTAATTGGGCTCGCGCATCTCCAATCTCTTCTTTTTAGCGGGCTGCATCCTTGCTCCCCCAGCTTCTCTCCGATTCTACTTCTTCAGACTCTGAGTCTAAAAATCGACCTCCTTCTTTCACATCATTGTGCCGGACAAGAGCCTTCAAAGGCTGCCCTCGCCCTTCTGCTGAATGTTGAACGTGTCAGCTCCCCCCTTGGGAGTCTCCGTACAGTTCCTCTGGCCTCACGTCAGGAAGATTTCACCCTGGACATCCCAGTGGGAAGCTGTGGTCCCAGCTGGACGGCCTATGTATTTCCCCCTAAACAAGATGCGTTCATTCCTGCATCCCCACCTTACTTCTTTGTGCAGCCTCTTTTTCCTTCTTATTTCTTATAATCCAATTCTTGCCGATGGTCTGATCCTTCCAGACGTCACTCACACTGCTGGGCACCCTTTCCTGACCAAGCACTTTCCCTCAGTGACTCCTGCACGGAGCCCCTGATGTCTCCTCTCGGCCCTGACGTCTCCTCTCGGCCCACGGCTCATACAGTCTCTGGTGTTCCAGCACTCTCCGCCACCCCGCCCAACCCTGGCAGTTTAGCTTAGCAGTTAGCAAACTTTTCCTGTAGGCGGCCGAACAATAAGTATTCCCCATAGGATCTCTGCTGCATTTGCTCAGCTCTGCTGTTACAGTGCGAAAACAGTCACAAACGAGATGTAAATAAATGGGTGTGGCTATGTTCCCATAGCCTTTATTTACAAAAACGGGAGGCTGGCTTTGGCCCAAGGGCCATCGTTTGCCAACCCCTCATCCACATGGGCAAGCACTGGGTCTTGTCCTGTAATAGATACTTAATGAATGTTTGTTAGGGAATGAATTCTTCAAAACTGAATTCAAGTTTCACTTCTTTTCTTACTTCACTCCTTTACTTGACAGTCAAGGATACAGCGGTGTTGTTCACCTGGGAACCTCTACAGGTACTTGTTACCCAGACACCTCCTGTGACTGTTACAATCACTGCGTAAGAGTCACTTAATGCTGCTGTGAGGAGTTAGGGTTGATCGATACCATTTCTAGGGTCCTGAGTCACTCACCATCTTGTACTGCCACCTACTTGTGTAGTTTTGTCTTTTCTCTCTTCTGGCTAAATTACAAGCTTCTAGAGAGTAAAATAATATCTAACTTCCTTAGAGTTGCTAAAACACACCTAACAGGGTGCTGCTGCCATCATGTCCGTTCATTTATTCATCCAACACGTGTTTTTAGATTAGTACGACATGTGATACACAGAGAGAAGCAAGCAGAATGGAAGGGATCCTCAGCCCCATCGAAGTCCCAGTCTAGTGAAATAATGATCCTGTGGTTACAAACTGAGATAAATGCTCTGAAAGAAAGTACAGGGTTTTATAACATTTCGTAAAGAAATCAAATAAATTCTGGGGAGAGAGGTATCAGGAAGGGCAGGGAAGTTCTCCCTGAGGAAGGAATGCTTGACATTCACTTATTCAGTCAATATTGATTCGGCACCTGCTAGGTGCCAGGCACTATTCTAAGCACTTTGGTTGTCCAAAGAGACAGAAGTTCCTGGCTGCACAGAGCTTGTTTCTGTGGGACCGGAGGACGGAGGACACGTTAGAAGGGCAAGAGGATTCGGAAAGCGCTCCTGAAGGGGGGAACAGCAGGAGGCCCGGGTGGCCAAGAACGGGGCCCACCCCAGGACCTGCAAGGGCCGGGGGGCTCGAACTCCAAAAGGCCCAGCTGCAGAGGCGGGCAGAGGCCAGTGAGGTCAGGCCTGGAGGCAGTGTGACCGTGTAATCAGAACACTGTGGAGGGCGGGCAAGGCCTTATTAATCATCGCAACAAGCAAATATTGGTCATATTGGTTGTTTTGGATAACTAGGATATATCGATATCCTGCTTGTGGGTCCCATTAAGGCTTCAACAGGACCTCACGTCCACTTTTGAAAGACCACTCTGATCATCGTGGGTAACTGAGCTGAGGAGACATGTGTCAATCTGAGGAGACAAGTTGCTACGCTGCAGCAGGCATCCAAGTGATAGGTAAGTGAGGCCTGAGCTAGGTGGCCCGTGGCAGTGGAAACGGAGAGAGAAATGGATTCTGTCAGTATTTAGGAGGCTGCTCTAATAGGACTTGCTCGACCTTAATTATTTGTTGTAGAAATGAACAGAAGAGCGGGGAGCGGAGGGGAAGAATAGGATGTGCTGGAGGGAGGGCAGAGTTTAAAAAGAGAGTCAGGTACCAAGACCTACTCTTGGCACCAGCAGCGACATCCCCAGGGAGTATTTGGGACACTGACCTTGACGAACCCGAGGACTGCAGTGAGCACCACAAATTCCATTAGTGATTATTAGTGGGAGTGTGACCTCGGCTCCTCCGCTGGGAGGCAGGTTGACAGCGCTAAGCGCACCCAACTGGACAATGTGCACCGATTTGTGCTTTCATCAAAACTGCAGACAGAGTTCGTGTCCTCTGAAGAAAATGGGAGATCTTGGCAGCTTTCACGGCTCCCGACAAAGAATGAAGAGCAAGAGGGGGGGAGGATGATTTAATACCGAAGGTTCACTACTGGGCACGAGAATGCCAGAGTCAGAAGTGAAACGTGATAGGAAGTGACAACCAGACCAGCAAATGAGAGAACGAGACTGTGTGGTTTGTGCGCATTGGTATTTCGGAGACACCGCGCTGAAATGCTCCAGCAAAGCTACATTTGGGAGCTCAGTTTAATACATAATTGAAAGCCCACCTTAAGTCACTGCGGTTTTAAATGAGATGTTGAAACGGCTGTCCAGTCCCACTGCAGAATGACTCTTCATCAGTCACTGCTGTGGCCAGCGCTCGCGCTGCCCATGTCAGAGAATCGTGCTCTGTTCTCTGAGAGCTCTCCATCACCCTGATTGCATCTGACCAGGGAGGCCTCCGTCAACATGTCACTGCCACCCTTTGCCCTCCGGCGCAGCCAGGGAGGGAGGCGACAGACACTGGGCTGGCCAGGGCTCCCAACCAAAGGTCAGGAATCCTTAACCCTGTTCCCAAGGCTTCGCACAACTTCCTTGCTAGCCAATTTTTTTTATCCTTTTTCCGAGGAGCACTCGTTTACAGAAAACTGCTGTATATAAAATATTGGCTTGTGCCTACAATGCAGAGAGCTGAAGAAGAACTCTGTAGCTGGATGGTGAGTGTCCATGAGTACGTGTGCTGCCCTGTTCCTGTAACATCCCGATCCCGGTTGCCCTCCGCACAACCCCACCGAAAACTCCGGAAACAAAGATGGTTCCGATGGAGACCACCGTGAACTTCCGGTGCTGTCGAAGGCTGCACCTTGACTTCTTCCAAAATCAACACAGTCAAGGATATATTTTAAAAGATGCTACAGAAATAGATTTCAAGATGTTGGGAGATGTTCATGGTAAACTATTCAAGCAACCGTCATAAAAAAACATACTCATTCTAAATAATTTCTTATTTTGAAAACAGGTATAGAAAAGGACTTGAAGGCTGGAGAGTAAATTCCTAAAATTAGTCATCCCTAGGTAGTGAAATTAACAGTTTTTATTTTCTTCCTTTGAATTATCTACATCATCTAATTTTTTTTTACAATCATGCACTACTTATGTTATCAGAAAACACGTATTTTAAGATATAGCATTCAGGGCTCATAAATATGAACATTCACTGAATATTCATGCAGGAGAGCCTCACTGTAATACCACCTGGCAGGGGAAACGTAGCTGAAACAAGGCCAACTTCATTTACTGGCTGAGAACTTGGACTTCCAAGTTGGGCTGCCTTGCTCGCCACCTTTGGTAATTGAATTAATCTCACTGTGCCTCAGGTATCCCGTTTATAAAACAGGGGCCCTCATTGTTGCTCACTCCAGAGTCACTGTACGAATAAATGAAAAGCACGCTTATAAATTGCTTAATATATAGTAAGTGCCCAATAAACTTGAGTTAATCTCACCATTACTTCAAGTAATATCTTGAACAGGTCCCAGTGGAAGGTCATATTTGTGCACAAAAAGCGCTTTAAAAGGCCACCTCTAGTGAGGCTGATGCCAAACACCCTGTAGACACAGCCATATACGGGGCACCGACAGCCAGGGGGACTGGCATGCCTGGCCCCGGGCCCAGCATTCCCTCCCCAGCCTTCCTCATTCCCTCAGGCAGCCTGGCTGCCCCGCAGGCTCCCGCCCCACCCCGTGCAGGAAGGACGCCCAGCACCGAGCCTGGAAGGCATGTCTGTGACCTTTTCTGAACTCTTCAGGGCTCTCCAGACACGGACCTGAGGCTTCTGTTTTTGGAGTGTCTGGATAACTTCAAGGACAGTAGCTGGTGACAAAACCTTATGGACTGAGTCATTTTGTTGAAATCCAAGAGAGTTTGGGATAAATATATATTTGTGAGAACACAGTTTTACTTTTTAAAGGGCTGGGGTCGCAATAAATGCATTCCTTGAAAAAGTGGCAGAGCACATGACGTCATTGGCCCCCTTGCGTAGCTGATCTGAGACAGTGTCAGTGTGGGCGCTGCGTCTGGGTTCAGCCCGAGCAGCCAGCTCTTGTCTGTCAGCTCAGCGGAAGTGCGGTAGGGGTGGTTTCCGGACTCCCCACCCTGAGCTCCTGAACACTGACCAACTCAACGACTAGACATCAACAGCCACCAAATACACCATTAGCTGGGAGCCTGATATCACTGTGTTTTCAATACCAAGGGTACCTAGGAAGCTATTTCTTTTTAATTCTGAAGTATAAACATGTCTATGGATATGTAGCACTCGACCCACTGCCTTCTGACTAATCTTGATGGCCTTTCTCAAGGTAAATTTTACGTGGATTTTGTGTGATAGAGAAAAAAATGTCACTTCTTGACAACATAATATACTAGGCTGGTTCTCTATTTTGAGATGTCAAATATCTACTTTATTATAGTGAAAAAGTGACAGTCAATTTAAATCAAAATTTATGGAGAACATTAGGAGCTGGAAGGACTTTGGCTAATCACTGTAATATCCCCAACAAATGGTAAGTGAAAGCATAAGGAAATTGAGTTAACACAAGTTAAAAGTTCACATACTTATGCAATTATATTAGAAGACCTACAACTTAATTAAATTATCCAAAACTGCTCATTTAGCTTCTATTGTACTAGTGAACATTTATGCAATTTTACTGTTAGATATATATTAAGTAATAGATTTGGACTGGATCACATTGGGAGGACCCTAATGGAGCAGAACAGGGGAGAGTTTAATCCATCATGAAGCATCATTCTGAATCTTTATATTGAATATTATTAGGCAGAGATTTCCCCAGTTAGTTAGTTACTCTCGTATCTATCATCCTGACATTCTGAATAATTGAAAAATCAAACTGGAGTTCTGTACATGGAAGAAATAATCCAATGGAGAAGAAATGTGTTATTGATCACCTAATCTTTGATTATATTTTTTTAGTCTTGCATTTGTTTTATCAACTATAGAAGCTCAGGATGTGGTAGATGTGTGGGATTTTAAAACCTAAAGGCATTTTAACAGATTTGACACGAGGAGTAATTTTGTAAGACAGAAGTTTACATAACTCATATTTATTTTTCTACTTTGAAGTCATCGAAGGTTAGTAGTGAGTTCCTTAATCCAAGGTACTATGTTGTAGAATCGCTATTTTCCAAATACTTGTAATGCACAGTGTAAGGTATTGGGTGACTGAACACATGTGGCATTTCTTTCTTGTGTGGCAACAAACTTGACTTTGTTCAGAAGAGCAGAAACTCCTCCTAACTGAGGTTTGCCACAAATTACACGTGCATGGTTCTTTCTGGGGGAAACTCACAAAAAGCCCAGAACAGAGCTCCGCCCCCTTATAGAGAATGCCAAGCAGCTGGGATGCGTACGTGCAGCTGAAGAAACGGGACCTTTACTTCAATCCTCCATAAACAATTCAGTGTGGAATTGTGATATTTTTTAAGTCATAAAGCCTTTGGGAAAATTCTGACCCTTATTTTTTTTTTCTTTTCTGATAGAACTCCATGCAAAGAATAAATTAATTGCCGTACTACTCGGTATGTACGACACCGTACGTACCGTATGAATACATTCACACACGAAGAAGCGAGTAAGAAAAAAGAATACGGCCTCCTGCAGACTTGCTTCTCACTGCTTGCTGGGGGGGGGGAAATAAGCTGCCTCCTCTCCACGGCATTTAGAGAATTAGTTCTCATATGAAATGAAAGGTCCCGTCCAATCCTATTTCACGGGGGCTTTGAGTGCTGGACTGTACCAAAGCAAAGGGCATCCCTTGATTGCTCGCTGTTGACATCACTTTACACCAGAAGGTGGCAATTGTTTTAATCATCACACGAACGAACCTGTTTCGCCTTCAGATTAGATCTCAGAGAGCGTGTTCATTTGGCTCTTGTCAAGAAGATGCCTGTCGAGATCAGGAGCATTCACTCATACATTTATTTCTCATGATGGTTTTTTTTTTTACTCCCATTAATGGGCTAAAGTATTACACCTCTTTGAGGATAATGAAAACTGCAAAATGTCTGTATTTCTCCTTAGTAAACCTTGTTTTTTCCCCCTGAAATTCAATGAGTGTCATTGAAGGTGACAACTCTAATGAAGCGATACCATGTTAAAGTACAAGTGTATAGTATCATTGGTAACATGGAGAACATACTTAACGTCTCACAAGGAAAACCAGGGAAGGATTTCTTCTGTTGACCGTGACATCTGAAAAATATCGGATACTGATCAGATTCATGTCAACACACACGGAAAAATCATTCCCATGTAAATTACAAGACATTTTTAACTTACCTCACAAGGTGGCAAAACCCCATAAATTCCAAAATTAAAACAGAGTGGAAGATAAAAGCCTTCCTGAAGCTCAGGAGTCACAGAAACCCTACCGGCCTCCGTACCCACATGACAAAATGCATAGGAACGTCCCAAATCCCAGCACACTGTTACTGCCTGCGGATTTACCTCCTGAGACAATTTTCCCAACTCTGTCATCCGAACACTGCTTGTCACCCATAAAGCGAGAGGAAAGGTGGGGCAGAGAATCGCACGGGCTCTGGGAAACCACGGCATTCTTTCCAGAGGGTCCCTTTTCCTGCAGCTTAGGTGACCCACGGGACAAAAGGAGGGGAGGCCAGGGGTGAGCGCTCTTTTTTTGTAAATCTGAGAACCCCAGACATTTGTCATCCAGCAAAAATGCCTGCCTCTCAGCAGGATAGACTTTTTTTTTTAATTTTTCTCAGTGCCTTTCTCTAATTGGGCTTCCTCGACTTTTCACACATCCTTTCCCCCCAGGTCCACAAAAGCCAAAGTTCCCTGCACCCAGTCGGCCCTGGCAGGCCCATAAATCACACGGGATTGCAAAGCACGTTTTTCACATGATGCAATTAACATCTATAATGTGGAAAAAACACGCTATAATATATAAGATATTAAAGCAATAGGAAATAGCATGTCAGCTTTCTCATTAGTAAATTCCAGTAATGACGAACATAAAAATGTGACTATCTCTTAATATTTTTTCTCCAGTTAGCATTTAGAAGAAAAATAGGACAGTGTCATTCAGGACTTGTGCAACGCCCGTGTGGGAATTTATTACACCAAAATGATGTGGCGTGCCTCGACGAGCGTGAGCAATATGAAATTTTAAAGATAGCCGAGGACCCATCCTTTAATCTTACTAAAATAATGAAAAGCATATATTATTGGAGCTTATGCAACATGTAAATACTAATTCAAATGAAGCAGCTATTTCGTACATATATATTGTACTTTTCTGCTCAGTATTAAAAACCATTTCTCTTGGCAGGCTTTGCTCGCTGCTATCCCCTAACAGGAAAAAGAAATACGAATGTTGAGAGCCGTCCACCAACCCTTTCTAGCCGCTGTCACAGTTAGCAGACTTTCCTCCTTAACTCGGAGGAGTTATTCTAAATGGAAATGTGGAATCTAAATAATAGCTTGTAGATTTGAATAGCAACGGTAGAACATAAATGCTTGTTCTTTCGTTGAAACAGGTAGGCAGGAAAAGTTAAGGGGTTTTGTTTAGTTTTGGGGAAACACTTAGATGTCAAACATTAGACCACTGAAATGGGACTCAGAGCCAGAATCGTCACTTGTCTCTCAGCGACCGGCCTGACCCTGGCCCTGGCCTCCCGGAGAAGCCCACCCTCGGGTCACATCCAGACAGTGACAGACCCATGTCACAGGCCATGTCCCAGACACTGGTCCAAATTAACGCTCCACCCTCGCAGCCCAGCCCCACGGGAAGCCCATGCGGATGCCATTGCCCAAGAACTAACATTTGCACATTCTAAACATCTCTGAATATTTGAAGAAAGGGAAAAGAACAATGTGTTGCCTCTCACATGTCTTCTTGACATAAGTCTGTCTGCCGTCAGCCGGTGTGTCATTTAATACGGCCCGAGAAAACGGGAAAGCAGGCAGAGGAAGAGAAGTGGAGAGAGATCTGAAATGTATTCACTAGTCTTCTTTCAGATTCATTTTATGAGCTTTTTATAGGAAGGGGTTTTCCACTAGTTTTGGGGGGGTTTGTTTTTTGTTTGTTTGTTTGTTTGTTTGTTTTGCTTTATTCGTCCATCAGCTACATTTGGGTTTGCTTCCGAGTAAGGAAGATGAAGGTAAAATGTACTGGTAAACTGCAGTAGATTTGGGTTACAGTTGCAAGAGCCTTCTTACTGTTTAGTTTTGTTTCATTTTCGGTCTGAGCAGCCACAGAGGAAAAACGGGTCTCCAAATCACAGATTAGGGCTCTGGGGAATTTTTAAAGGTCTTCTGAGCATAAAGCATACCACGCTGGGAGGCTGAGGCCTTGAGAGCTGCCAACTTTGCCAATGACTGGCTGAATATTTTTGAACAAGTCATATGACTTGCGATTGTGTGGGCCTCACTTCTTTATTTCTAAGATTACCCTAACATTGTACGTAACTATTTTGAGTTGTCCCCAAGTGTGTTTGGTCCAAGGAAGAAATACGACACATTTTATGTCTTTAACTTGGGTTTCACAGAGTAATTCCAAACAGAATGGCTACCAGGCCATAGATACAACCACAACCCCTATGAGCGGGTCTGCCTTTCCCCACATCCAAGGGCTGCCATGCGCATGGGCTACAGGGTTGCGGCTCCTCTGCCCAAGTTCAAAGAGTCCCAGTGAAAATGCACCAGTGACAAGAAATGCTCATTTTATGCTCATTTACAAAATGAGTTAGTTCCTAGAAGCTGAGTCTGTTTACACTCAGGGTTATTGTGGTTCAATAAATGGGAAAATTGTTTAAAAATTAAAATAGTACACCTTTCAGGGGAGCACACGAGTCATGACCATGGCTGGCTTGTACTGACGGGGAATTCCTCTTCATCAGCTACAATGAAGGCACAGGGTGTGGAGCGAGCCCGTCTGGTGCTTGCCGTCAGGGGATGCGTGGAAAGGGGGCGTCGGACCTTTTTTTTGCATGAAGCTTTCAGGTCATGTTGTGCCAATATGCACTGGCTGCAGGCGCATTAATATTGATGAAGGGTGGAAGTCGGAGATTCAGTGGCTCTCCCTGCCCGCCCCCATCGTACTTCCTTTCTCACTAAATCCATTAGTATAGATGGATCGACGTTAATAAACAGGAGGACAAAACAGCTCTCCATTCTGGGGCAGTTGTACTTGACCCTTGGTACATATTCCCCATCCGTGGCCACAAGATGTTTGACCTATTCAATGACATTTTTTTTAAAATTTAGCTACTCTGTTTGCTTCAAGCCTATTTTTTAGGGGTACCTTACACTTCTGGTGCTTAAAATGTATTAAAAAGTTAAAATCTCTGACATGGGAAGGCTTCAAAAACAAACTGAGAAAAGAGTCTGTCATTCATGTCCGTGACCC
This sequence comes from Phyllostomus discolor, assembly GCF_004126475.2. Taxonomy (NCBI): domain Eukaryota; kingdom Metazoa; phylum Chordata; class Mammalia; order Chiroptera; family Phyllostomidae; genus Phyllostomus; species Phyllostomus discolor. Next base: position 88,373,265 of record NC_040913.2, on the reverse strand, counting down.
TTGGGAGCCTTGTAAGTTGCGCACGCGGCTTCCGCACAGTGGGGGCTCCATAAACACTCCCTGAATGGAGCCAAGCTGAGTGGCATTGTCAGCTTCTCAACTGTCTCCTGTGAGCCTATTATCACCTTCCTCTCCCCCTGTAGCTATAGGCACACACCTGAAGCGATACGTGTATATACACATTTCTAAAAATAATTTCACTCCAGTGAACCCAGGCAATATATTTGCAATGGGGGAAAGCGTACTTTTGCAAACAGGTCGCTGTAGGCACAGGGGCATTCGACAACTTAATCGAGGTTCCAGGACATAGCTCTAGGGTACGTGAGTCGTGACCAGAAATCCGGTCTCCCGACTCCCGGCCCAGTTACTGCTCACCTGGTTGCAGAGGAAAAGGTCAGAAAAAAATAGACTTGCATAGATTAGTCTGGGTTACCCCGACACCAGCCTCTGGAGCGAAAACCACAGGAACTCAAAGGGAACTGGAAGTCGGCAGTCAACACACTAACATTGACCTATGCCTCCTGCTACTCGACAATAATTTGCAGGAGGTTAATGCCCATTTAGGCTTTATTGGCTTTTTAAAAACTATCAGACTTTCTCTCTCTCATACTGCAGAAGACAAAATTTTTCTGCTTCTTATCCCTATGGCTACTAAAAAAATGTACAGAATCTCTCAGTTACTTCAGTAGCTGATTTTATCTTCTTTGATAAGGTCCTGGTTTTAGTTCATTCCATGCTGTCCAAAATGCACATAATATTTGCTTAATTTTTAATCGTACCCTTCATTTTGATAGTACTCTATTTTCATTGACCAGTATTGTGTTTATTTTCATTTTATTTTCATTAGTATTATTATCATATTATTATCATCAGTATTGTGTTTATTTCTTTTTCTAGTGCCACACTGATAATTTAGAATTTTTTGCCAATGCTACCAAATATAAATCAATACTACATAGGATTAACTGTAACTATTTTGAGGAAAAGCCATGGTTTATTACTTCATAGTAAAATTTAATATTCTTACTATGCTATCGTATTTGTAAAAGTAGTATCGGCTCAGTCCATCTGGTCCTTCACTAAAACACCATTTGCATTATTAACCAACGGAAATCCCATGAGACTTTACAATTTTCCTTATCTGAAGAATTATTTATTTGCTGATCAGGCTCATGCTTTTAAACTCCTAGCACTGCTCAATGGTAATGAACTCTAAATTCTTGAATAATATCTCAGCTTAATATTCCTCTACCTAATGAATGGTCAAAGTGACGTTATTCTAAAGACAGTGGAGAAATGCTTTTAAACAACGCTGCCCCCGTCTCTGGGAACATGGAAGGGTGCACTTCTGCGGTGCAGAGCAAACGCAACCATGTTTAACAACAGGCCACCCCACAGTGGGAACGGCTTTCCAGCCTGGTTTTTGTCAGGCCAACAGCTGTTCCATCAGTCAATTAGTGACCGGGGACAAAATGTATTTTTTAAATCAATTAGCAGACTCTCCAACTGAATAAAGATCCCTGGGTAGGCTTTTCACAAAAAGAGAAGAAAAAATACAACCGAGAGCGAGGAGTGAATAAAGCTAAGGAGATCATAAATTCTTGGAAGTACAGTTCTAAACCCTGAGAAAGACACACAGGGCTTAGCAGGTCATACCGGGCCCTTGGCAGGGCTCCAGTAACTCATTCCGGGCAGACAGGGAAAATTAGGTAAATGTTTTCTCAGGGACTTGTCTGTATTTTCAGTATATGTGTCCAGTATATATATATGCAAAGTGTATATGCTATATATAAAAACTAGCATATACACATATATGCGTGCATATGTATAGTGTGTATATGCATTCAGAGAATGAGAGTCCCCATTATTTCTTATCGGCTAGTTTTACTGACAGCCTTCCCTGCACCATTGTTTCAGCCTCTGTTCTGCACTCAGCAATGGAAGTAGGGCGTGGGCCATCATCCCAAGAAGGACATGGAGAATAGTCACTTATTATCTTCCATAACGGCATTCATAATTTTAGCGTTAGGCATCCTTTCTGTGTCGTGTGAAGAAATAACAACAATTTATTTAAACTTTCTTCTTAGACTCCTATCTACGAATCCCCTTGTCCTACTTCTAAATTAGCGCTCTTACCCTAAATCCAGTTTTCTTGGTGTGCTAGTTTGAGTATATTAGATGCTTTCACAATACTGAGTTATAAAACTGTGATTTCCCCGTGTGTAATGCATTTAGTATTCAGATATATGCAGTGAAGGCTCTCACTGAGCATCTATCAGTTGTCCAAGTTTCTGAAAAAACGTAATTCCTACTCAGTAAAAGAAAGACTTGAGCCCCGTCTCGCAGCCCACATGCATTCACTGAAAAGTACCGCTCACTAGGTGGAGAAAAGCCGCTGAAAACTCAGTAGACCTTGCAAAGCAAGTTCAAATAACCAGTCAGGAAAAGCATGCAGGCATGCTTCAGAGACATTGCGGGTTCGGTTCCAGACACCACAATAAAGCTGGTGTCACAATAAAGCCATTGGTCATCTTTTTGCTGGTGGAGGGTCTTCCCTTCGATTGGTCAGAAACACAGCACCTGTGAAGAAGCATCATCATAAAACAAGGCGCACCTGTGGTTAGGCCCGAAGCAATGCCGTACCTGCAGCTAGTTGGCAGGGTGGAAGACCAGAGCGGATGCCGAGGCTTCCTGCCTGTCAGTCATCACTAGGGGGATCCCCCAGCCTAGGGCTGCGGTTGCCCAGGTCACAGAAGCTGCAGCAAGATGTAGGCAGCCCTAGGCAGGGGGACCTAAGGAAAAGAGCTGAGATTTCTGCCCCCTAGGAGCTGAGAGGAGAAGCCTGCACGCTTGGTGCTCAGACCGTGGGGTCAACGAGTGCCATGTAGCTAGACCAGCAAAGGGCAGGGTGCCTGGCGCTGGCACCTCCGAGGGGCAGGGGAGGAAGCTGGAGGCCGGAGCCTCGGCTCCCTTCTTCTACGGGGTGTGGGAGGGGAGGATGCTAACAGGATCTATGGACAGAAAGTTTGTTTTTCCTTCCTGCTACCTACTATTTGCAGAACCTTACAGAAAGCCAAGTGCAAGGGAGTGTGGGAGTGTGGTTTGCAGACTCCCAGACTTAGCATCACAAAGCACAGAAAAATGAACTTGAGGCCTGGAGATGGAAGGTAAATTACCAGCATGCACTTGTGCCTGAGATAACTTTCCCAGGCTTGGGTTTGTTCTTTAAAAGGCAGGCCATAGTAGGTCCACAGTTCCGCACCAGTCATCTGGCCTGGCAGCTGGTAGAGTTAAATAGATTACTGCATTTTCGAGGAGGCACACGAACGTGAGGAATAAGCTGGCGTTTGAGACTGTGATACTTTTTCTGCCCTGCAACCCCCAGAGGGTGGAAATGCAAACTTCAGTCAGTGCAAAATACTAATATCATTCACCACAACTCAGGGATCAAGTAGAAACTTTCTGGCCTATATAAAAATTCTCAAGTGTGTAGGGCACGCCAAGGTTTGGCTGATGGCAGGCAAAACTCAAAGTGTCTAAAGAGTTCCCCGGTTCCTCCATGCCTACCTATGACCCCCCACTGGGCCTCCAGGATCTCTGCCAAAGCAGGCCAGCGTCCCAGTGACCTCCCACCCCCTCCTTACCCTCACCTCTTCGTGCCACTCTGTGGGTTTGGGAAGTCAGGTTCTCTGAAAACAATTCACTCCCACGTGGGAACAACCGCTTACGCTCCGTGGCCATTTCGAAGGCACCGGGATCTTAAAGGATGATCGTGATCTCCTTTAGTGTTAGAGTTTTAGAAAGGAGGCCGACTTTGAGAGCAACAGGATCTTACCTCGGATGTATCAGGCAAGCGAAGAGACTGGCTGGACTTCTGAGATCGGAAGCGCATTAAAAGCTCTGAGCAGGGAAGATGGCAGCAGCCACGGTGAGTTTCCAGTTGCTGTAAATCCACCTGTAAAAGCGGATGAGACAGCAAAGCCAGGAATCCCAGGAAAACGCTGACCACGAAGCTGGATGCTCAGTTCCCCACACCACTAAGGCCCCAGCAGGTGGGCGTGGCCGCGTCTGTGTGGGGCGGGGCAGAGGGGACGGCAGGCGGCATCTGAAGACCCTGAGGACACGAGCCCCCTTGCTCCCACTGGAAACCAGGGTGGGCCCGTGGAAGGGCGGCTGGGACTGGGAGGGTCTGCCCAGTCCGGTACCAAGTAAATGCAAGGGCCTCACAGAGGCTGGGAGGGGTTGCAGCGGTGTAGCCGCTCACGTCGCTCAGCAAGGACCCCCTGGGTCCTCCTCCAGCGCAGGAGCCTCCCAGGGTCACGCTACCGCCCGGCACAGGGCCCACTATCCCACTAGGGACGCATGCATGATCCAGTTTCTTTTCCAATCAGGGGAAAACAGTACACTTTGGGGCCCTAGATGGTTAATATATTCATCTTAATGTCAGTACAATTGCAAAAAATTTTTTTCATCTTCAATAGAAGAAGGGACACTCCAAGTCCTAGAAGCCACAGAAGTGGGGCCTAGAACCCTGGGCCCAGACGGAGCAGAAACAGCTGTGTCAGCAGGGAGTAGGGTGCCAGCGAGGGAGACCAAGGCCAGGGAATCTCCAGACCGAAGGCAGGAGGGCAACAGAGCCAGCCAGGGAGTCTCGGAAAGCAAGCCACCATGCATGTGAATGCTGCCGCAAAGCAACAGAGCAGGGCACTCTGTGACATTAGGAGAGCTGCCCTCATTCTCCAAGTTCAGGGGGACTCGTCTCGCAGGGAAATGAGCAGCAGAAGCCCGAGGTCAAACCCCGCCCAGCAGTATGACGAGGAAAGAAGAGCCAGACCCACGGAGCAGCAGCACCCCGACAGACGGTGAAGGCACCCCAGGGAGATGCATCCTCGCAAACGATCCAACGGCATCTGTGATTTCAAACCAAGCCAAAGGACGTTAAGAAAATAATGCAGAGCGTGAAAGTGCAGCATGGATCGGAATTAGGAGATCCCCCTCATGAGGTGACGGACTTCAGGAAAGAATTGTAACATAAGGTCAAGATCATGTTGGTAATGAAGACTAAACCAGAAGGAACGCCGAGGCTCATAAACACAGTAGGTGATGTGTTTCTGTTTCAAGAGAAATAGAAAAAAAAAAGGAATTTTTAAACTTCAAAAAATCAACAACAAAAAAAAAACAGACAAAAGGGATTCCAGAGAAAATGATCAATATTGAAGGAAAGACAAGGAAGTCAGACAGTGGTTAAGGGGATTTTCTGGAGAAGAAAACCCAAACAAGAAAACGGAATTAATACTAAAAGTGATAACTCAGGAAAACGCCCCTGAAAGAGTGATTTGAAACCACCTGTTGAGGCGCCCACTGCACCCCAGGGTTACGGAGTGACCAGCATCAGATGTAGTTCAGTAAAGCAACTGGACTGTACGTGTAAGGAAAAAAGTCCTTTGAGCATTTTAGCAAACAAACAAACAAACAAAAAAACCCATTGTTTAAAAGGAAAAGAAAGAGTATCACCAGACTTTTCAAAAGCAATGCTTTATGCCAGGAGAAAGGAGAGTAACGTATTTAAAATATTCAGAGAAAGAAGTGTGAGCCGAGGAGCTGAAGTCTAGTAAAACTGCCTTTCGAGTGTAGAGGGAACGGTTAAACTGTTACCCACGTGCGAGAACCAGAGAACATGGTTCCCGCAAGCCCTTCCTGGAGAGTCTGGTGGAGAGAATGAGCTTCTGCCTGCAGATACATTAACTTAAGGGCCGGCGGTGAGCATTAAATATGCACTTACCTGTAGGAGTAAGAGGAAGTGGGGGCTAAAAGGCAGAGAGTATATCAGGGGATGTTCTGTGCTGTGACAGCGTAGATACAATACCATGGCTATTAGGAAATGAGGGGGGACACCTCCCAAAATCTGAAGTTTGCGTAATCATGTTGGTGGTGCTATCTGTATTTCTACTTTGAAACTTCTATGTGTGTGATGAGATTAAAAATAGATAATGCAATGGTGGGATTATTCTAATTCTATTATTTCCTGTGTCCTTAACAATTGACATTCAAACTATAAAAAAAAGAGGAATACGGTATAATTGAAAGGCAGCTATGAAAGAAGGAAGAGAGATTGATTTAATAGAGAAAATGAATAGAGAAATTAAGTAGAAGTTTGACATTTCCATTAAAATATAAATAGGGATTTATGAGACATTTTATTATTACATATATGTATATATGTATGCATATATACATATATGTGTGTGTGCATGTATGTATGTATGTGTATATATATATATATATATATATGAGGGGGACACCAAAAACTAGAATTTAGTTATAAAAAAATTGTGTATTTATTCCTACATGTTTAAGCGTCAGTCACCTTCAAAGTGCTCTCCATTGGATGCAACACACCTGTGGAGACTCGTTTTCCGCTGCTCAAAACGGTGTTTGAACTCATCTATTTTGATGTCTTTCAGTGCTTGTGCCTTTTTTTCCCCCTCTCCCACACTGGCAAACTATTTCCCTGTGAGGAGGACTTTTTTCATCGGGGAACAAACAAAACATTGCTCGGGGTGAGACTGGGTGACTAGGGAGGGTGGGGCACGGGGGTCGTGCCTTTTTTCATCAAAACCTGCTTGGCAAATGCATTGAAAGAGTGTTCCAAAAAGTCACTGAAGGTGAACACAGCCTCTCACCGCAGCGCCAGCTGGTGCACTGATGCAGATGGGCTCCTAGAACATTCACCTAGCTGGGGAGCCTGGACTACAAGGGGCTCGCCCTCCAGAAAATTAATTCTGGGTTTTTCGTGCCCGCCCCTTATATTTCTGAGTTCTGTGTATTTAATAGAACTAGAAACGATGATCAGGCTAGTAGCAATGAGTGTCTTTTAGCAGCTGGTGGCCTTGAATATGGTTTCTCACTAAAAGAAAATAGGATTTGGGGGAGAAATGGCTAATCCCAAGTCTGGAGCAGGAAATATACAAGATGAACGTGGAGCATCTTACAGTGTAGTAGGAGGTAGCAAAGAAGCTATTAAAGACCACGAAGATCAAGTCAGAAGGATTCAAGGACCAACAAAGAGGCTCCACCGGCCACATACTAGGCAAATCGAACTTCAGCAATGATACCATTGCAATAGACTTAAACCTATGTAATATGTTAAAACTCTAGAGTTCTTTTATATACCCTATTATATATATTTTTAAAGCAAGTATTGGTTATCTTCAGAAGATAAGGAATTAATTCATTAACTTGAAAAACAACCAAGGGAAAGAATCCACTGAGAAGCCAATTAGTAGGTGAAGAGAAGTGCCTGATTTACCAGTACTCCAACTAGTCAGAGAGAAGGAAATGACAGAACCAGAATACCACTCTTTCTGCAGCCTTCATGAATGAGCATCCACGGGCATTTAGTATTGACGGCTGCTAAGATCACAAAAAAATGGAGAACCAGACATTGTGTGCCTCATAGAGTCTTGCCAAAAACCATTATGGAAATGATGACGAAAGGAGAGGGAACACTCAAGTCTATAAAGACAGCTGTAGTCCTGCCAAAGGGATCAAGCCTGGGTCTGCTCCAGTCTCTGGATTCAGCTGCCAACTTGCAGAAAACGAAAAAAGCAGAGGAACGTGCTGAATGGCACCAGGAGTATCAAGTCAGCAACTGCAGGCTGGGAAACTGTACAGGCTGAGCAGCCCCAGCTCTTTAATAAAATGTAAGACGTTGAAAGGGATCTAGGTGATCTCTATGAATTCAAAGAGACTTAAAGGACATCAAGTTTGTCAATGGGCAAAATGAAGCTACAACGTCTAGGAATATATGTTAAGGTGATAGAGCTATAAAAGAAAAATGCAGGGAAGAAATAAAACTCAGGATAAGCATTCCTTATAGCAGGGGAGAGGGGTTAGGATTCAAACAGCTCACATGCAAGGGCTTCTAGCAGGCTGACAGAGTTGTTTTTTGACCTGGGTGGCATTCACCAAGTAATAATTTTACTGAGTCATGCATTTGATTTGCATCTTTTCTATGTCTCGGTTTTACTTTACAGTGAAAACATTTTAAAGCTAAAAAAGCCCTCGGGCATCTTTCCATTTTACTGCTGCATCTCCTCTTCCAAAAACAACCCCTTTGTCTCGTGGTCCACAGCTCCACCTCTGCTCTGCCTCCCGAGGCTCCGTCCTCCGACGCGTTTCCTCTTTCTTCCTTGTCGTATTAGATGATGAATGAGTATTAGTCATGGCCACAGACCAGACACGGTGGCTTGAACACTTGACCGGTTCACAGACCCTGCCTGAGACCAACAACCTGCAATTCCTATACCCAGGTCATCACGCTTTGCTGCGTGGGTCTCTGGTACCCTACCCCCAGTTGATAGAACTAAAGATCTATAATTTCATTCATTTACTTACAAGCTCCTAAGAGCACATATTCTAGCCATGAGCAGCGTACACTAAGGTGTTCCCCTCCCGGGCCTACCTTGCCAGGTGGCCCTGTGGGAGCGCGCTGAGCATCATCGCTGTTGTCACTGCTCACACTCACTGAGTGTTCACCACGTGCCGAGTACTGAGCCACCCGCTGTAACACCACTGCATCTTGGTTGAGCCTGTCACTAACCCACAGAGTTAGGTGTAACTGTATCTTCATTTTACATTTAAAAGAAATGAAGCCCAAGAAGTGTGAATAACTCGCTTTAGTTCATTCAACAGCCAGTAAGGGCTGGAATATGGAATCCAAAAGCAAGTAGTTCAACTTCCCAGCTCAAGACCCTAAAGATGGGCACTGGTTCAACCACTAAAAGTCCCCTCTGTGTGAAGACATGAATATGAATTAGAGAAGGATCTAGAGCAAGGACAGGCAAGCAAGCAACAGCCCTCAGGCCATGTCCAGACGCACCATCTATTTTTATGTGGCCCGCAAGCTAAGAATAATTTTTACATTCTTAAATGGTTAAAAATATATAAGAAGGGGAGCATTTTGAGGTGTCTTAAACTCACATGAAATGCTCATTTCAGCATCCATAAATAAAGTTTTATTGGAACACAGCCACCCGCATCTGTGTACCTGCCGGAGGCGGCTGCTTTCGTGCTACAATGGCGGAGCTGAATATTTCCAACAGAGACCTGAGGGCCCACAGTGCTTAAACTACCTCGTGCCTATCCTTGAAGAGAGGAAGGGCTCTGGGCTTCTGGGCTAGAGGACTAACGGCTAATTTAAAGAGAGCGCGGAGGAGCAGGTAGCCATTGGAAGCCCGAAGGCAAAGGAACCCTAACGCAAACAGGGAGCTCCGAGCTAAGAGGAGAGCAGAGACAGGGCATGTGGTACAGGACAGCGAAGAGGCAGCCAGAGCAGTTGAGTCACCAGACCTTCAGAGGCGCCGCACGCAACACATCTCACACTCATCCCGTGAGACTTGTCCCCCAGGGGTTAGCTGCGGCAGGCTGTTAGTTCTGCCTTCCTCCTTCATGTCCCCACACAATAAACTCCAGGTCAATGGACGATGAGTTAAACACAACTCTTTCTGGAAACTCGAGCATTCACAACTCAGCTTTAATTCTCTTCTCTGACCCCCGCGCCCCTGGCACGGGCCACCGTGGCCACCCACCACACCATCTGATTGAGTTCACGATCGCAGGGCTCGGTGAAACGCTGGCACATTCTCTGAAATGTGAGGATCATAACCCATCTCTTTTTTCCATTCCAATGCGCCCACCCGGGAAGAGATCTTTTCATTTCAACTGAAATTATCAAAACGCCCGTCCACTGCCTCCCGTGTCTCCCCTACTCAGAATCTTCAAAGGCTCCCCCTGCTGCTTGCAGAGCAAAGCCCAAACTCCCAGCCCTTCTCCATAGCATCTCACGCTCTACCATCTGCCCTGAGCTCAGCCCTGCAGACCTTTCTTTCGGGGACCAGATATTAAAATAGTTAAAACCGCCGTGGTAGGAGGCCAGCAGCTGGGGTGCAGTTCACAGGCCTTCCCTGATAAACCGCAGCCAAACGGGAGCCCAGAGTCAAGCACCGGGGCCTGGGCCTGGACCGAGGCTGAACGTCTCTTCAGGCCCAGCCACCCTGGTGTCACCCTATGTACTCAGGAACAATCTCCGCCACTGAACAGGGACATAGGAACTGAAGTGACTGCCCCTCAGTGCAGGGGAACACGAGGGCGTGGGCTGTAGAGCAGACTTTGACCCTGCGGCTAACAGGAGCGTGGGGGGCTCCGGCAGTTCCTTTCAAAGTGGAAGAGCCCTAGCCTGTGGTGCCCTGGAGTGGCACAGGCGGTCGTGACCCCAGCAGTCAGGCCACCGTGCATTGGGGGTTATCCTTCCCTGCGTCCTCACAAGATTGGAAACTCCAGAAGAACGATGCGATTGATCTGCTAGACTTGTTCCGTTGATCCATAAATCAATCAATTACTAGCAGTGAGTTGGACACCAAGCTTGAGAATTCAGAATTCGGGGTGTCCCATCTAATAGGATGGCTGAAACTCAAAATGCTCTTTAGGATTTTAATCTCATTTTAACAAATGATATAGAAGAGCTCTTTCCCAAGAAGCCCTCACGTTGGACTAAAATTGTTTCAGAATCCTATGTGCAGGGGTAGATTCTGGGGTCCACCCGCACTCTGTCCTACTGTCCACAGCCTGAGACCCACTAGGAAGAGCGGTGAGCACAGGCCAGGGTGGCAGAAGCCCCAGGTTGGTCCCACACCGCCTCTCAGAATCTGACCCGAACCAGTTTCTTAGCCTCTTTAATCTTCAGCCTCCTTATCTGTGGACTGGGATCATGGTTGTGCTTATCTCCTGAGCTCTGTGGAAGGATTAAATGACACAAAGTACATCAAGTGCAGAGGAGCATATCTGGCACTCAGTAAATGCTCAATAAATGTTCCCTGTCCTCCCCTCTGGGTTATCTTCTGCTCCGGGAAAGCCTATTAGGACTAGCGATTTAAGGAGACAGTGTTCAGGGGAATTGGCTTTAGGAAAGAGTGTGGCCGTTTTTGTTCTTTCAGTTAAAACTACGGGATGTCCAAAATAAGTGTCCTTTTTACAAGTCTAAAAATGGACCCTCTTCAAAAAAAAAGGAAATGTTTCATGAGGGGTGAGAGGCAAACATACAATTATATTCAACTAATGTTTACAACATCTACGTATAAATGTATGGTGATCTGTGCAGCTTGTAAGAAGTAAGCGCATAGTCTAAATAGCGCCTGGATGTGTGAATGCGCCTCATAAGTTCATGCTGGAGAAGGAAGACACAGATGCAGGTGGGACACACTCTTAATGTTGCCCAAGGCATTGGGGAAATATTTTAAATACTAAAATCTGGTAAGAATAAAGGCAGAAATCACATTTTCTTTTATTTTGCCTATACATCTTCATAATTGATTGAAAAATAGGAAACTTTACATTTATCTGAGAGTGTTAGGGGTTTTTTTGTTTAAAGATTTTATTTATTTATTTTTAGAGAGTGGAAGGGAGGTGTGTGGTTGCCTCTCATGTGGCCCCCACTGGGGACCTGGCCCGCAACCCAGGCATGTGCCCTGACTGGGAATCGAACCTGCAATACTTTGGTTCGCAGCCCACGCTCAATCCACTGAGCTACACCAGCCAGGGCTTGAGAGTGTTAGCTTTGAATTCAATCATGTGCCCCAATAAGGATATTTCTTAACTCAAATTTTTAAATGACAATGAGAGCTAGAGTAGAGGGGAATCCGTGAACACACAACTCGTGCCTCACGTGCACTAGGAGACACAACCCCGTTCGGCAAGACCTGCCACTCGAAGCTACCCGTCCCTCGTCACATTCCCACAGTTGTCCCATTTTCCGCCGACAGCAAAGCCGAAGGAAAGCCATCTTCAATCTACTTTAGCAAAATTCCCCTTTTGAAATCAGAGCCTGGCTGTGCAGACTCCTTTTAAACCCTTATGGCGGCACCGTTATCGTCGCGGTTATAAAAACACTGAGTGACAAATAATACTCGCTGTCCAAATGTCCCCTTTCAAGTTTTCCATAATGCCACTCACAACATTCAGACGCACCCTGCCTGTTGCAGACCGACGAAGCTGTGCCAACCGCCGTGATTGCATCGGGCGCGCTTTGCGTCTGCAGACTCTGAGCTCCGCCTTCTTCCCCAGGTGCGTCCAGGTGTGTGGGTGTAAGTCACAGCTCTTCTTCAGGCAGGCCACAGGAGGAGACAATGTCACTGCTTCTGTTTGGCCCCCACCGGGGCTTGTGCCGGTGAGGCACTGATATTTAAAACCCCTGGGGGCGGGGCCTGGTGTGTACAGTCTGCAGGTTTCGATGGCGCACATCCGCCCACCATGACCGTGTTGCTCTGCCACGTGGTGCCACTGACCTTGAGCTTGGGAAGAGAAATGCAAGCCCAGCTCAGCACTGGATCGGACCCAGATTCTTCCCTGAACTAGTGTGTCCCGGTGGGAGCGTGAGTCAGGCTGGAGAACCAGAAAGCCACGTGAGCTCAGGGGCTGATGATCCAGGATGAGCCCTTGAAACGGGGTCCTTTGGGGACTCCCATCACCCCACTTTGTAGGTCACTGCTTTCCTGGAACCCGGAGAGTGACCGTCACCCTTTTCTGTGAAAAGCCAGACAACCAAGGAAAAAAACCTTCACTGGACCCTCCCTAACAGATCACCCGAAGTCACCACTTTTATCTCTTCTTTTACACCTGGGCTCATTCCCCAAACATACACGTGACTCTGAACACGGACCAGGTGAAGATGCTGAGATTACTTCCCCTTAGGACTCTGTGCCACAGTGTTGGTAGCAGGTCAGCGCAATTTCTGCCAAGATGATTCTCTCAGGAGACCTTCAGAGAACATAAGGGTCACCTGGAAAACTTGTCAATAATGCGGCTTCCCACCCCACCCGACCCCGTTTCTGATTCATTGGGGTTGAGCGGCACGGGGAATTGCACATTAAATAAATCCGGCAGGGAGTCTGACACTGGAGGCTGAGTCTGGGCTCGCTGGGAAGGCTCTTGGGACACGAAGAAGTTCACAGGCAACCACCCACGCAAGACCGCCCTCGCTTTGGAAACCAAGTGCATGGTCGATGGGGTTCCCCCAAACCACCACCAGTTCTGATAGTTTCCTAGAAGGACTCACAGAACTCACTGAAAATGGTTACACTCACGGTTGTGGTTTGTCACAGGGAAAGGATACAGATTAAAATCAGCCAAGGGAGGAAGTGCTGAGGGCAGAGGCTGGGAACCTACAAAGCCCAGAGCTCCATGGTCCTCACCCTGTGGCGTCAGGAGGCATTACCTTAGCAGTGTCGTGCGACAATACACAGGGGCTGTTGTCAACTAAGGAAGGTCACCCCAGCCTCACCCAGTGTTCCAAGTTTTTACTGGGGCTCCATTGTGTAGGTATGACTGATTGATTGATTGATTGCCCGCAGGACTGATCTCTGCGCCTCAGTCTCTGGACCCAAAGCTCCCTCCCTAAATCACAGGTCACTATCTGGTTAGCCCGGGGCAAACACAGATTACCTCCCGGCAAAGGCCAACCTTCCCAAGGTTACCTAGAGCAAGGTAACCCTCCTTATGGCAAACCCACCATTGGCAGAACACTCCCAAAAGGTAGCGTTCACCGCACCTTAGTTAGGGGTCCGATTTCTGTCTTTAGAAAAGGCACCCTGGCTGCCAAAACAAACCTCCTGTAGCCGAGCCTTTGCTCGAGGTGGAGGAGAGGTTTGCTGACATTTTCTGTCTCCTGTGCCACGCCAGTCCAGGAGTCAAGAATCTAAAATAGGCCTTTTAGGGTTTACAGGATTCTTCAGTAAAAAATATCAAATTACCAGATCCAAATCTGAGCACCTTTGAAGCTTGACACATAATAAGCGCTACGGAAAAATTCACTAGTATGAGTATGAGCTATGGAAAATGGCCAGAACGGGCCTACTACCTGCAGAAATAACCCAGAACCACCATGCGGCTCACGGGGCACCGAGGGTGAGCATTCATGGCAGCTGGGGAGAACAGGAAGAAGCATGTGGGGGCGGGGGTGGGGCTCCTACGAGACAGTTGCAAAGATGAAGCGGAGATGTGAGGTCGAACAGGGATTCTGACCACCCTCCTCAGCTCACCGCAGACTCTCCTTCCCTCTCCCTAGTGGCGGTGGTCTGAAATATATGCCACTCCCCAGACTTTCCCTTATTCAACTCCGAACAGTCAATAGTGGCATTGCCCTTTGGAGTAGCACAGCTTGTTCCAGCGAAGGATCGATCCGGCCACGAAGGCTTCAAAGTCACAGCCTTTTCAAGGAGGGCAGGCACTTGAAAAGATTTTCCTTTTTTCCTGTTAATGACATTTTCTGAGTGAGTGGAAGAAAATCTGATAGGAAGTTCCTTGATTTACTGAGGAGGCTTAGAGTTTGTCCTTATGGTGCTTAACTTCAAGAGACAGGCTCAGCCGGAGCCACTGTATAACGCAAAGGTTTATTTCCAAAGAGTTTCACAGCCCTTGGAATATTGAAATTGTTACTTTACCCATTTTTTTGATAGGTAAGTGAAATGCGATAAAATGCTTAGCATTTTCAAGGAGCATCAATCAAGGTTCTTAAAGTCACTTTAAATTTGTTTTGACATGTTCTGCACTTTATCACAGAGAAGCACCTCATTTATGGTGCCAGGGAAACGAGTGATGAGTTTTATGCCCTGGGTTAACCCCTGAGAGGGCTTCCGTCTCCATTTGCACCTGCCTGCTCCCAGCCCAGCTTGCAGCATCAGCAGCTGCCGGCCTGCACGGGCCTCCCACCCCTGCCCAGAGCCCTCAGCCTTCTGTCTCTTGCTCTTAGCCACGGGCTCACAGCGGAACACTTGTATTCCGCCGCAAACGATCTAAGGTTGTGGCCGTTCACATTTGGATCTATAAGACGTCTAGATTATAAAGTTCCGACAGTAAGGCTTCAATAGGAGAACGTTAAATAGATGGGCTTGTTTTCTTTGTTTCATGGAAGATCTTAGGCCAAGGCAACGGAATCAGGCTCGCTCTTTCCTCTCTATGAAATAAAAAGGTAGAATACGAAGATGGGAGATGGTCTTCTTGCAACTGATCCAAACAAGCTGATTCACAAGATAATGCAGTTCACTGGTTCTACAAAAACGCATCCAATGTTCATGTCACTCTGGGCATTTTGCTCCGTCCTGGGTATATGAGGTGAATAGGATGTATTCTTTCCCTTCCAAGAGCTCGTGGGCTACTATGGGGAAGGCTGGGTGGGCCCTGGAAACAAATGTGTTGGACAGCGTCCACACGAAATGGGCTACAGTGAGAGCAAAGGAAGCGCCCACTGGTGACTGCTCACAGGCCCCAAAGGTGATCTCCGAGGCTGCGTCTTTATGCGCCCTTTATGACGCCACTCAGAGCCTTGCATTATGAATTGTTTTAACTGAGGAATATTCTCATTTTGTTTTTATATTAGCATGGTAACTGGAGAATTCATCATCAAAAAAGCATATTAGGGATC